>NC_064868.1:55565610-55875922 GCF_024139225.1 Suncus etruscus | reverse complement strand
GTAGGGTGTTTGCCTTGCGTGCATCAGACCTAGGACAGACCGAGAGGTTAGATTTCCTGGCATCCCATGTGGCCCCCCAAGTCACGGTGATTTCTGAGCGCATAGCCAGGAATAATCCCTGAGCATCACCGGGTGTGGCCCAAAACCAAAAAAAAGTTATTGCATGAACAGTGCATAAATTTGTAATAGAACATGAAAAACAATATTTTAAATATTAGTGTTTTCTGATAATAGTGCGTGGATCTTATACCCAGCAGGTTGATCATATTATCTTATTATTTACTTTTATCTTAGTGATGGATGGTTCTCTCCCTACCTCCCTGAAACACATCATCAGCAATGCAGAATACTATGGTCCATCACTCTTCCTATTAGGTAAGTAAAGTTTATATTTGTTGATATCAGTCTAATAATCTGGCATGGCTTTTTCTATTGTGTGTATACTGATGATTTATTAATTTTTGACTTGGTAATGAAAGAAAAAGCTAAAATTTGGTTTTAAGAATATTCACCTTTGGGGCTGTGAGGTGGCGCTAGAGGTAAGGTGTCTGCCTTGCAACCGCTAGCCAAGGAAGGACCGTGGTTTCACCCCCCCCATGTCCCATATGGTCCCCCCAAGCCAGGGGCAATTTCTGAGAGCTTAGCCAGGAGTAACCCCTGAGCATCAAATGGGTGTGGCCCAAAAAAAAAAAAGAATATTCACCTTTAAAATGGCAAAGATACCTTCTAATAATATATCATTTATTATATACAAGCATTGGCTTTTTGTACAATTTGATGCAAATGTGATAATCATTTTTATTAAGTGCTAGTGTTTGTGGCCTTGTTCTTGTTTGGGAAATTCACAGATTTTTTTTCCATTCTCATAATTAAATATCAGATCTAAAGAATATAGTTTCTCACGGCAACAAATATAGTTTTGAAGTGCTGTAGGCACTTTTTAGATTTTTGTAAGAAATTTCTTTGCAGTTTCACATTGGTACTTGTTCAGTCTTGATTTTCATTACATTTATTGAGTCCTTACAGTTCCTACAATTCATGATTATTCAAGAAAAAATAGATGCATACATTCTAGAGTTCTGCTGAAAACTGTAAATTCACTCAGTGTTGTGGAAATGAGGAAAACTTTGTTCTAAAACTTTGGGGGTCTGGAAGTGTGGGGATATTTGTTAGGTTTCTGTGACTTACTCCCTTGCTGACAATTTTTGTGGTTGGGAGCACACCTGGTGGTACTCAGGGATCACTTCTTGCAGTGTTCAGGAGACTACTTAGAATACTGGGAACTGAACTTGATGTAGTCAAGCCAAGCACTCTACTATCTCTCCAGCTCCAAGATTTTGCATATTTAGTTCCTGTGATTTAAACATAAATAGTTCAGGATGCTTTTGTTGATTTCTTAATTTTAATGTTTTTTTCTCATTTTTGCTCCTACTACATTGATTTGCTTTGTTCATAATAGAATGGTGAGAAATAAAACAGTTTTTTTTATTTTTTATTTTTTTTTTTTGGTTTTTGGGCCACACCCGGCGGTGCTCAGGGGTTACTCCTGGCTATCTGCTCAGAAATAGCTCCTGGCAGGCACGGGGGACCGTATGGGACACCAGGATTCGAACCAACCACCTTTGGTCCTGGATCAGCTGCTTGCAAGGCAAACGCCGCTGTGCTATCTCTCCGGGCCCTTGTTTTATTCTTGAACTCAGATAAACTCTGGTATTTGGGGGCATGAGAGATAGCATGGAGGTAGGGTGTTTGCCTTGCATGCAGAAGGACGAAGGTTCGAATCCCGGCATCCCATATGTTCCCCTGAGCCTGCCAGGAGCAATTTCTGAGCATAGAGCCAGGAGTAAACCCCAAGCACTGCCAGATATGCCCCCCCCCAATGAAAAAATCTGGTATATGACCATTAAGTTTGATGTCATTACAAGTTTGTATTTCTCATTATAAATTTATGGAATTTCTCCTATGACAACACAGAGAAACTCCCCATCAATGTTAGGTTCATATGGCAAGTTCAATGTAGTTTCCCTATTTTAGCTATAGATACCCGGCAAGATATCTCAGTGATTTAAAACCTAGCAATAGAGAGAGAAAAGTAAGAGCTTTTTATAGATACACGAAGTTAAGGTTTGGAGAGATAGCTCAGCAAGTTTAACTTCTCAGGACAGAGTTTGCCCCTAACTACTACCTGGTGTGGCCCAAACACCAGAGAAAGAGAAGTTTAAAAAAAGGCAGCAAGAACCATGTCTGAAATCCATTGCCAGATCACACAAAAGAGGACTTACCTGGATGGTTGGAGAAGAGGATAGGAAACATCAAACACTGAAACATAAGCCAATAGGGATAGATTTCTTTTATAGAGTCTGTTATGCTGTTTCTGAGGTTCTTATAGAAAACTTGTACTTGGCCAAATTTGCAAATCAAAGAAAAATGGGTCAGCAATTAGTCCTCCATAATTACACTATAGAGCCTTTTATCCCAATCACAAGGAGATAGGTTACTTGATGGGTCTGAAACTCTTGGAGAGAATTTTGGTAGTATAAATGGCTGCTCTGGCTTATTGAACTTTTCAGATACCTTTCATGTATTATTGACTCGTTAAACAAGAGTTTCCTTTAAAACATACCTAGCTTTACCTTGAAATGATCCTAGGTAGTTTAATACCAATGACTATTTTTCAGTTATAAAACTTCGGTGTTCCTCTTCCATTGTTGCAGCTTTGAAGGCATTGTGATGTTTGGCTTAGTACTTGAGCAAGAGTTGTGAATTGTCTGCTCATCTGAATATGATGAGTTTATATTTCAAAATTGCATATGCCTTAGTTTTCATTTTCAAAGATAATGTTGCTTACTGAAAAGAAGGCTCAATATTCCCATTTTTGTCAAACTAGATAAATAAAAATACTTTATAGGTAGTCTGAGGCAGTATTTATTTCTCAATTGAGGATTATGTGAGCCCCTTGTAGTCCCCCAGGCTATTGCAAGAAGGATCTACTTAATACCATAAATAGAAAGGAAGACTGTGGCATCAGAATAGGGTGCCAATTTCTAGGTCAGGGAAGAAGAGGGACACAGTTGGAAATAAAATTGATAATCATTAGTCTAGGGCAGTCTAGCTGACCTTTTTAAGCCCAAGTGCTCAAACTGCCGCACAATGCCCTGTCCTCCCAATGGCCAGTCCGGCCCTGTTGCCAGGTGAGCGGCAAAGCAGACACCGGCACACTCCCCTCCCACCACACTGCATATCATAATTGCAGACCCCTTCCTGTGTGCCATTGCGATGGCAAGTGAAGGCCTTGCAGCTGGCAAGGTTAGCCATTATTGGCCTAGGGTATATGTTGTCACATTCTGATGAAGAATTTAAAGCAGCAACCCTAAGGATGCTTTGTGAAATGAGGGATTAAATAGAAAGATAGCAAGGACAGAGAAAGTATAAGACAATATGAAACAAATATTTGAGCTAAAGAATATAGAAATTTGGGCCAGGATATAATATCGAATATTCCTGAACACTGCCAGACCCTCAGCACCCCACGTATCCCTGATGTTGCAGAGCCTGAGGAGCAATACTTCCTCAGGCTCTTGCATTGAATGACTTGCCTGATTGGCTGAGTATCACCTTTGGTACCTGGATCTCTGGAGCACTGGTTGGACAGTTTTCCTCAAAACAAGAATTCAAAATTTTTAACACAAAACACATTATGGTAGTAAACATGCTACAGGTGATTAAGAACTAAGTGTCAGAAGTCAGATTTAACTAATGAACTCACAGATAAGTAGAAAGTCATCAAATTAGAGCAGAGTTTTAAAAAATTGGAAAAAATTTTGGTGGGAAAAAAAACCCCAAGAAATTTATGATGAGCACTCTGAGGACTGTCAACTAGAGGCAGCAGAAGAGCGCCACACTCTTTCTAACCAATGAACCCCACCACAACACGCAGGAAAAACCACACTACAAACGTGACAATGGGGAAAACTCGCAGGCAAACACCATCCACAGAGAATGAAGACGAAAGCTCGGATGACCTAATAAATTCCAACCACCTGATTAACCTTTCAGATAAGGAGTTTAGAATAGAAATATGGAATATGTTCGTAGAACACAAAGACAGAAATCAGAAAACTCCAAACTGAAATAACAGATCTGAAAAACACGGTCGCTCAACTGAAAACCTCAATGGATAGCCTCGCCAACAGGGTATCAGCAGCTGAGGAGAGAATCTCGGAGTACTGGAAGATGTGATGCAGAAAAACTCAACAGAACAGAAGAAATTGGAAAAAAACCTTAAGACAAATGAACAGGCAATGGAAAAAGTACTCAAGGCATGCAAACAGATGAAAATAGAAGTCTTTGATAAACTCAACAGAAACAACATAAGAGTCATTGGAGTCCCAGAAACCCAGGAAGGAGATCTCCAGGAAGAATCAACTGTCAAAGACATCATCAAAGAGATACTCCCAGAGTTAAAGAAATTCATGATGTACAATCAAGATTAAACTATTTGCATCTTCATGGTATAAAAGAAAGAAATATAAGAAAAAACAGAAGAAATTATGATCGAATAAACAATGACCAAGAGCTTCCCTAATCTGAGGAAGTAGACCTCTGTCCACTCCAGGAAGTTCAAAGCATTCCAAACAAAATAAACCCATATTCAAAAAAAGACACTGATTAAAAGTTGTTTGTTCACTTCAAGAATATAGCGTTCCTTGGGGGCTGCTGTAGATAGCACAGCAGTAGGGCATTTGCCTTGCATGCTGCTGACCCAGATTCAATCCCTGGCATCCAATATGGTTCTCCAAGCCTGCCAAGATTGATTTCTGTTTTTTGTTTGTTTTTGGGCCACACCCATTGACGCTCCAGGGTTACTCCTGGCTTGGGGGTTACTATGGGATGCCGGGGGATCGAACTGCTGTCCACCCTGGGCTAGCACTTGCAAGGCAGATGCCTTACCTCTAGCACCACCACTCCTGCCCCAGAAGATTGATTTCTGAGTACAGAGTCAGGAGTAAATCCTGAGTGCTGCCAAGTGTGGCTCAAACCATCTCCCCCAAAAAAGGTTCTTGAATACACTGAGTGATATTTTTTTTCCTGAAAAATGCTGTAAGCCAAATAAGGTTTGTAAGGTTGATAACTTCTAACTTTAGTTATAACTCAGAATCAAAGCTCCAATTTAAAACTTTGTAGCCCAATTAAGAATTTAAGAGCCACTAAGCCAAGAAAAGGAAAAACTCTAAAGTAGTATTCTTGATTTTTTTTTTTGTGATGAGAGGGGTATGTTTGCCCCAACTCAGAAGTGCTCTGAGTTTACTACTGCTGTCTCTATACTGAGGAATTAACTACTAGTAGTTGCTTGGTAGACTATATTAGATGCTAGGGATCAAAATTGGGTTGGCCATGTGTAAGGTAAATGTTTTATGACTGTTCCATCCCCTTGTAAAACATAAATGTGGGGCTGAGAGCAATAGAACAGTGGGTAGAGCATTTGCCTTGTACACAGCTGACCCAGGTTCAATCCCCAGCATCTTTTATGGTCCCCTGAACCTGCCAGGAGTGCTTTCTGAGGAAAGAGTCAAGAGTAACCCCTGAATGCAACCGGGTATGACCCCCCCCAAAAAAGCAAATACACAAAGAAAAACGAATGTGGGAAAGAATGATATGAAGCTGAAATTTACTTGTTTAAATTAGAATGGGGATATAAACTTAGATCTCTGGATGCAAACTTCATGGCAGCTTTATTATGATAAAAGTATTTTGACAAACCCAACAAAAAGAGGCAAGTTCAATTTGGTCAATTGCGCAACAGTCAGATACCAAAAGAACACTGGGCGAAAATATGATTAAAGGCAAACTGTAATACCACCCAGGTTCTGTAAACAAAAATGACTATAAATTCCTTTATCAGTAACTTCACAAACACTAAACATCCATGACCTTAATTATATCAACCAAAAGTCTCAGAGTAGTCAGATGGATCAGCTTATAAAATCCATCCTTCTGCTTATAGAAGACCCACTTGAATCTCAATGATAATTACAGGCTCAACATAAAGTTTTGGAAAGCCACCAGGCAAATATCAGTCATAAAACAGTGACAGCCATGTGAAAATAGGTTACAAGTAAAATAAGGTGATGTAGATTATAAATAAAATAAGATATGTAGTGATTAAGGGCTGAATATATTAACAGGAACTACTGCTGCATTGCAAATATACACCAAAGAAGGGGCACCAAAAGATCTAAAGTAGCAGCTAACATTTGCAGTGTAATAGTGGGAATCTTGTTTTAAACATTTATTATTTATTTAGGTTCTGGGGCTACACCCAGCGGTGCTCAGGGGTTACTCTTGGCTCTGTGCTCAAAAATCGCTCTTGAGAGGCTTGGGGCACCATATGGGATGCCGGGGTCTGTCCTAGATCGACCATATGCAAGGCAAACACCCTACCCACTGTACTACTGCTCCAGCCCCAGTAGGAATCTTTTAATACCCCTACTTTGACCATGAAATCAATCAGACATAAAATTTATAGTGGAAAAATTGATCTTAAACGAGACATTAGAAGACCCTAGCCAAAGACTTTAGCAGGTTTTTTATTGCTTCTCCAACCCAAAATAAACATTCTACTTCAGTCTATATTTTTTCAGATTAGAACACATGCTGGAACACACAAAAGTCATAAACGTTAGGGGGCCGGAGAGATGAAGGATGGTGGTTCAAATCTCGGCATCCCGTATGGTCCCCTGAGCCTGTCAGGTGTGACCCAAAAACAAACAAACAAAAAGTCATAAATGTTGAGATCAAATTAGAATGCAGTAAGGCAAAAAATAACATCATATACAGAAGGGTGGTTTAAAACTCAACATCTGGAGAGCAAAATACTAAAAAATTACTTGGAAGTTAAAGAAAAGTGTGCTCATAAGAGGAACCAGAGTGGTAGCACAGCAGTAGGACATTTGCTTTGCATGCAACCGACCCAGGACAGACCCAGGTTTGATCCTCAGCATCCCATACCAAGAGTGATTTCTGAGTGTAGAACAGGGGTAACCCCTGAGCACTGCTGGGTGTGGCCCCCAACAAAAATATGCTCATAAGAATAACATCTTAATAAATATATTTAAGTATTAATTTGATGTGTTAGCATATACTTCACATTTGTCCTATAACAAACATACTTGCTTATGGCTATTTTTTCCAATTAACCTTAAATTTTTATGAAAGCATTTATGATACCTCTCCTACCATACTTTAGTATTCATTACAGATATTACTAGCTCGTCATTATATGTATACAGTGCCCATAAATTTAACGAGGGTGGGGGGGGGCGGAGAGATAGCACAACAGTAGGGCATTTGCCTTGCATGCAGCTGATACAGAATGGATGGTGGTTTGAATATTGGCATCTCATATGGCCCCTAGAGCCTGCCAGGAGTGATGTCTGAGCACTTCCAGGTGTGACCCAAAAAAAAAAAACAAAAAAAAATATGAGTGTTGGATTTTTGAATTTTTTTAAATTTAATCATTTTACATACCAAAGTTTATATTATTGAGTTTTAGACATACAATATTTCAATATCAATCTGTTCACCAGTGTCCAAATCTGAGGGGTGTTTAATTCTTTCAAATGATTAATCTTTGATGAACACAATTATGGACTTTGATTCTAAGCACAAGTATCATACAATCCACAATGACTGTTTTAAGGTGTGGTATTTTTATGGATTCTGATTTTACTTATTGGGTTAGTGCGGGGCATACCAAATGATTCTCAGGGATTACTTCTAGCAGACTCGGAATTATTTGGGATGCTAGGGATAACACTTGGGTCAGCCATGCAGTACTACCTATCTGCTGTACTATCTATCTGGCCTCAAATGTTATAATTTTAGTACCTTTGAGACCAATTTGCCATTTTTCTTATCTTTTTTTTTTTTAGCAACGGAAGTAGTGACTGTGTTTGTATTTCAAGAACCATCACTGCTCTCCTCACTCCAGGACAATGGGTTGACAGATGTCATGCTACATGCACTGCTTATCAAAGATGTGAGTATAAAGGGATGTAGGGTAGCACAGGGATCAATGTATGCTTTGCATACCTTGGACCCATGAGCACTGCTTGAGAGACCCTTCATAAAAGATTAGTTCTTACCAGGCCCGGAGAGATAGCACAGCGGCGTTTGCCTTGCAAGCAGCCGATCCAGGACCAAAGGTGGTTGGTTCGAATCCTGGTATCCCATATGGTCCCCCGTGCCTGCCAGGAGCTATTTCTGAACAGACAGCCAGGAGTAACCCCTGAGCACCGCCCGGTGTGGCCCAAAAACCAAAAAAAAAATAAAAATAAAAAAGATTAGTTCTTGGGGCCAGAGAGATAGCATGGAGGTAAGGCGCTTGCCTTGCATGCAGAAGGTCCGTCATTCGAATCCCGGCATTTTATATGGACCCCTGAGCGCTGCCGGGTGTGACCCAAAAACCAAAAAAAAAAAAAAAAAGATTAGTTCTTTATGATATTCTGTGAAGAATATTCCATGTATACTACTCCCTGCAAATTAGACACTTGAAGGCATGCAATTGACCTGGATTGATCCTTGGCATATCTCATGGTCCCCTATTCCCTGTCAGAGTGTTCCCTAATCGCAGAGCCAAGAGTAAACTCTAGCCACAACTAGGTGTGTGCCGTCACCTAAATAACTAAAATTGGGGTTAGAGATAGCTCAACAGATTGGAGTGTATGCTTTGCTAGTGGTAGACTTGTGTTCAGTTGATAGTATCTTATGATTCCTTGAGCACTACACTGAGAATGAATCCCAAAAAACCTACCCTATGTGACCAAAAAACTTATTAGTAGACAAATTTAAATATCTGATGCATAAGAAATTAATTGCAATGAAGTGTAAGTATATCTTTACACCTTTGTACTTCTAAAGAAGTTTTAAGGGACCATGAAAATTTTTCCCTTTTCTGAGTGATAGGGTGCTTGCCTTGCATGTGGGCAACCTGGGTTCAATTCCTGCATGGTCCCTCTAATCTGAGCTCAGAGCCAGTAATAACCCTTGAGTTACTTTGGGTATGGCCCAAAACCAATAAAAAGGGAAAGATTTATTCTCACCATTTGCCAGTGTTTCCTATCTATTTTAGATGTCTTCACACATTTTATTTTCTCTCCAGGTTCCTGCTACTCGTGAAGTCCTTGGCTCCCTACCTAATGTATTCAGTGCTCTCTGCTTGAATGCCCGAGGTCTTCAGTCATTTGTACAATGTCAGCCTTTTGAACGTCTCTTCAAAGTTCTTCTCTCTCCAGATTACCTTCCAGCTATGCGGCGGAGGAGGAGTTCTGATCCCCTTGGTAAGTTTCCAGAATTTATCTTACAAGTAACTTGTGCCTGGAAATAAGATGTTTATCAAAACAGTTGGCATGGGAAACCTTTCTTTGATCTCATCATTTCTTCGGATTGGTATGTTAAGTTTAACACAGTTTATCAGCATACATTAAGATAGGAATATTTCACTGAGCTGTTTATGGGGATCAATGGTAAAATGCATGTCTTGCATTCATAAGAACCCATAACTTAGAAAGTGAAAGGACTATTTCTTAGCCTCTGCTTATAACATTTAATATAATTTTATTATATTATTATAAATATAATATTTCATCTAATTGATAGTTCTCTGTTACACATGCTGTCATAGTGGTGATCAGAAATGAGTAGTAGAGGGCCCGGAGAGATAGCACAGCAGAGTTTGCCTTGCAAGCAGCCGATCCAGGACCAAAGGTGGTTGGTTCAAATCCCGGTGTCCCATATGGTCCCCCGTGCCTGCCAGGAGCTATTTCTGAGCAGACAGCCAGGAGTAACCCCTGAGCACTGCCGGGTGTGGCCCAAAAACTAAAAAAAAAAAAAAGAGTAGTAGAAAGCAAAAAGCTTTTTTTTCCTTTTCTTTTTGGGCCACACCCAGTGATGCTCAGGGATTACTATGTGCTCAGAAATTGCTCCTGGCTTGGGGAACCATATGGGATCGAACCATGGTCCGTCCTAGGTTAGCACGTCAAGGCAAACATCACCACTCCGGCCCAGCAAAAAGCTTTTTAAGTTCACTATTCAGTCTGCAGCAATAGGAATTAGGGAGTACTGAGAATCCTTGTAATCTTCTGTTCTAGTAGCCATATTTCTAAGATAGATACAAATTAGGGTACCTTTTTCCTCAGTGTGCTTTTGGCCATATCATTATTGAATAGCAATATGATTCTGAAATTTCAGTTATCAAGAAAGTAGATTTCTAGAAAGAAATCAGTCTTCAAAATATGTGCTTTTTCCCTTCAGCATTCTAGGCATTATCTTCTTTGCATTGCCAGATTTCGAACCCAGGGCCTCAAACATGCAGGTCAAGTACTCTACTGATGATCTACATCCCAGCCCTAGACAATATCATTCATTACTGGTGCAGCAAGAGGGATTTAATGCAATGCATTTTCTTTTGACTCTACAGTACTAGTTCAGATTTCACAATAGAATTGCCACATAGGATGTAGCATACATGATTAGTTTTTAAAAAATGTTTAGCGAGGAACAGAGAATACAGTGTGTAAGAAACTTACAACACAGCTTGGTGTTGCCCCCAAACCAAAACTGAAAACAAAAAATAAGACCACGAAAAACCTGAACACTTTCCTTCCTTCTCCCAGTGATTGGTTGTAAGGGCTGGTGCGAATTCATTTGATGAAAGCCACAGCATTAGAAAATGAAAACAACTGAATCAATTACTTATATTTGGACATAGAAATTCGCTCAGACTACATTCCCTTCAATTTTTCTAGCAGTTTATTTATTTTCTTTAAGGAGATACTGCATCCAACCTTGGGAGTGCTGTTGATGAGCTTATGAGACATCAGCCCACACTTAAAACAGATGCAACGACTGCAATCATTAAGGTGGGAAAAATATTGTGAAATGTGGGTGTAAGCGCAGTGAAAGGGGAAAAGATTTGACTTACTAAAGGTTATTTAGATTCTTGGATTATGCCTGTATGTATGCATGTATAGTATTTCTGCTTTATTTTCTCTATGACTATGGGTTCTTTTGTACACACCCTAAAGTAACTTAAATATTGATTTTTTATATAGAATATTTAACAATTTGCCAGCTATTTGTAAATCTCCCTGTTACTCTTCTAATTCACAAGAGACCTACTACCATTTCTTGATTTATACTCAGTGTGCTTTTTTATTGTTCACATAATAAGAACATAGATTCTTATCAAGCAACTTAATAGCTGTTTTAATTCTAAACAGTAGGTTTAATTTATGGAGACTTTAACTTACATTTTTTGTAAAACGGTTAACGACTGGCCATATTTCGGGACTTTTATATGTATCTACATATAAGTATATGCATATACTTAAAACCAATAAAGCTTTTTATAGTCCATGTATATCAAAATTATTCCAAAGAAGTATCAGTCATTTCCCACATTCCCGAATACTTCTAAATAATCTTAAATCCTTTGCCTTTCAGTTACTTGAAGAAATTTGTAATCTCGGAAGAGATCCTAAGTACATCTGTCAGAAGCCATCAATTCAGAAGGCAGATGGCACTGCTAGTGCACCTCCACCAAGGTCTAATCATGCTGCAGAGGAGGCCTCTAGTGAGGATGAGGAGGAAGAAGAGGTACAAGCCATGCAGAGCTTTAATTCTACTCAGCAGAATGAAACTGAGCCTAATCAGCAGTAAGTGTTTAAAAGACAGGTTTTCAAGCCTTGTGGTCTTGGGCATATAATTTCTACTATGTAAGCAGGATGATTGTGGGCCTAAGAAAAATAGTTTGAAGAGCTGGAGCATATATGCTTTATCCCAGTGCTAGATCCTCAGTATCCCGTGGCCCTGTGGCACTGTCTAGCTGTTTTGCTACTAGTATCACTAGGGCCAACCACTGAACTATCCACCCCACATAACTGGGCCAGTTATCACCAGGAGCAGCCCTAGTGTCCCCTGCTTCCTAAGCCTTTCTTAGTACTACTCCTCTCCTCTCTTGCCTCCCAAATAGTAAAAGGAATTGTTTTAGATCATTATAAGATTCTTCTGACCCTTACAGTCTCTCAGTTTTCCTTATTTCATGGGTGTCATTTTGCTTTAGTATTTGATAGTTTTATGTTAGCACATGTGAAATACATGTCCAAGAAATATTTTAAGGTTAGTTGATCTTTGGTTTTGTTCCTTAAGTTGCTTTTAATTCTAGCTAAATCAGTATTTCTTGGAACTCTGATGTAGAATAGGTTTTCCTTTTTTTTTCTGTGGTTGTTTCCATATGAATTATATATAATGACAAAGAAGGTATTGGAATGGGTCTTAACATTTACTGACTGGTAGTAGATGAGCCACCTGGTTTATTTGACCTTACAGTATTCACTTGCAAGACTTAAAATTGTTGGGATCTTGAGAGATATATATAGTACAGCATATAAGGTTCTTGCCTTCTACTCAGTTGAACCAATTTCCATTCCATATGGTTCCTGAGCACCGGCAGGATTGATTCTTGAGTTCAGAGCCAATAGTTATCCATCAGCACAACCTGCTAGAATGTTTGTTTTGCCTAAGAAAGCTTATACTACCCTCCCCCCAAAGAGGCCGTGGCATCTGTGTTTCTGTTACAGTACTATGGCACACAATTGGAATCCTTTACCTCTACTTCTTATTTGGTCTCTACCGCTATTCATAAATATGTAAAATAGACTAGAGTAAAATTAAGTTCGGAAATTTTAAGTTTTGGAAATGAGGGACAAGTTTTTAATTGTTACTATCTCAGAGATGTTATGAATTAATCATATGTGACAATAAGACTGGACTGACATTTAAAAGTCATAAAGGGGTATTTTCTTTTGGGGAGATTTTTGTCAATTTTATTAGTTTTTATATAACATCCCAAGTCTGGAAGCCAAAATATGAGGGTAGAGAGGGCCAGAACTTATTGAGAAATTTTATTTCCAAGTTTGGATTAAGAACTAACAATTCGATTGTTTTGTTTCTAATTCTCTACAATTTCCATCTAGTAGAAAGAAGTACCGTATTTTCCGGCATACAAGACTACTTTTGAAACAAAAAAAGGTCAACCTAAAACCGGGGGTCATCTTATACGCCGAGTATATCCCCAAAAATGTTTCAATATGCCACTAAACGAAACAAAAAAAATCAGGCCGCAGAGTTTCCAAATCTTTCTTGGGGGCTCCCAAACAGTACTCGGGAGCTTTGTGGGCCACTTCTGGCAAAACCCAGCTAACCGTGTTGGTGGTTCAGTACTAGGGCCCGAGGATGGGATGTTGTTTGGTTCATGTAGTGGGGGGAGATTAATTCTCACCAGGGAATTGCCAGAAAAGGTGCCTATGATAAGGGACCAATCACTGCAAGCTGCCCGGACTGCGTCTCTAACTCAGCCAATCCAAGCAGGCTTTTTATGCATGCAAATTAGACAATGTTTTGGACCCGAATCTACAATGTCAAAAGCCTACTGAGATTGGCCAGAGTCAGAGAGGAAATCTTATTACAGTATAACCTTTGAACCTTTGCTTGTTATGATTGGCTCACTGTGGTATATACATACAGTTGCAGCACAGGAACGTTCTGTCTGATACAGCGAATATAGGCCTAAACCTATGTTTTAACTGCAAAATTAGGGGGTCGTCTTATATGCTGGCAAATACAGTACCTGAATCTCATATGGTAGAGTTATTGACTTTGTCTCCTCATATTTTGTCTACTGCCAAAGGGTTGCATTGTTTACTGTACTCCTTTACTGCAGAGGTGAATGTCTGGACATTAGATGTATGAGGACATGCATCTAAAACAGGTGGTCTTTGGTGTATTAGGGAATGCTACAATGTTTTTAAGGAGGAAGTATTGGTGATCTCATAAAATACATCACTCCTAACTTATAGGTCCTCCCTTTCTTCAGACCTTTTTGTGTGTGGTGGTGGGATTTGGGCCACACCAGCTATTCTCAGAAATCACTCCTGGTGGTTCTCTGGAAACCAAAAATGATGCTGGAGATTGAACCAGGGTTTGCATTGTGCTACGCAAGTGCCTTTACCCCCTACTAACCTTTCCAATCTACTTAAGTACTTTATTGAGTGTTATTTTACTTTTTATTTCAGTAATGAAATAATTACTCTCTTAACTTCCTTTCCCTATTCTACATTTTATTGCCAAGCACTCTCTTATCTGGCAAATCTTTGTTCACATGTGTCTTTTTTTTTTTTTTTTTTTTTTGGTTTTGGGGTCACACCCGGCAATGCTCAGGGTTTACTCCTGGCTCCACGCTCAGAAATCAGGCTCGGGGGACCATATGGGATGCCAGGATTTGAACCAATGACCTTTTGTATGAAAGGCTAATGCCTTACCTCATGCTATCTCTCTGGCCCCTCGTGCCTTTCTTAATGATAGGAACTGTTAGCATCCTGCCAACTCTTTACTTTTTTTTCTTTTTTCTTTTTTTTGGTTTTTCAGGCCACACCCATTTGATGCTCAGGGGTTACTCCTGGCTAAGAGCTCAGAAATTGCCCCTGGCTTGGGGGGACCATATGGGACTCAGGGGGATCGAACCACGGTCCTTCTTTGGCTAGTGCTTGCAAGGCAGACACCTTATACCTCGCCGGCACCAACTTTTTACTTTTTCTACATGCCTTCCTACTTTGTCCTTTTCTTCCCAAGCCTATTACCAGAGTCAGCATTCAAGCATTTTTTACACTTTGTTCCATCCTAGGGTTTATGTTACTATATATTGTTTCAAGTATCCCTTTTTCCTCCATAGATTCTTTACATAAAGCTTATAAAAAGGTTAAGAGTTCCTTTTTCTGCAACTCTCACATTCTTATCTACAATGCAGCATTTGAAGCTTTTTAACAAAAGATCTGTCAGTAAATCTCGCAGAGCTTAAGAACTGTTGTTATACAACCCAGATTGTTAGGTTGTGGCTGTTGGCTTCATCTTTAACTGACTTCAACAGTTTTTAGCTTGTTAGTACATATATATCGATGTCCAACTGCTTTTTGTAGCTATATACCTGATGTAATGAAATGGTAAGATTTATGTTAATCTTTGTTTATCTCCTTCAGTCAGACACTTAGATTTTTTATTAGATTTTCTTGTTTATAATAATTTCATATTGATAACTTTCCTATGGGCAGTTGCCTAAAGTTGGATGGTTTTGT
The DNA here is from genome assembly GCF_024139225.1 of Suncus etruscus. Lineage (NCBI taxonomy): Eukaryota > Metazoa > Chordata > Mammalia > Eulipotyphla > Soricidae > Suncus > Suncus etruscus. The sequence continues at coordinate 55,860,734 of NC_064868.1, read as the reverse complement.
TTGAGGAATTTGTGAAGGCTTGTGTTTGTGATTTTTTTTGGTTGTGGGTTTTTTGTTGTTGTTGTGTTTTTTTTTTTTGCATTCTCAACCTAAATCATTTTAGAAAAGCTAGCCTCAGAATTGACCTCATTCCTTTATTTTTTCCTATGCTATACTAACAGCTGTCAATTTAAATTAGAAAAAGGCTTAATACTTCATACTGGATCCCTTTCCTCACTGTTTTCTTGGATTGCTATTGTGAATTTCTGTGTAACTCACTCTTTTCTCCCTTAACAGAGTTGTTGGTACAGAGGAACGTATTCCTATACCTCTCATGGATTACATCCTTAATGTGGTAAGATTTGTGGTAGGATAAACCGAGTAAAGATGTTCTCTCTTCTAGGAATTGTGTGGGGATTGAAAACAGTCCAGTGATTTCTGTTGTATATTTTCATTGGGACCCTTATTAAACTGCAGAACAGGACTGGGAAGATAGTTCAGTACACTAAGTGCATGCATTATATGTGTAAGGCCCAGGTTCAATCCCCAGCACCACCGGGAGCAACCCCTAAGTACAGAAGAGAAGCCCCCAAGAGCTGCTGGGTGTGGCCCAATAAACCAAAAAAGTGCTTACCAGTAGAAAAAGATGAACACTGTTCTAGGTATTCCCAAATTTTTGTTCATTATTCCTAGTTCCAGTTGGAAATCAGAGAGTGGGCTTTAGAATTGTGCTGGCTTAGTATTAATGTTTATATATACACATATATTAAAGATTTTCCCTTTTATTTGCCATTCTTCCCATTAACTCCTTTTTTAAAATTACTACACTTATGTAACAAAAAATGAAGAGTTGTTTAACAAGGAGAAGCCCATTTAACATTCTTTCCAACCTTAAAGCACTTGCAAGACTTATTGAGATGGTTTCTCTTGGGCCTGTGTTTGTTGCCCACATTTTCTTACTTAAAGCTTTGGTCTTAATTAATTTTCTATAGTTTTAGGGGTTTTTTTTTGCATTAGGAACTCATTTGAGCGAAAAGTGTCCAAAATATTTGCTTCTAGGGGAGAGGCAACAAATTTTCATGACAAAACTATTAACCAGGTTGAGAGAATGATATTAATTATTCTTTCATGAGATTGCCCTTAATAGGTTATTTAACTACGGCACTATCAAGCTATTTGAATTTATTTGTTGCTTAAAATGTAGAATGGGAAGAAGTTGAAATTATTCTTAACTTTCTGGATGTATAGACATATGTCTATTCTTGTTTTACTGGGGCTTTGTGTTCTAGAAAATACTGATATTTTTGTAATACGTACCCAATCTTAATCCAAACCAACCTTAAGTTCTAAGTGTCAGGCTAACATTTAAAAATTTTTATTACCTAGATGAAATTTGTGGAATCTATTCTGAGCAACAATACAACAGACGACCACTGCCAAGAATTTGTGAATCAGAAAGGACTCTTGCCTTTGGTTACCATTTTGGGTCTTCCCAATCTACCCATTGATTTTCCCACATCAGCAGCTTGTCAGGCTGTTGCAGGTGTCTGCAAATCCATATTGGTAAGGATTATCTGGTTGGTCATATTCTAATTTTTTAGAAAATGGTTTTATAATACTTCTGTATACTTGTTTTTCCTATAGTGTTCCTTTACCACTGTAAAATAATTTAAACTTTGTTTCTGCACTTCAAATGAATTTTTGAATTCTTCTTGAGATTTTTTTCTGTTGTTTTTTGGGGGCCACACCCATTTGACACTCAGGGGTTACTACTGGCTATGCGCTCAGAGATTGCTCCTGGCTTGGGAGGACCATATGGGATGCCTGGGGACCGATCTATGGTCCATCCTAGGCTAGTGCTTGCAAGGCAGACTCCTTATCTCTAGCGCCACCTCTATGGCCCCTCTTTAGAATTTAATGTATTTGTTTTTGTTCTTGGGTTTGGTATATAGTGTTTACTCTGATTTTATTGGAAGGGAAAGAATATCTCCAAGCAAATATTGATTGAATTTTTTTAACAGTGTCAGGAAGAGGGGAGCCCAAGTGATAGCATACAACCCCAGATCCATCTCCAAGAAAACTTTGGATGTTGGGTTTGGATGTATTATATCTTCCTTTCTTGTGGATGCATAACTCAGTTGGGTATATAGCTATGGTCGTCTTGTCCCATTTCAAGCTTGACAGTCAACTATAGATTTATTGCTTAGGTTTTATAAACAAATTTCTGTTTTAAGTAGAAGTAAAGCTCATATAACGTTAAATTTATAATCCTAAGTATATATCTAAATAGTTTTGCATTGTTGCATAATCCATCCTCAAAACTTTTTATTTTAGGAAACTAAAATTCTGAAGCTTTTAAAAAACACTCCATTTTCCTCTTCCTTGATCCCCTAAGACATTATTCTCTGTCTCCATGAATTTCACTACTTATATAAGTAAAAGTTATATGCCATTTGACTTTTCTGTGTTTGCAGAGTCATAAATAATCCCATGTCCTTAAGGGTTTATCCAGTCTAGTATCTGATAGATTTCACTACTTATATAAGTAAAAGTTATATGCCATTTGACTTTTCTGTGTTTGCAGAGTCATAAATAATCCCATGTCCTTAAGGGTTTATCCAGTCTAGTATCTGATAGATCCTTGCCTTGTATTACAAAATTTAATATGGGAAAAAGGAAAATGAAGATCCAACTAGAAGTGACATTAGAAAGAACAGTGCTGGAGATATAGTACAATGGATATGCCATTTGCCATGAATCAAGCCTACTAGGTTCAATTGCCAGTACCCCGTATGGACTCCCAAGCCCCCACAAGAATTATCCCTTAGCACATAGCCAAGAGTAAATCTTGTACGCAGTTGACCATTGTCGTCGTCATTACCTCCCACCCCCACCCCCGGCCAACTGCTGGAGGGTCATGGGTACTTTGATGGTGGTATGCAATAAAATTTTATATCAATATATTATAAACTTAAAAGAGAAAATAAAGGCTATAGGTACATGGAGTAATATGGTATAAGGTTCTTGCTTTTGCACTTGGCTGATTCACACATGATTTGACCCAATTTAAGCCCTTGCATACAATATTTGTTTTGTAAGCAACTGATGAGTAAGCCTTGCACACAGGTTTAATCTAAATCCCATTCCCAAAGATGAAATATAATTCTATATTTCTCTATAGTCAACATTGTTGCACTTGAATAATAAATAAAAATGGTCGCCTATTTTGGAGTACAGTATTTCTCAGCTGTTAGTCCCCAGATTATTCCAAAGATTTCACAGCATGATAATAGGTGTCAATCCGTCAGGGAATCTGCTAGAAGGAAACAAGTTCGGAAAGGGAACATGATCTTAAAAATGTTGGGAAGTAGTGGTGTGGCATATGTCAACTTCCTTTTTAAGTCTAAATAGTGTGTGTGCCGCATGTATACATATAGGCATTTGTTGGCTATTTATAGAGCTATGAATGCAGTTTTATTGTATTTCTTCAGGACCCTGCTATATGCAAGAGGTAGGTTAGGTGGGATGTGTGTGGTAAGGATATATTTCAAATATATAATAGAGGCCTTTGGGTATTCATTTTGGGTTCTCTAAGCGGCTCATGAAAACTATGGACCCTATACTGTGCTGTATACTAACCCTCCAGATATAAAGGTGTTAAATTTCTTTGTTGTGTTTGGGTTTGTTTGTTATTTTACTTTGTTTGGTTTTTGTTTGTTTTGCCACCCTTGGTCCTGCTCAGGGTGTTTGGGAGCTGAATGCTTAGATATCACTTGCAGAGGTGCATAGGGGACCGTGTACTACTGAGAATTTAGCCTGGTCCTTCTGCTTGCAAAACATTCTTAAATTATAAATTATTGAGCTTTCTGTTCTTTGGGTTAAATGCCCCAAAGTAGGATTGCTGAATCATAGTTGTTTTTCTTTTATTAATTTTTACTATATTTTAAACAAAACAGTTTTATTGATAGATTTGGGCCCAGAGAGATAGCACAGCGGCGTTTGCCTTGCAAGCAGCCGATCCAGGACATAGGTGGTTGGTTCAAATCTCAGTGTCCATATGGTCCCCCGTGCCTGCCAGGAGCTATTTCTGAGCAGACAGCCAGGAGTAAACCCTGAGCACTGCTGGGTGTGACCCCAAAACCAAAAAAATAAAATAAAATAAAAAATTTACCTAAATCTGAGAGGAGAAACACATGTTAACAGAGAACACAAGCTTATCCAGAAAGCAAACCCCGTTTTTAATTTTTTGAACATCCAAAATTTTCCCATAGTAACTCCAATTTTACATTCAGACCAATAATTGGCTGATACTGAACATCTTTCCATATACTTATTGACATACCTATATTTTGAAATACACATTCCAGACCTTTAAACATTTATTAATTGCATTCATTTATCAGGAAGTTACTCCCTTACTAGATAATTTATTTCTTTATAATGTTCTTTGATATACAATAAATTTGTTTTGATAAGACCAGTTCATTTTTGCTTTAGTAGCCTATAGTTTCAAATCTAAGAATTCATTAACAAATCCAAATGTCATGTAGTTTTTATTTACCCTATTGTTTCTTCTGAGTATTTTCTCATTTTAAGACTTTTTCCTGTAAGAAAAATTTAGTGTTTTTATAGGAATTGTATTAAATCTTGAAACACCTTTATTGTATGAGCTTATAATGAAAAATAATTCCTGCTGACAATCAGAAATACAATTTCTAAGCTAGAGAAAAAACTTAATGGGGTTAGGCTATGCTTTGTATGCATGCAGCTTGAATTTGATCTCTGGCACTATATTCTACTCACCAAGCTCCACAAAGAGCAGTCCCAAAGACAAAATCATAGGAAAGGCACATAACTTTTTCTGTCTTAAATTACTATGTGATACTGTTTTTCACTGTCAGAATTTTCTCCAAATTTAAAAGAGAATTTTAAAAGTCACTTAATGCTTTAGGATGTCCCTTTTCAAAAAAAGGAAATTGGGGGCCCGGAGAGATAGCACAGCGGCGTTTGCCTTGCAAGCAGCTGATCCAGGACCAAAGGTGGTTGGTTCGAATCCCAGTGTTCCACATGGTCCCCCATGCCTGCCAGGAGCTATTTCTGAGCAGACAGCCAGGAATAACCCCTGAGCACCACCAGGTGTGGCCCCCCCCCCCCAAAAAAAAAAAAACAAAAAAAAGGAAATTGTATGTTGGATGCCCATCCTAGAATTGTCTTTTATTGTGGAAAGAAAATAATTTGGATGAATAGTAGTTCACTTTCATTCTTTGGAACCTTGCCTAAAAGTGGTCCTAGTTGAGCCAAATTGAGAATTACCATTATTGAATTGATTTCTTAATTTCAGGTTGGTGATCACAGGCTTTTATTATGACTTAGTTCCCCCATTTAAAAGCCTCTTCATTTGAGAGAATTATTGCACTGTATTTAGGAAGTATTTAGAATACCACATACCTGTATTCCTATTTTGGTTCCACCAAATGAGAGACCATATCCAGTTCTAAAATTCTACTTTTCCATTATTACTAGTGAAGTATGCAAACCTTATTATATATTAATGATATTATTATTTTTTCAGACATTGTCACATGAACCTAAAGTCCTTCAGGAGGGTCTCCTTCAATTGGACTCGATCCTGTCCTCCTTAGAGCCCTTACACCGCCCAATTGAATCACCTGGGGGCTCAGTATTATTGCGAGAGTTGGCTTCTGCCGGGAATGTTGCTGATGCCACTCTCTCTGCTCAGGCCACTCCTCTACTGCATGCACTCACAGCTGCCCATGCCTACATCATGATGTTTGTTCATACTTGCAGAGTTGGACAGGTAAGAATTATGGGGGGTACAGAGAGATAGTACAATGGGTTAGGCCTTATTCAGTATTGTCCTTACCCTGCATATCCAACGAGCATTACCTTGAGTGACCCCTGAATATAGAGCCAGGAGTAAGCACTTGACACAGTCAGATGTGGCACAAAAACAAACAAACAAAAAAACTTTGGATTGAACATATGCTTTAAAACTCATGAAATGCTTATAATGTAGAACTGGCAAGTACCTTACTGTACTTACAAACAGTTCTGCTTTGGGTTAGTCGCTAAAAGATTAATGGTGAATTTTTCTTTTAATGTCTATGCTTCTGGTAGGTAAATTGAGTTTATGATTTGTTTTGAGACTTCCACATTTTTAAGAGTGAAAAAAGAGGGGCCGAAATAATAGTACAGTGGTACAGCGTTTTCCTTGCACGCGGCTGACCCAGGACAGACCTGGGTTTGATTCCTGGCGTCCCATATGGTCCCCCAAGCCAGGAGCGATTTCTGAGCGCATAGCCAGGAGTAACCCCTGAGCATCATGAGGTGTGGCCCCAAAAACAAAAAAAAAGTGAAAAAAAGGAACAGTCCATGGTAGGAGTAGGAAGCTTGCCACAAATAGTTGGGGGTGATGCAGTTAGGGCAGAGAAGGGACTATTATGACAGTAATAGTTAAAAATGATCACTCTGGACAAGAACTGAGTGCTGAAAGGACATAAAGTGATGTGTATGATACCCTTTAAGTAACAATATTGCAAACCACGGTGTCTAAAAGGAAGAAAATGTCTGCCACAGAAGCAGACATTGGGGAGGCTGGGAGGAAAATTGGGGGCATTTGTGGTGGGAGATGTATATTAGTGAAGGATATTGTATTACATGCATATGTAGTATATGTTATGTACATTGATGGCTGAAATGCATTCATGAACAGCATTCTGTCCATTGCTGATTTATTGAAAAGAATTTACGTAAAATAAATAAATAAAATATCAGGTTTTTAAAAAAGAGAATTAAAAATATCTTACCTAGCTGAGTATGGTGGTAACACACTCATTGGCACGGGGAACATGCTGTGTTAGGGGTGAATCCAGGCTTTATATGTACAAAACCTAAACTCAGCCTGGTAAGTTGTCTCTCTAGTTCCCATAGTTGGGCTATTTGGCAAGTTTGACTCAAAAGATTGCTCTTCTGATTTTATTACTACTAATATTTCTTCATGTAAGCCAGATGATGGAATAGCAATAAGGAAAATTGGAAACAAATTTACGTTCATGGTAATTAGCAAATTATTAATGTTAAGTATCAAGTCCTTTGCTTGCAGTTTTTGTAATGTTTTGTGTTCCTAGAATGTTTGTGCTCAGTTTTCTAATTCCTCTTTGCTATCTTGTAATAAATTCTAATGATTATTTAGTATTGTTAAGTCATTCTAATGAATTAATATCATAGTAGCCCTAATTTCTGCTGTTGGACTAGAATCTAGTCCTTGGTAGGAGTAGAAAGCTTTCCACAAATAGTTGGGGTTGGTGTAGTTAGAGCAGAGAAGGGACTATTATGACAATAATAGTTGAAAATGATCACTCTGGACAAGAACTGAGTGCTGAAAGGAGATAAGGTGATATGTATGATACCCTTTCAGTAAGGGCATCAAGTCACAAACTGTTTCAAAAAGGTATTTTTAGAGCTCAGGGTTTTTAATGGCTTATTAAATCATATAATTAAAATATTTAACTTGAGGTAAATGTTTATCAAAGTTTTAAAAAGAGGTATATATTTTATATATTTTTTAAGAAGAAATCAAGCTTCCTATAGACTAAAAAATACAAAAACTGACAATACATATATGAGCTTATTTCTTAATGATTTAGATCAAAGGTGAGGAATGTCTGGCATATTAACAGTATTGGGCCTGCAAAGTCTTGTGGGGTTGGCCCTGGTCCATGACCAGGCATACAGTTATGTATATTCTTGAGTATTGTGACTTATCTATGATATTATATGGCCATCTACAGAGGAAAATAGTGTTAGAAATATCCAAATGTCCCTTGTCAGCAAAAAAAAAAAAAAAAAAAAAAAAAAGGTCATCTACCCTTGATTGGAAAATAGAGGTAGCTATAGCTCTTGTTGTGATTTTTACCTTACAGAAAGGAAACAATGCGAAGGGATAATCAAGACTGATAATAAGTATTTTTGAGAGTATGTCATCTAACTGATCCTAAATGTGGACATTCGTTAAGAATAAGGAAGGGAAAATAGAAATATCTGGAAGTTTGTTTTAAATATGAATGTCCAGAATCTCCTAACAATCAACTTCTTTTAACTGGTTTCAGAGCGAAATTCGTTCCATCTCAGTAAACCAATGGGGTTCTCAGTTGGGTCTGAGTGTTCTAAGCAAGCTGAGCCAGTTATATTGCTCCCTAGTGTGGGAAAGCACTGTCCTCCTCTCCTTGTGCACCCCAAACAGGTAAGGGAGTGATTATCACATTATCTGTTCTTTTATGACAGAATATGAACTCAATGAGCCTAGAGGAACCTTAGTTAAGGATAGAAATGTACAATAAAGTGTTCACAAGAAGGGCTGGTATGTAGCTCACTCAGTTTTAGAGCACCTAACCATGTGAGATTCTGGTTGGATCCCTGGCCCCAGAAAAAAAATAATTCTGATGCTAGTCTTTATTCATTGAGGCTATTATAATAAACAATAGAAGTTTAATGTTTACAGTTTTGTTTTCTTGGTTTTGGTTTAATGGGCAAAACCCAGTGGTGCTCTGGGGTTACTCTTGGCAAGCTCGGGTGACGATATGGGATGCCAGGGATTGAACCTGGGTTGACTGTGTGCAAAGCAAGTGCCCTACCTGCTGTGCTATTGCTCCAGCTCTAGAGACTGGAAGTCTGCAATCATGATGTCAACAAAAATTTTTATGGACTCTACCAGGTTACAGACTTCTTCAGAATAGTCCCATTTATGAGAGTTTTGCCCTCATGGCCATAATTCTTCCCTAAGGCCTTACCTAGTAGTAGCTATCATATCATGTATACCATTCTTTCATAGTATGAATTTTACCCCATCACTTCTCTTTGTTGCTAAAGGACTGACTGAGGGTCTCACACAGTTGTGGTGTTTACCTGATGACATACCTGGTTACAGTATATGCCAGAAATGAAGACTATGTCAGAGCCACCAGGACTATAATTGATACTTGTATGCAATAGCACCGTTGATTGAGCTGTGGCTTTATGATTTGCCATTGAGCCATCTCAAGACCCCTTATGAATTTTGTGAGGACACAATCAGTCCAAAACATTGCCTTCACTTAGAGAATTATTTTAAAATATATAATTTCGTATATTTTCATCTGATATCCAGATCTATTGTCTCAGCATTAAGTATTCAAATTTTGGTCTCTTAGACAAGTGTTAAGTGTTCAGTTAAAAGGGCTTTAGGGAGTATATGTGCCTATCTCCAGGTGTGTATATATCTTTATTCCTTTCCTCATTACAATAATGAAAGAGGAAGGAAATACAAATTAACAGTTGAGTTGTAGATCTTGTTGACTGCTGACTGAGAAAATTGATTATAGAGATGAGGTATCATAGGCCAAGGATTTGGTGACCGAGAGCATGCCTTACATGTGTAAGCACCACCAAAATAAATTAAAGAGATGAGCCACCAGGGAATTTTGATTGCTATTTCTCTTGCTGTGTTATTACAGCCTGCCATCTGGATGTGAATTTGGCCAGGCTGACATGCAGAAACTGGTTCCAAAGGATGAAAAGGCAGGTACAAGCCAGGGTGGAAAAAAATCAGGTAACTATCATGAAACTAAAACTTTAATATTTATATTAAGTTTTGTCTGTGTCTTTTATTAGTCTTGTGAAATTTTAATTGGCTTTATCATGTGTAGTCTTCATTTCAGTCATTTTCTCTAATTTCATTTATTCAAATGCTGGAGAGCAAACTCATTTAACACATAGATTCTACCATTGAGATTTGTCAGTCCCTCTTTTAAAATACATGTATAAATTGGTTAAAAAATAGGAGATATAGAAAGAATAATTTCCCGAATTTGTACCATAAAAATGATTTGAAAGATAATTCCCTGATTTGTTTCTCAGAGGATGTTTTTATTCATGTAGTTTGAGTTATCTCAGAAATAATAATACATGGATCTTTCAAGTTTTATGAACAGTAAGTGCCATGGCAGGGCACAATGAATTAACTTGATTTATTTTTGCATTTCACTTTTAAATAACATGCTGTTAGTGATTTATAATGTTGTATGCCAGAAATGTGTCTTATAAACAGTGTTGCTTCAAGTTAAAACTTTTTTGATTTTAATATAAAAATATTATTTTTACCTTTATACAAATGTAAGGTTTCTGGAAATTTGTGTGTCAAATGATATGATTTGTTTTAATAATGTTATGTTTATTAAAAGTTAAATAGTAAATAAATGTTTTATAACTGGAACATTGTAGAACTGTCCTCACTGTTCAATATAGTACCTATTCTTTTTTTTCTTTGTGTAGTACTTATTTGTGTTACGGCTCTTGTATACCTATAAAATAGTTGGCATAACTAAGAACTTTTGATATAATAACAATATAATACCAATTTCTTTGAACAAAATATAATGTTAGGTTGTTGCTCATCTCCAGGAGTACTCATGCTTAGCAATAACATGTTGTTCCAGCCCCTTTCAGGTATCTCCCCAACCTGGAAAGATTTTCAGTATGTTTATAACAGCACAGATTATTAGAATTGGGATGTGCTAATTGATTACATGATGAAATAACAAGTTTGTTTACTGTGCTGGAGAGATAGATAGATCACTATGCTTAATGTATGTTTTGTATATAGGAAGCCTGGGTTCAATTCCTGGCACTGCATGATTCCCTAATTCCATTGGAAACATCACCTGAGCATAGCCCCAAACATTAGGTGTGACCCAGTAAATAAAAATTAGAGACTGATAAGAGTACAGTGGTAAGGTGTTTGCCTTGCATGGGTCTGATCTGTGTTCAGTCATCAGTGCCCCTTCAATGGTCCCTCAAGCATGCTCGGAGTTGATCCCTGTGTGCATAGTCAGGGTTAAACCTAGAGTATATTCAGTTGTGGGACAAAAGTACATGAAAAGGAAAATGGTTTTTTTTTTTTTTTTTTTTTTTTGGTTTTTGGTTTTTGGGCCACACCCGGTGACGCTCAGGGGTTACTCCTGGCTATGTGCTCAAAAGTCGCTCCTGGCTTGGGGGACCATATGGGATGCCGGGGGATCGAACCGCCGTCCGTCCAAGGCTAGCGCAGGTAAGGCAGGCACCTTACCTCTAGCGCCACCGCCCGGCCCCAGGAAAATGGTTTTTATGTTATCACAGTAACCATTTAAAATTTCAATTATAGAATTTATTGTTTTCTTTTTTTTTTTTTTCTTTTGGTTTTTTTTTGGGCCACACCTGGCGGTGCTCAGGGGTTACTCCTGGCTGTCTGCTCAGAAATAGCTCCTGGCAGGCACGGGGGACCATATGGGACACCGGGATTCAAACCAACCACCTTTGGTCCTGGATCGGCTGCTTGCAAGGCAAACGCCGCTGTGCTATCTCTCCGGGCCCGAATTTATTGTTTTCTTATCCACATAGAACATGTACTAGACTTTGTATAGTTTTTATTTTCTCCTGTGCTCTGTATTAGGGATGGAAAAATTAATAAAACTTCTACTTTTGTTGTTTCACAACACATCCAGTGGTATGAAATGTTAAAAACCTCAACTTAGTGTTCTACAGTCAATCCTGATTATGTTCAGAGAACCATGCTGGGAGACATTTCCAGGAGAATCACACATGGCCACACCAGAGATCAAAGCTAGATCTCTCATACAAAGCATGCATTTAGCTTGTTGAATTATCTCTCACTGCCTTTCCCTTCTTTAATCACCACTTTGCTCTTATAGTCTTAATAGTTTTTTTGTTTCCACATCTGCATGGTTATGCATTAATATTCCTTTAGGTTCATATCTGTTATTACCAAAGGCAAGGCTTTGTGGAGGGGTAATACCTGTTATCTGTGCTCAATTACTACTAGCTGAGCTCTAGAGCCTACTAGAAATGGTGTCAGAATTAAAGAGTAGGGGTTCCACTGCTGCATTTAATCTTTGTACTCTCTCCATCCCTTGAATTCATCATTTTTATTACATTTTGTTTACCACATCTGTATTCATTTATCCAGCTATCTGCATTTGTGTTCTATTTATATATTAGTGAGAAATTCATGGATTAATCATGTGCAGTTTTGAGTTAAAAGTAACAATCCATAAAGTTCTAGTAGGGCATTCCTTTCGACAGCATGGAAGCTGTACTTTGTGATCTCTGTGTGAATGGTACTGCCTAGGATCATATTTACAGACTTGCAAGTTGCCCCTGAGTTTTAATTGTTCTCATTGGAAGATTAAAGAGAGGAGTATTTCATTCGAGTTTTGTCTTGATTTAGGAAAGATTGTGTGTTTTGTCTTTTGACATTTACATTTAATATGTTTAGACATTTGAAGAGTATTATTTGGGTAGCTCTTTGTTCACAATTCAGATTAAAGAAACAGATTTAGCATGATGTTATTGCACTACTCTTGTCTTCAGATGGAGAACAAGATGGAACAGTTGGAAGTATGGATGCTTCTACCCAGGGTTTGTTGGAAGGCATTGGACTAGATGGTGATACATTGGCTCCTATGGAGACAGATGAACCTACTGCTTCAGACTCTAAGGGCAAATCTAAAATCACACCTGCTATGGCTGCCAGAATCAAGCAAATCAAGCCTTTATTGTCAGGTGAGTGGTTCTTTACTTTATTCATTCTCTTCGGTTTTCATTCCGCAGACAAATTGAATTGGTAAGATATGGGAGATTGGTTTTTTTCTTATTTCAGTTTTTTCTTTGATGGGCATTTCATATCAGCAGAGATAAGGTCTTATTCTAAGCTCAAGGATCATTTCTGGCAGAGTTCAGGGGATTAAAAGGGGTGGGTGCCTGGTATTGAACTCGAGTTCAATAAGGTTCAAAAAGCTAGGTAACTTTTCTGCTGTACTATCTCCATGGCCCCTTTTCTGTTTTGTATATTTAAAGGAATCAAGCTACGCATTTTTCAAATACTTCCGGAAGTCCATTTTTACCTCTTTGCTAATTTTGTTATTTCATTTGAAGCACTGTAATTTATAATACTGTTCACAATAGATTTTCATGCATACAATATTATAACACTACACCGTGTCAGAGGATTGCATTCTATCTTTTGTTTGTTTGTTTTTATTCCTAGAGGTGCTCAGGAGGCTATATTGGGTGTCTGGGATCAAATCTGGGCCAGTTGTATGCAAAGCAAGTGCCCTGCCCACTATACTATCTTTTTGGCCCAGCTTCCTGCCACTTTTCTCCACATCTCCCTTCCAATCATTCCCACTGTTTAAGCGCATTTCTATAAACCTGTAATTATCAGGAACTTTGGCAGTTTATTGTATCTTTTTTGTTTTGTTTTGTTTTTTGGGTCAAACCCGGCAGCGCTCAGGGGTCACTCCTGGCTTTAATCTCAGAAATAGCTCCTGGCAGGCTCTGGGGACCATATAGGATGCAGGGATTTGAACCACCAGAGTTCTGCATGCAAGGCAAATGCCTTGTCTCCATGCTATCTCTCCGGCCCCTCTATATTTCTTAATATCCTTCATATGAGAGAGAATATGATATGTCTATCTCTCTCATCTGGCTCACTATACTCAGTATTATACCCTCCAATTACTTCCACAAAGCAGCATATTATTTCACTTTTTTTCTTACAGCCAATTAGTATTTCATTGTTTTTAAGTATCGTAGTTAGATTTTATTCAGTCATTAGTTCTTTGAGTCTTACTGTTTTCAGATATTGGCTATTGTAAATAGTGATAGGAGTAAATAGAACATAGGAGTGCAGATTTCTTTTCTAAATGGTAGCTAGGGGCCTTTAGAGTAGAAACCACAAAATAGAATTGCTGGACATATCGAAGTTCAATTTTTTTAAAGTGTTTATAATGATAACCGACGAGGTTATAATAGTCAACATTCTCACCAACAATGAATTAATTTTGTTTGGGATCCACACCCAGTGGTGCTCTGCCCTCAGAATCACTCCTGGCAGGCTCAGAGTGGAGGGGACCACATGGGATTCCTGGGATCGAACCAGGTCTGCCATGTGCTAGGCAAAAACTCTCTTTCTGTCTCTCTGTCTCTGTCTCTCTCTCTCTCTCTCTGTCTGTCTCTCCTTCTCCCCTCTCTCTCCTTTCTCTGTCTTCTCTCTCCACCTCCACCTCCTTCCCCAGAAGTGGCAAGAGCATGTTTTCCATGTACCTGTTGGTCCTCTGTTTTTAAGGCAGCGTCTGTTTCTCTATATTCCTCTTAGTTTTTTTTTTCCTTTTTTTGTGGGGGTCACACCCAGCAGCACTCAGTGGTTACTCCTGGCTGTATGCTCAGAAATCGCTCCTGGCAGACTCAGGGGACCATATAAGATGCCGGGACTCGAACCTCCGTACTTCTGCATGCAAGGCAAACACCCCACCTCCATGCTATCTCTCTGGCCCCCTGTATTCCTCTTTTTATTGGGATGGGGTGGGGGGTTTGTGGAGGTTTTTGTTGTTTTACAAAGTACTTTATTTATCTTGGACCCTTTGTCACATAAGTCTTGGCCAAATATTTTCTCCAAGTTTGTGAGATATCTTTTCATCTTAATTGTTATTTCTTTTGTAGTTATAAGCTTCTCTTGGTTGGAGTGGTTGTGTAGCAGATAAGGTACTTGTCTTGCATCCACTGAAGCTTAGTTTGTTCCATGACACTCCTAATCACTAGCAGGCATGTCCCCCCTTATCAGAAGCATTATATTTGATCCACAACTTCTTTAGTAAGCTTTTATGTTGTCTCTCTGGCTCCTCCACTCAGTCTTTTAATTTTTCTCTCCCTAAAAATAGTTGTTAATGGGCCAGGGAGATAGTACAGTGAGTAAGGTACTTGCCTTACAAAAAGCTTACCCAAGTTCAGTAATCGATCAACATATTTGAGCACCAGTAATTTGCTATCCTATATGGTCTCAAGCAGGACTAGGCCTATGTAAATTATGTGCTCTATCCCATTGAACTATACCCACATACTTTGGTTATGTTTTTATAATTTAACTTGCCCAGTGATGTTGGGGAATTACCCCTGGTTTCTGTGTGCTGGAATCATTCCTGGTGGGTCTCAGGGAACTACATAGCATACCAAGGAGCAAATCAAGGTCAAGTGCATGCAAGGTAAGCACATACTTGCTTTACTGTCTCTCTGATTCCTTATGTTGTGTTTTAATTATCACTTTGACAACTCTCTGGAAATTATATTGGTCTATTAGAAGACTACCCTATGCATTCTTTATCTCTTAGTGTTTTCACCTCTTATTGTAATATTAACATTTGTGGATTATTCTGTATATTTCTTAATATTTGCCACTTTCTAACACCTTATGGAAGTGAGGATCTTACTCTGGAAACTGGTGCTCTTCCTAAAGAAGGCAGAAAATGTTCTTTGAGATTTATATATATTTATCTTAAACACCCTAAAATTACTCCTGATGGTGCTTGGGTGCAGGGAATTGAAGTCAGGTTGGCCTCATGCAAGGCAAAAGTGTACTACCCATCATACTATCATTCTGGACTCTACCTAATCTTTTTTAGAACTTTAGACTATTGCGACCAACCCCAGGGAATTGTTGACGTTTTTTGCAGGCCCAGACAATATTTTTTCACATCTGTTTACCTATGGATACTGGCCTTCTGTTTTCTCTCTTGTCATTTTTTGGAACTACCTTTGAGACACTTTGCTATTTGTTCATCTTGTTCAAAATTAATAAAAAGTACAAACTTAATATACACTATGCTTGAATTTCAGTCTGGCCATAGTCAACCACCAGCAATGCGAGCATCTGTGACCTATTTTCTAAATAGGAGTAGGAATACCTAATGTAAACACATCTGGATTAGAAACTTTCATGATTGAATATTTTTGGTGGAGGTCTCACCTGGCTCTTCACTCAGTTTTCAGTCCTGGCAGTGCTCAGTGGGTTATTTTGGATGCTGGTGATTGAACCCAAGTCTGCTGCATGCATGGAAAACACTTACTCCGCTGTATATGTCTTTAGGGCCAAGAACGTATTTTTTTTGTTTTGTTTTGTGCCACCCCAGCAATGGTCAGGAGCTATTCCTGCACTCAGAAATCATCCCTGGCAGTACTCAGGGACCATATGAGATTTCAGGGATTGAGCCCAGAGTCAGCTGCATGCAAAACAAATGTCCTACTCAGTGTATACACTACAGCCTCCATGAATGGGATTTTAAATCTGTATGTTGCAACACTTAAGTTTGGAGTACAATTTTTAATATCAGTTTATTAGAGCCTGTAATTTTTACAGTGAACTTATATGTACATGTACATATAAGATGTTCTTTAGTATGGCTATAGTGACAGTACAGTGGGTAGGATACATGGCCTTGCACTTGACAGCCTTCATTTGATCCCTGGTACCCCATTATGGCCTCTTTAGCCTACAAAATGAATCCTGAGTGTTAAACAAGGAGTAAAGTCTTGAGCAATGTTGTATGTAGCCTAAAAGCAATTAAAAAGAGGTCTGCTTTGATTGAGATTTGATTTGATTAAATATTTATTTGTATAACATGCAAAACTACAGAGAAATTTTTAAAGGCAGTCCTCAAATATGTCATATTTTTCTGTTTAATTCATGTTTATTTTGAAGTTTTGTTTTTTGGCTCAACAGTAAAAGAAAAGCATCTTACATAGATTCAAAAAAAATCTTACATAGACAGAATTTTGAAATATCTATTTCCGAACTTACACCGTAACAACTCCACATAACAATTTTATGCCATTCTAACAATCCTTTTTCTATGAATTTTAATTGTCACTAGATAGCATAGATGTAATTTTGTAATGTCAGTAGCAATTTTCCATTTTCAATGACTCTTTAGTTCAGTAGATATCATTGTTTTACGCTACAAAGTTGATTTATTTATTTAGATTGGTTGGTTTGGGTTTTGTTTTGTTTTTTTGGTTTTGTTTTTGGCCACACCTGGTGGTACTCAGGGCTTCTCCTGGCTCTGTACTCAGAAATCACTCTTGGCAAGCTCATGGGGCCGGGCCATATGGTATACCAGGGATCATCCCAGGTCGGCTGCATGCAAGGCACATACCCTATTCACTGTGCTATAAAGCTGCAGCTCAATTGTTTTAAGTCCATTTTTACTATGTGAGTCTTAATTTTGTTTGACTTTCTTTCAGTATGCTTTTTTCACCCTGAGGAACTTTTGTTCTGAATTGTCTCTTATAGAAACAACTTCAAGTATTTCCTAGATATTCTAAGGAAGAAAATGGACAGTAATTAAAATATGTTCACTGTTAATTATTTGTTAGAGTTTAACAGACTTCTGACTGTGTGACTGACTTTTTTTGTACTCTGATTTCTGTGTCCTAGCTTCCTCTAGATTAGGACGAGCACTTGCTGAGCTATTTGGACTCCTTGTTAAACTTTGCGTGGGATCTCCTGTTCGCCAGCGAAGAAGCCACCATGCTGCCAGCACCACCACAGCACCAACACCTGCTGCTCGATCAACTGCCTCAGCACTAACCAAGCTGCTAACAAAGGGCTTATCTTGGCAGCCTCCACCATATACACCTACTCCTCGATTCAGGTAAGGGGATTATTATTAAGATAGAGGAGCTGACAAGTAATCATAAAAAAATCAAATTGGTTGCTTCTCTGAAATGGAAATTTTGAATCAGCAAATTGGAGGACTTAGAAGTTCTGCCTTGTAGATATATACTCTATAGGTTAAGGTGCTTATTGTATTATTTGGTTCTGCCTAGTCAATAGACATTTTAAAGCATTTATGAGCAAAGAGCACTTCAATAGCCTTAGAATTTTTGTATATGAGAGGCCTTACAAGTTTTAATTATCAGACTATATACCCATTCGCCTTCCAGTTGATCGTCAGTTCAGGGCAGTGTAAATATTTCCCATTGCTTTTGTATTTGCATCAGAGAAAGTTATATTTGCCTTTTCTCTCTTTCAGACTTACATTCTTCATCTGTTCAGTTGGTTTTACATCTCCAATGCTGTTCGATGAAAGGAAGTATCCCTACCACCTCATGCTGCAAAAATTTCTCTGCTCTGGAGGTCACAATGCTCTTTTTGAGTAAGGATCAATTTGCTTCACAGAGAAGTATTTGTTGGTGTTTGTTTTATGTGTGCCTTTGCATCCTAGACATTTCTAAATCACCTGTTCTGTGGCATTGGGATACAATACACAGAGATACTCATTGGCTTTATACCCTGTCATGTTCTAGGCACTACCAAAATTAATTTTTAATCTTTTTTAACAATGGATTTTAGCCTATTCTAAAATTTTTTGTCTTTGCTTTTCTTCTCAGTGTCGTGCCTGGTATTTATTTTTGTACAGTTGTCCTTATATATCATCTCAAATTGATGACCTTTTCTGGGTTAGAATACTACAATGAGCTTTAATTGGAACTGTTTTTTAGTTTTGTTTTGTTCTTAATTGCTTTATTTAAGCACCATGATTACAAAATTGTTCGTTGTTGGGTTTCAGTCATACAGTGTATACCATCCTTCACCAGTGTACTCATCCCACTAGCTATGTCTTCCATTTCCCTTCCACCTCCCCACTCATGCCTGTCTCTAGGGCAGGCCTTTTGCTTCTGTCTCTCCCTTTTTGACACTGTGATCTGCACTATTGTTAATGGAGGGGTGCCTTGCATGTTGCTTTCTCCCCTTTCAGCACTGAGTTCTTGTCCAAAGTGGTCAGTTCTGGGGGTTTTCTTTTTTCATTTTATTTATTCATTTATTTATGGATTTTTGGGCCACACCTGGTGATGCTCAGGGGCATCTCCTGGCTATGCGCTCAGAAATCACTCCTGGCTTGGGAGACCATATGGGATGCTGGGGGATAGAACCGTGGTCCATCCTGGGTCAGCCGCATGCAAGGCAAACAACCTACTCTGCGCCATCACTCCAGTCTCTCTTTAAATTTTTAAGGAGAACTGAAAGTGGTAATATTTAGAGGCAGTTTGTACATCTTCTAAATACCTTAAGATTTCATATGCTATATTTTAAAGTATCTCATTAAAATGAGAGTTTTTTTAAACCCCAAAAGATAAAGCCAATGAATGTTTGATTGGAAGCAAAAGAGACTGAGGACTTTTTCGTTTCTTCTTTTTTTTTTTTTTTTGGTTTTTCGGGCCACGCCCATTTGATGCTCAGGGGTTACTCCTGGCTAAGCGCTCAGAAATTGCCCCTGGCTTGGGGGAACCATATGGGACGCCGGGGGATCCAACCGTGGTCCTTCCTTGGCTAGGCTTGCAAGGCAGACACCTTACCTCTAGCGCCACCTCGCCGGCCCCAAGAGACTGAGGACTTTTTCAACACTGGGGACTTTCAAGCACACTAATAAAATATTTGTTTGAGGGCCGGAGAGATAGCATGGAGGTAAGGCGTTTGCCTTTCATGCAGGAGGTCATCGGTTCGAATCCCGGCGTCCCATATGGTCCCCCGTGCCTGCCAGGAACAATTTCTGAGCCTGGAGCCAGGAATAATCCCTGAGCACTGCCGGGTGTGACCCAAAAACCACAAAAAAAAAATATTTGTTTGAATTTGTTCTCTTTATTCTTATTTATTTGAAATATGCCTTTTCTTTAAATCCAGAACTTTTAATTGGGCTCTGTCAATGGGAGGCAAAGTTCCTGTTGCTGAAGGATTGGAACATTTAGATTTACCTGATGGAACAGGTGAATTCTTAGATGCCTGGCTGATGTTAGTGGAGAAGATGGTGAATCCTACCACGGTGCTTGAATCTCCACATTCACTGCCTGCCAAATTGCCTGGGGGTGTTCACAACTTCCCACAATTCAGTGCCCTTCGCTTCCTTGTTGTAACTCAGAAAGTGAGTATTAAGCTTTCTAAAACCAAAGTAAATTTCTTGTGCTGACAAGGTGGCTCTCTATTTTGAGCTACTTAGTAACATAATGATGAACTAAAATCATTGGATGGATCCTGTTTTCAGATAGATAGAAACATTATAGAAGGGGGTAAAAGACTGAGAGATTTCTGTATTATAAGCATTTGTTCTTTATACTTTTAATGTAACCTTATTTATTAATCTCTAATTTATGTCCTTTAATTTATTCCTTATTGTATCAGGATTTTGTGCTGCTGGTAATGACTATTAAAGCATGTCCCATAGCTTTGATTTATTTTACCTAGGCTTTTGAGTTGAGACAAAATAGTCTTTACATAGGTTTTCAAATAACTTTTTAGGCAGCATTTACTTGCATCAAAAACCTATGGAACCGGAAACCCCTGAAGGTATATGGCGGAAGAATGGCTGAGTCTATGTTGGCCATCTTGTGCCACATTCTCCGAGGAGAACCTGTGATAAGAGAAAGACTAAATAAAGAGAAGGAGGGATCTCGTGGAGAAGAGGATGCAGGTCAAGAGGAAGGTGGCTCCCGACGAGAACCTCAAGTCAATCAGCAACAACTGCAACAGGTTGGCTACTACCCACACACTCCAGGGCCCATATTTTCACCTCATGGAGTGCATTGCTTATTGGTTATGTTAGTTCACACGCAATATGTTTAGCTCTTATCAACCAGGTGGTAAATTCCAGTTTGCACCCTCTTGGTGTTTCTGTTTTCTTGAACTACAGCACCAGTGCTCCTAACAAATTAGAAGTTTATCCTCCCAAGCATATTCTTTCATATTTAAACTTATTTAGTTTTGAGACCACACCTGGTAATATTTCCTTTTTTAAATTAAAAATACAAGTATCCAGAGAGACTATACAGTGGGTAGAATGCTTGCTTTGCACATGGCTGACCCAGGTTAGATCCCCAGGACCCCAGGTTTTCTAAGCCTGCCAGGAATGATCTCTGAGCACAGCCAGAGATAAGCTCTGAACACTTCCAGTTGTGGCCTAAACCAATAACAACAGATAAAAATACAAGCCATGATTTAAATTTTGGGGCAAGAATATAGAGAAAACACATATATGATCCTGTTTGTCTCAGAGTTATTTAGTAACCTTTTCCAGGAATTTGTTATACATATATTCTCACGTATGATTTTTTTAATGTTTCTTATATGCTTTGTATGTAATTATGGAAATATATACATTTGTGCATATGGTTTCCTTTAGGAAAATTTGAAAAGTGAAAAATATTTTAAGTATTCATAATGTCTTCATGCATGATAATTAGTATATTTTTATTGGTTTTATGCCTAAGTTCTATATATTCAATATCATACAATTTATAGAATTAAGCAAAACATGTTATTTTCTTAAGTGTAAGTCAACTTTGTTGCTAAATGTTTATTGTTTGATGTTATAAAGCTGGTGTGTGGTTTCTTTCCATAAAAACCTATGAACTATTTTTTATGTTGCTACTTGTTTTCCACAAAAGGCCTGATACTTCTTTCTTCGTATGAATCTCAGTCTTTGAATATCAAGAACCTAATGATATTGATAGCCATCTAGCCCCAGTTTTTGTTTTTTTTTTGTTGTTGTTGTTTTTGTTTTTGGTTTTTGGGCCACACCTGGCGGTGCTCAGGGGTTGCTCCTGGCAGGCACGGGGGACCATATGGGACCATATGGGATTCGAACCAACCACCTTTGGTCCTGGATCGGCTGCTTGCAAGGCAAACGCCGCTGTGCTATCTCTCCGGGCCCGAGCCCCAGTTTCTTAAAGGATAAAATTAAGAATCTTGATTCCTTTCTAATGATCTCAATTCATGTCAAGTTAGAAAACTTATTTTTATCTTAAAAGATTTTTTAAAGTATATTTAAGGAGCTAGGGTATTAGTTAAATGTGATAGAGCACACCACTAGTTTTAGCCCTTACACTACATGTTCCCCTCCTACCTTGCCATGTGTAAAGCCTAGGGCTCCACCCACCCCAAAATTTGCATTTTACTGTGCTCCTGAGGTTAGGTTCTGCATTCTTTTATAGCTCATGGACATGGGCTTCACAAGGGAACATGCCATGGAGGCTCTATTGAACACCAGCACTATGGAGCAAGCCACAGAGTATCTCCTAACCCACCCTCCACCAATCATGGGAGGAGTTGTTCGGGTGAGTTATTATGTTTAAATTTCAGGGCATTGGTTTACCTGGCAATGTGCTTTACTTCAGTCACTGGCCTAACTAGGGCTCGGAGTATGGATCTTTGGAATTAGCACCTGGGTTCAATCCCCAGTATGGGGATAGGGGTCAGGGACTTCACAAGGGACCAGAGATGGTATAGGGTTTAGATGTTTGATTTGCATTCATAACGATCCTGGTTGATCCCCAATACCTCAAATTGTCCCCTGAACTATGTCTGGTGTCAACTCAAAAACTAAACAAAAGACATTGTGGGAATAATAGTACAATAAGCAAGCAAATATTTACAAATGATGTTCATGCTTTGTGTAAGGGAGTCACAGGTTCCTTTCTGAATCACTCTAAGTGAAACTCAAAAAACAGGGAAGAAAGATGTCTTTCTGATTAATTCATGTCTATTTTCTTTTTATGGTAATTCTTCAAAACTTAAAATAGAATTAGCAGAAGCCTCCTATGCCCAGTCATACAAAATATTGAACTTTATGTTGAGAATTCTGACAAGTGAACAGTTGAAAAATAGTTAAGAGAATCTCTATCTTCAGAGATGCAGATTATTTGGTTTCACTGATAACCCCTTCATGCACTTTATTTTTGTTGAGAAATTTTTCCTCTTTATTGTTTTCAAGCCATATATAGCATAGCTTAGGAACTTGGCATGTGTGCAAGGGACCAGGCAGTGCCAGTGTTTGAACTTAGGCCTCTTACATACCGAACATGCATTCTAGCCTGTTGAAGTTTTTTCTGCAGTCCCTACCTTTCTGTTCTTATAGTCACCAGGTAAATGTGGTTGGCACTGACTACAGAACAGCATTCAGATCATCTTCTCTTTGCTTAAACTTGATGTGAGAATGGAGTACGTGGAGTTGTTGGTTTTTCTTTTGTTGCTCTGTAGGATCTGAGTATGTCTGAAGAGGATCAGATGATGAGAGCAATTGCCATGTCTCTGGGACAGGATATCCCAATGGAACAAAGGGCAGAGTCACCAGAGGTAACTAGGAAACAGGGCTTCCAACAGTCAGCTTACTTTTCATGAATATTCT
The DNA here is from genome assembly GCF_024139225.1 of Suncus etruscus. Taxonomy (NCBI): domain Eukaryota; kingdom Metazoa; phylum Chordata; class Mammalia; order Eulipotyphla; family Soricidae; genus Suncus; species Suncus etruscus. The sequence goes on along the minus strand of NC_064868.1, from coordinate 55,837,692 downwards.
GATAGTATTGGTGGGATTATAGTTGAAACATGAAAATGCTCATTCATCCCAATCTTGTCATTACCATTACATTATTACTGACTTGAAGCTTGAAGTTAGGCAGATGAAGCGTTACTCTTTATTGTCAAATAATAGATTCAAAGTGTATTTCATCATGTCTATTGAGCTAAACATGACCATCTGTTACTGAGTAACAAATACTTCAGTTTATTATATTGGCATGTAATGCAGGGCAATGTGAGCAAATGATTTTGTGGGAGATCACATAGAATGCTTGACTGGATTGTGCTTTAGGGTTTGAAGTTGTCTTCACTGGTTTCCTTGTCTTTCTTTGCCTATGTGGAACCTCATCCTAACTTTCTTACCCTGATGAAGCATTACCTGCTTGAAGAAATGGTAGGAAGTATTTATATGATGGAGAAAATATATTATCTGAGTTAGTTTTCTATTTCTTTCAACTATTCCATATGACATAATTCTTCTCTTCGTGCTCCAGGAAGTTGCTTGCCGAAAGGAAGAAGAGGAACGGAAAGCTCGAGAGAAGCAGGAAGAAGAGGAGGCTAAATGTCTAGAGAAGTTTCAGGATGCTGATCCATTGGAACAGGATGAACTCCACACTTTCACAGATACTATGTTGCCAGGCTGCTTCCATCTCCTTGATGAACTTCCAGACACAGTCTACCGTGTGTGTGATCTAATCATGACAGCAATCAAACGTAATGGAGCAGATTATCGAGACATGATTCTAAAGCAAGTAGTCAATCAGGTAAATTCTTCAAGAGCCAGCAGATACTGGCTCTTTAAATACTATAGTATTTTAAATGGATTTCCTGAAATTTTTCAAAACCTGTTTTCTGTATCCTGTAAAAATAATGCAGAATCTAAGGCACTTATCTTGAACATGACTGACCCAGGTTCAAATCCTGATTCCATGTGTGGTCTCTTTACTCCCAAAGTTACAAAATGTGGTATGTGGGGCCGAGAGATAACATAAAGGTAGTGCATTTGCCTTGCATGCAGAAGGTCATGGTTCAAATCCCAGCGTCCCATATGGTCCCCCAAGGAGCGATTTCTGAGCATAGGAGTAACCCCTGAGCGCTGCCGGGTGTGACCCAAAAACAAAACAAAAAAAAAAGGTGGTTTCTGAAAAAAAAATCAATACATGAATTAATCCCTGGCAACACAAAAAGAAAGGAAAGGTGGGAGAGAAGGAGAAAAAGAATTAGACTTTATCAAGAGTTAACCAGTTGCAATTTTGGTTGTATTTCCTTTACAATTCCATTTATGTATAATAATTGGTGTCTCATAAATTCATACTTTTTAGAAGGTGAAAAAGAAAAAAAGTGATAAACATTAAATGTAAAGGCAAACTGAGAAGCCATTTTTATATGACTGGACCAAGCTTACCAAACTTTTCTAAGAGCAAACTAATTTAAGGGGCAGAATCCCTTAAGGCGTAGTTTGCCTTTTATGCGGCTGACCTAGGAGAGACCTGGTTTGATTTTCAGCATTTCATATGGTCCACCAGCCTGCCAGAGGTTATTTCTGAGTGCAGAGACAGGAGTAACCCCTGAGTGCAGCTGAGTGTAGCCCAAAAAACCAATCAATAAGTAAATAAAGTTAAAATAAATAGGAAAAAAAAAACAAAAATGCATTTAAGAAAACTAAAACCTGGTTGGGGTGGGAAAAACAAAAAAAAAAAAGAAAGAAAAAACTAAAACCTGAATAGAAAAGTACTTAGTAATTCATTACCAAAAATTGGTATGTAAACTAAAGTAAAACGAATGTATAGTGTTTGGGGGTTTTATTATTTTGATGTATTACTGTTTTTCTTTTTTGTTCTTGTTGTTGTTTTGAATTAGAATGGTCTGAGTTTGAGGGGTTTGCTTTAAATTTTTAAAAATAGGCTTTTCCTTTAACTTAGAATTTAGGCTTCTTAAATTGCCTAACAAAATAATCTTTTTTTCCCTGAGTCCAGATAGATACTGTTGGAGGTAAGTAAGGCACTTGCCTTGCATTTGGTCCAACCCCATTTTGAATGCCAAGCAGCACATAAGGTTATCTGAGAACTGCTAAATAATGGCTTCTGAGCACATTGCCAGGAGTAAGCCACAGAAAAACACCATGGGACATGGCAGGCCAAAAAACATGTCTTTTAGAGGTGTTCTGTCAATACATCTTCTGATACAGACACTAATTACTTGTAGTTAGTATATACTATTGATCCTTGTATGTGTTGGTGGTAGAGTGGGTGTTTTACAGGGAGCATATTGATTTGGCTACTTCTTTTCTAGGTGTGGGAAGCTGCTGATGTATTGATCAAAGCTGCCCTTCCTCTGACAACAAGTGATACAAAAACTGTGTCAGAGTGGATCAGTCAAATGGCCACCCTACCTCAGGCCTCCAATTTGGCTACTCGAATCTTGCTTTTAACACTGCTTTTTGAGGTAAGGTTAAGAACTTTGGTTCCTTTGATTTTTGTCATCAAAGTATTATTAAATATCTTTTGGGATACTGAAGATGATGAGAAATAAAAACCAAAGTATCTGCATTTCATTAGGTGACAGTTATGATAAGCTGTTTTTTGTATATATAAAGTTGCCTTGTGAGTGGTACAAACTATCTGAGTTTGGGAAGAGTATATTTGTTACTTAATGGATATTGATAGAAGAGCTTGGAATGGTAATAATTAACTTGAGGTGATTTTTGGTTCCCCTTCCATTTTTTGTTTTGATTGCAATGACCAGAAAAGTCAAACATACCTTGTTGGTTGAAAATTTTTATTGTGTTACTATGTATTGCACCTGACAGGTGCCTGTAATTAAACTTTGAATCTTACTAGCCTTAGATATTCAAGGAAGACATATACTACTCAATTATCCCTGGGTCTTAATTAAACTGACTATAAGGAATAAGGACTTGTAATTTCAAGAATGGTATTTAGAGTGATTGGCATAGTTTGCTTGGAATATTTTTATCCTCTATAGAAACATCTAGAAGCCAAAGAGTGGAATAAGAAGCATGATATAGAATCACCTGGCCAGTAGCAGATTATTTGAGGCAAACAAGTGATTTGCCTAGACCTGGACTTCTTTCAGCAAATAGGAAATTAAGAAGAAATTAAACTTAAATAAGTTATTCTTCATTTGTAGCTCATGGTACTCTGTGTACAGTGTGAAGTTGATATACTAAAAAGTCTTTATAGCACCTTAGAATATAAGACCTGGACCTTTCCTTTTTGGTGGAAACAGTGATACTTATAGAACATGAATATAGATGTTTAGTGGAGATGCTTAATGGGAAAAAAAAGAATTTATTGACACTACAAAAAAGAATTGGATGTTACTGGGCTTCAATAAAACATTCTTTTGAGTACCCAAACATTTAAAAAAAAAGATGAAACTATAAAAAGTTTCATGTTTTTTTTTTTGCTCAGTATTATGAATGTTTTCCCATATCATGGCTGTATCATTTCATACTTTAGTGTCTTCTAATTAAATGTTTGTTGGACACTTAAATTACTCTCATAAGTAACATTTTAGGAAAATTATTAATTGTACTTCTGTGTTTGGTTATTTCACCCTCCTTCAAAGATTATAAATGTCCTCTGTTATATAAACTCTTCATCTTCAACACAGTTAAGAATGTATAACTAGGCTGGAAAGATAGCTCAATGGGCTGGAACACATGATTTGGATGCTGGAGGCCCAGGTTCAATCCCCAGCACTTCAGGTATGGCCCTGAAACAAACAAAAATGACTTTATGGCCTAGGGGCCAAGAAGATGGCTCTAAGCACATGCTTTTGCAGGGTTCCCTATGCTCTCTCCTTGGCTCTTTTGTTTATCACGGTTAGCATTCATCTCTAGATGGGACATACATATATGCATGCATCTGGAATGCCATATACACATACATGGATTTCGTCTACTGGTCATATAGACTAGTTCCATTTCATAGGTTAAAGCTTAATGATATTTGTAGCAATTTTCATCAGATATACCAGGCAGTGTATTGGACAATAAATACACACATACATTATATAGAGACCTCATTTAATCATAATCCGTTTTCAGTAGAAGTTGTCCCTTTGACCCATGAGAAAAATACAAGTTAACGTTAATCTCAGATTACACAAGTCATATCTACTACAAAGTAGTAGGTGGAATTTAATTCACAAATTCTGTTAATATTGGGCCCGGAGAGAGCACAGCGGCGTTTGCCTTGCAAGCAGCTGATCCAAGACCAAAGGTGGTTGGTTCGAATCCCTATGTCCCATATGGTCCCCCGTGCCTGCCAGGAGCTATTTCTGAACAGAGAGCCAGGAGTAACCCCTGAGCAATGCCGGGTGTGGCCCAAAACCCAAAATAAATAAACAAATTCTGTTGATATTAACCCATATTTTTTATACCTTAATAATCCTTGATGCTGAGTAAAAGTAAAATTTTTATTTCTTTTTTCTTTGATTTATCAATCAGGAGTTGAAGCTACCTTGTGCTTGGGTGGTTGAATCTAGTGGCATCCTTAATGTCCTAATCAAGCTATTAGAAGTGGTTCAGCCTTGCCTACAGGCTGCTAAGGAGCAAAAGGAGGTGCAGACACCAAAGTGAGTGACCTTGTATCTTTCCTGGGGACTTGCTCCCTCAAACTTGTGTATTTGGTATTTTCTTTGGGCACAAATAGAACAGATCTTGGGTTCTTTTATCATTTGAAAATTGTGAAGTCCCTGGGGCCACAAGATAGCAAAGTACATGCCTAGCATATGCCAGATGGTTTGATCCTCACCAGGTACAGCCCTGGAGATCCCCCAATTCTGTACTACCCAGCCTGAGCAGCATTGCAACCTGGGGCCCTTGCTTCAGTGGCCTGTTTATGACAGAATCACAGTGTGTGTCCCTGCCATTCCCCCACTTCCTGAGCACCACTTGTGAGGCAAATGACCGAGGGGCCTGAGACTATTAAGACATTTCAGTTGTATGGGGCTGGGATCAGTTCATTTCCCTGGTCCCCTGGTCCCCTGGAACACTGCCAAGAGTATCACTAATCACAGAGCCAGGAATAAGCCCTGAGCAATACTGGGTGTGTTCACAAAATAATTGATAAGTGCTTGCTTTGATGAATCAGTAAAATTTCTTATGTTGATTAGATTTCTGGTTTCCCTAGATAAATCTTTCCTCCTTTTTCAGATGGATCACCCCTGTATTGCTACTAATTGATTTCTATGAAAAGACAGCCATCAGCTCAAAAAGGAGAGCCCAGATGACTAAGGTGTGTAATATGGTGTATATGATTGACATTACTGCTTAGTAAAGTAAAAGAATAAATCATTAAAGAAAACTAAAGCATGATGATGAATATAAACCACTGACCAGGGCATAAATATTACAACAGATATTGTTTATTAGATTTCTCCTGAATTGGAATAAAACAATTTTATGGTGCTGCTTGCTTGAAAGTAAATGTTTAATAAGTGTACTATCTTCAGGAGAATGACTCTTTTAGTAAGTACTGAATATTGCTATTACTTATAAAGTAAGTACTCTGCAATAATTTGTGTGCTACATTATTCAGAATGATTTCAGAAACAGTTTTGTGCCGTTACATCTAATAGTTATGCTCCCTTTTTGTGAAACAGTTGGAAACAAAAGGTAAGCAAAACATCACAGGACAAATATGCAACATATTCTGTATCTTTAGACAAACAATTCTAAGGGTAAATATGTCTGTTTTGTGCTCTCTGGAGTATTTGACCCCCTGGTTAGCTTTATCAGTGAACTGTCAGTGTATCAGTGTTCTGTCAGTGTCAGTTAATACTTCAAACATCCAACCTTGTAGAAAGCACAAAGAAACTTTGCGTTCTTATATTTAGTACCTACAGTCCAACAGTAACAACTGGCGCTGGTTTGATGATCGCTCTGGGCGTTGGTGTAGTTATAGTGCAAGCAACAATAGCACTATTGATTCTGCCTGGAAATCTGGAGAGACAAGTGTGCGTTTCACTGCAGGACGAAGAAGATACACTGTCCAATTCACAACAATGGTACAGGTACAGGTTTGCTTGGTACCATAAACCCTTTTAAAAAAGTTATTAGGGGCCAGAGAGATAGCACAGCAGTATGGCATTTGCCTTGCACGCAACCGATTCAAGGTGGATGGTGGTTTGAATCCCGGCATCCCATATGGTCCCTCCCGTGCCTGCCAGGAGTGATTTCTGAGCGCAGAACCAGGAACCTGAGTGCCACTGAGTGTGTCCCAAAAACCAAAAACAAAGTATTAGATTTGCCTTTGTTTTGCTTTTTCCAGAACCAGCAATTCTGACATGTGGTTGTAAAGGTTTAGTTTTCAGAGACTGAATCTTCTATAGTCACTAGCTAAATGATGGGTCTATGGCATTTTGATAATATCCCACACAGAAATAATTTTAATATTTTAAATTTTTTGGTTCTTTTGGGGGGGGTATTTTGGTGGGCATTCTTGGTGCTAGGGATCTAGCCTTTTTGCATTTGAGGGATGCATTTTATCACTGAACTACATCCCAAGGAAGAAATAATTTTGTTTGGGGGCCATGCCCAGCAGTGCTTAGGACTTACTCCAGTCTCTGCATTCGGGCATCACTCCAGGCACGTTTACCCTTTGCATTTTACTGTTGCTTTGGGCCCTAGAAATTTTAAATGAGCTGATAATGATTAGACAGTTGTTGAAGGATTATGTCTGCTAGGTTGGAAAGTTTGTAGTTCTTTACAGGGACTTTTGTATGCCACTTTATGTCTGGAGCTCTTCTAAGGCCTTTCTCTCTGTAAATGATAATAGATGGGCTAAACTGCCAAGCTTCCTTCATGTTAATTGCACTTTGCCTTGGAACTTGCATTCTTCTTTTTTTACCTGTTTTTACTACAGATGTTTTTATCTGCTTGAATTCCTAGGTTAATGAAGAAACTGGGAACCGGCGTCCAGTGATGCTAACTCTTCTTAGAGTACCACGACTGAATAAGAACTCTAAAAATGGCAATGGTCAGGAACTAGAAAAGACACTGGAAGAAAGCAAGGAAATGGATATCAAGCCTAAAGAAAACAAAACTAATGGTATGGAGTTAGTGTTTTAAATCTTACTGGGAGCTTTTACATAAAGCTGTTGTGCCTTAATGTCTTTGATTGGTAATATCATGGGTGTGTTTTTAATCCATCATATTGATTGATAACCTAATATGCTGTCCTTTTTATATGTCTTTTTTTAGTCTTAAGAATTGTTATTTTGATATGTTTCTATTAACAGAACCCAAGTACTTTACTGGTTACTTATAAGGTAGATGATGTATAAGAGAAAACATCTAGTTAAATTGTCTGAACTCTTTGCCTTTTGTAGATAACCCCTTGGCTCTAGAGAATACAAATGCTGAAAAAGAAACAAGCCCAGAAGAAACTAAAATTGGGGAGATCCTGATTCAGGGCCTGACAGAAGATATGGTGACTGTTTTAATTCGAGCCTGTGTGAGCATGTTAGGAGTCCCTGTGGACCCAGACACTTTGCATGCCACTTTGCGCCTCTGCCTGAGGCTCACCCGAGACCACAAATACGCCATGATGTTTGCAGAACTGAAGAGTACCCGCATGATCCTGAATTTGACTCAGAGCTCAGGTTTCAATGGGTTTACTCCCTTGGTCACCCTTCTTCTAAGACACATCATTGAGGATCCTTGCACCCTTCGTCATACCATGGAGAAGGTTAGTCCTTTTTGGTGTCAGAGGCTGAATTAACTTTATATCATATCATTGTTGTTCTTAGTCTCAGATTAGAGACTTCTGGTCTGTGTTGGGTATATGACTAGCTATATAAACTGTATTTTCTGTCATGTATTTACTGTAGTAGCTTTTAATCTATTGATTTATTTCTGGCAATCTAGGTTTCTTCAATCAAAAGTCGGTTAGGAACTTAGTTGCTTTCTGTTATATTAAGTGTGCTTCTCAACATTTACTCCTGAGTCTAAATAGGCCCAGTTAATATATTGGGGGTTCGGGACCAGAGAGATAGCATGGAGGTAAGGTGTTTACCTTTTATGCAGAGGGTCATCAGTTCGAATCCCGGCGTCCCGTATGGTCCCCCGTGCCTGCCAGGGGCAATTTCTGAGCTCAGAGCCAGGAAAAAACCCTGAGCACTGCCGGTTGTGACCCAAAAACCACAAAAAAAATATTGGGGGTTCTAGCAGTGCGCTAAATGGAAATAACTTCAGAAATATAGTGCTCATTAGAAAACTAAGGGTAGGGTCTGAAACAACAGTGCAGAGTGTGGGGGATTTACTTTGCACACAACTGGCCCAAAAGAAAACCAAACCAAAACTAAGAAGGCTTAAATTTATTTTTTTTGGGGGGGCCACACACATTGTTGCTCAGGGGTTACTCCTGGCTGTCTGCTCAGAAATAGCTCCTGGCAGGCACGGGGGACCATATGGGACACCGGGATTCGAACCAACCACCTTTGGTCCTGGATCGGCTGCTTGCAAGGCAAACACCGCTGTGCTATGTCTCCGGGCCCTTAAATTTATTTTTAAGTGTTTAAAGCAGTGGAAGCAATAAGAAATACCAAAAGACTGTTTTTGGCATCCTCATTAAGTTTTCAACAGGGAAATAGCAATGAATAATTTTACTAGTAAGGCTTTTCCTTATGGTACTTTACAAAATTCTTTTCTTCTGCTAATTCTTTTGTCAATATTCATCATAATGTTACCAAACTTTATTTTTCTTTTTGTCAAATGACTTTTGACTTCATTTCTAGGAGAATTCTTTAAAAAGCAGTTGTTTTTACCTTGTTTGCCAGAATGGTAACAACACTTCATAATTCTCTGTGTACATAAGTATGTTTCTCAGTTTCTTTAGAGAATTTTTTACCCAGCTTACTTAGTTTCACTTGACATGGCCAGATTCAAAGGGAGAACTTATATTTTTCTTTCTTTTATTTTTAATAGTAATATATTTAAGCACCATGGTTACAAACATGTTTGTAGTTGGATTTCAGTCATAAAAAGTACACCCCCCTTCATCAGTTCAACCTTCCTTCCACTAATCCCCCCTACTCCCTCCCTCTGCCACCCCCTGCCTGTCTTCAAGACAGGCATTCTATTTCTATCATTCATTATCATTGTCAGAATAGTTGTTATTATAGTTATTTCTCTAACTGCACTTGCCACTTTGTGGTAAGCTTCATATCATGGGCTGGTCATTCCAATCCTCATCTCTATTTTCTCTGGTTATTATTACCATACTGTCTTTTATTTTTCTTAAATCCCACAGATGAGTGAGACTATTATGTGTTTATCTCTCACCCTCTGACTTATTTTACTCAGTATAATAGTTTCAATGTCCATCCATGTATAGGAAAATTGCATGACTTAATTTTTCCTGATAGCCCCATAATAGCCCATTGTCTATATGTACCACAGTTTCTTTAGCCACTCATTTGTTGTCCGGCATCTGGTTTGTTTACAGATTCTGGCTATTGTAAATAGCACTGCAATGAACATAGTTGTGCAGAGGGCACTTTTGTATTGCATTTTTGTGTTCCTAGGATATATCCCTAGGGGGGTGGTATTGCTGGATGATATGGAAAATCAGTTTTCAGGGATTTTTTTTATCCATATTTTCCATAAAAGCTGGACTAGGCAGCATTCCCACCAGCAGTGAATAAGAGTTCCTTTATCCCCACATTACCGCCAGCACTGTTCTTTGTGGTGTGTGTCAGTCTCTGTGGCATAAGATGGTCCCTCATTATTGCTTTGATTTGCATCTTCCTGATGATTAGTGATGTAGAAAATTTTTTCATGTGCCTTTTGGCTATCTGTATTTCTTCTTTGAGGAAATATCTGTTCATTTCTTCTTCCTACTTTTTGATGGGGTTAGATTTTTTTTTCTTGTGAAGTTCTGTCAGTACTATGTATATCTTATATTAGCCCCTTATCTGATGGGTTTCGGATGAATAGTTTCTCCCATTCTGTGGGTGGCCTTTGTGTCCTAGTTACTATTTTCTTTGAGGTACATAAGCTTTTCAGAAGTTCAATGTAGTCCAATTTGTTTATCTCTGCTTCCACTTGTTTGGACAGTAGTGTTTCCTATTTGAAGATGCCTTCAGTCTCAATGTCATGGAATGTTTTACCTATGTTTTCTTCTAAAATCCTTATGATTCTAGGTCTGATATCAATGTCTTTAATCCATTTGGATTTGACCTTCGTGCATGGTTTTAGATGGAGGTCCAAGTTCAATTTTTAGCATGTGGCCGACCAGTTGTCCCAACACCACTTGTTGAAGTTTTCTTGCTTCATTTTGTGATTCTTGCCCACTTGATCAAAGATTAATTGATTGTATGTCTGGAAAACATTCTATGAATAATCAAATCTGTTCCATTGATCTGAAGGTCTGTCTTTATTGCAATACCATGCTATATTAATCATTATTGCTTTGTAGTACGATTTAAAGTTGGGAAAGGTGATGCCTCCCATCTTCTTTTTCCTAAGGATTACTTTAGCTATTCATGGGCATTTAGTGTTCCAAATGAATTTCAGGAGTGTTTGATCCACTTTGAAGAATGTGATGGGTATCCTTAGATTAATCGCTTTAAATCTGTCCATTTGTTTGGGGAGTATTGCCATTTGTAATGTTAATCCTCCCAATCCATGAACAGGATATGTGTCTTCATTTTCTCTTGTCTCTTACATTATGTTTATACTTACATGCTAAGTAAATGGCACTATCACATATTTTTACAATTTGTACCATTCTGGTTTAAAATTGAACTGCATGGCTGAAGCAATAGTACCGTGAGTAGGGCACTTAGTTCTCATCACTGGGTGTGATCCAAAAACAAACAAAGTTAATTAAAATTGGAACATCATTTGGGAAATTTAACAGATGACACTTAAATATGCAACACATAATACTTCTGGATTATCTTGAAACACTTCTAAAGGCAGTGGGTATGGTCATCCAAGGTCAGTTCACAACCCAACAAAAATTTCTTTGCACAGAGAGAATTCTGACTTAAAATAATTTTAAAGTTCATGCAACTTTAAAATGTTAGGGAAAATACAGGTTCTGTGGAATAGAAATATAATAAAAGCCTAAATGAAATTATATTTAGATTAAATTATAGAGAGGAAAGAATGATCAATGACCATCAAGTTGACAAAATACAAATACTTGGTAATATTCCTTGCCAGTAGGTTTGAAGAGCCAGATATATTCATAGTTTTGGTAGGTGTGTGGTGCAACCTTATTGGTGGGCAATTTGGTGCTGTCAGTGTAACATATCCTTTAACCAAGAAGTTTTAATCTAAGTCAAATATGCCAAGGTACACAAAAATGTTCACTATTGAATTGCTTGTGGTATTAAACTAGTAAACTAATATCCCACTAAATAATGGCACTTTTTATGCAGTTTTGGTAGAAATTAAAATAATTTTATAATTGCTTCTTGAAAAGCTCTGTGTAGGGTGTTAAATACTTAAGAAACATTACTGATTTGATAAGGAAAATTTTCTGAAATGTTTTATCTTTGTTACTATAGTTGATAATGAGTTGATAATGAAATAAAAATGGAATTATTGTGGGTGTTTGGAGGGGTCACACTTAGTAGTACTCAGGTCTTCTTCCTGGCTCTGCTTAGAGATTACTTCTGGGAATGCTTAGGAGATGCTTGGTGGTGCTGTGAATTAAATCAGGATTGGGTACATGTGAGGCGAGCTTCTGAAAACCCCTGAACTATCTCTACAGCCCCTTAAAATTATTTTCTTTATATTTTTGTGATTTTTCTATGACTAGTGAATTGTTTTATGTATAAAGAAAAGGCTTAACAGTAACCTAAGGTATCAAGTCAGTTTGTAGATAATTTGATTCTATGACTATAAACTTGCTTTGGGGACATAAAGAAAAAATTGTTTATACTTACATGCAAATGATACTATCATATATTTTTACAATTTGTTTTTTTGGGGGAGGGTGGTTTTTGGGTCACACCCAAGAGCACTCAGGAGTTACTCCTGGCTCTGCACTCAGAAATCACTCCTTCTAGACATGGGGGGACCATATGGGATGCCATGATTTGCACCATCATCCTTTCTGGATCCGCTGAGTGCAAGGCAAACGCCCTACCGCTCTGTTCTCTCTCCAGTCATATTTTTACGATCTGAACCATATCTGGTTTAAAATTGAACTTCAGGGCCCGGAGACGTAGCACAGCGGTGTTTGCTTGCAAGCAGCCGATCCAGGATCAAAGGTGGTTGGTTCGAATCCCGGTGTCCCATATGGTCCTCCGTGCCTGCCAGGAGCTATTTCTGAGCAGACAGCCAGGAGTAACCCCTGAGCACCGCAGGGTGTGGCCCAAAAATCGAAAAAAAAATAAAAAAATAATAAAATTGAACTTCAGGGCTAAAGCAAATAGTACAGTGAGTAGAGCACATGTGTTGCACCATGGCTATGACCCCAAAATAATAAAGTTAATTAGTATTAGAACATCTTTTGGGAAAGTTAGCAGATAACACTTAAATATGCAAGCCATAATAGACCAGACCTCTCTGGTCTACAGAGAGTTCCTGATTTCTATAATAATTTTAATCCTATTTTAAAAATAATTGACAGTTTGGGAATGTGCCATATACCTTTTGTTTTCCCTTTTTTGTTTTTTGTTTTTGGGCCACACTCAGTGATGCTCAGGGATTACTCCTGGCTTTGCAATCAGGAATCACTCCTGGGTGATTCAAAATTTTGTCCTTAAAAATCAGAAGTTGTCATCCACTGTTTTGTGGCAGTTTGTATTGTATAGTATTTCAATCCTTGATAATTCTTCATTGAGTACAATTATAGTTTGAGAAAGTGGTCTTTAGCAGTGTTTTCTCCCTTTATTAGGTTGTTCGCTCAGCAGCTACAAGTGGTGCTGGCAGCACAACCTCTGGTGTTGTATCTGGTAGTCTTGGTTCTCGGGAGATCAACTACATCCTCCGTGTCCTTGGGCCAGCTGCATGCCGCAATCCAGACATTTTCACGGAAGTAGCCAACTGCTGTATTCGCATTGCCCTTCCAGCCCCTCGGGGCTCAGGAACTGGTAAGTTTTTCCTTTTGGCCTTTGGACCATTGAAGTCTATTATTTAATAAAACTCCAGAAAAAAATTTTGAGATCTTTAACTTGGAAAATCCCTTAGACATTGACTGCTTGATAATGTGGATTAATTCAGAGGTACTTAATTAGCTTTTCTGGTCCTTTCTCTGTAGTATTACCATTAAAGATACTGAGAATTCATTCAGTCTTATTTCTGTCTTTAAGGAGTTCCTCTTAGCCTGGCTTTTTGGGGCGGGGCGGGGGTGGGTCACATCCAGCAGCTTTCAGGGGTTACTCCTGGCTCTGTCCTCAGGAATCAAACCCAGGTCTGTCCCAGCCGCATATAAGGCAAAAGCCCTACCCTCTGTGCTATCACTCTGGGCCCTGCTCATTTATTTTAATTTTTTATTGATATTCAATTGTTTACAGTGCTATTAATAGAGATTAGTGATTTCTCATGCATGTAACTCCAACACTAAACCCATCATCAGTGTACTCCCTCCCTCTCCAAAGATTTCTCCTTCATAATCAGTTGATCATTTCTCCCATTTTGTTACCTTTGGACCTTTGTTGTCACCTTGCTGAATATCTTTAAGTCCCACATGAAAGCTATAAATCTGTATGTATCTCTTTTCTTCTGACTGACTTCACTCAGCATGATATCTTCTAGTTCATCCACATTGCTGCAGATTGAACTGCATAGCTTCGTTCTTTATTAGAGCTGTATGATTTTCATTTTCTGTATATACAACTTCTTGATCCAGTGGCCACAGCAATAGTAGAGTAAATAGGGCACTTCCCTAGCATAGGGCTGACCTGGGTTTGATCTCCAACATCCCATACGGTGCACTTGAGTACTGAGCCAGGAGTTACTCCTGAGCATCATGGAATGTGACCCAAAACTTAAACTTGGAATTTGTGATTAATATATGTGGAGCCACAGCTCCACCTTTGGCTACTTTTCGTGTATTGTTCTCATTTAATCCTCAGATTTGAAAAATTATCAAATCAAGCTTTATTTAAGTAATTTGGCTATGATCCTATAATATGAGTACATTATAAAATGAAATCTTCCCTAATTCCAAATACTTGGTATTTTACTACTTGATACTAGTTAAATTCTATAGGATTTAGGGGTTGATTTTTCTGGTTAGATTTTATGTCCAAAACTTACATATTATACAGAACTCCCTTTTAAGTTGTTATTCAGTAACCAAGTTGGATATTGGTTCACTATTGACTTTTTTTTCTCATTTTGACTTAGCTTCAGATGATGAATTTGAGAATCTTAGAATTAAAGGTCCTAATGCTGTACAGTTGGTGAAGACAACACCTTTGAAGCCATCACCTCTGCCTGTCATTCCTGATAGTATCAAGGAAGTGATCTATGATATGCTGAATGCCCTGGCTGCATACCATGCTCCAGAAGAAGGTATGCTAATGGGCACTTTGTCTGGATCTTTTCAACTAACTCGTGGTTTAATGAGCTCTCACTACTTTACCAAACTTTCTGGCTCAGGGAACTCAGTAATCTGAAGAAGTTAAAAATCATATAATAGAACAGATACCAGGGTGGTGGTAAGTCCTAGGATAAGGCGCTTGATTTATTGGGAGTAGGAGCCATAACAAAAAATCTTAGAGCAAGTGGTTTTCAAGGTAAATCTTGATGATAATCTTGATTGAGGGGCCGGAGAGATAGCATGGAGGTAAGGCATTTGCCTTTCATGCAGAAGGATAGTGGTTCGAATCCTGGCATCCCATATGGATGAGTGCTGCCGGGTGTGACACCCCCCCCCAAAAAAAGAATGAGATTGAAGCGGCAGAGATTTAATACAGCATGTGAGGTACTTGCCTTGTATATGACTGGCCAATGTTTGATCTCTAGCATCCCATATTGTCCTGTACCTCTTAGTAACACCAGTAAAGATACCTGAGTGCAGAACCAGGAGTCAACCTGAGCACTGCTGGGTTTGCTCCCCCACCCCAAAAGAAAGAATGAGATTTACATAGTTAAATGAAGGTGCCTTCTCTATGTCTGAGTATGTACCATTCAGAGGGAAGAATGAACAGATGCTTCCAAGCCTGGGATTTGATTCAGATTTTGAACCTATTACTTTGCATGTGGAACCCCTAGAACTGCATTGTCCCCTCGACCATCAGTAGCAATAATTCACATCTCACATCATAACCCCACTGCTGGTAGTGGAAGAAATCATTTGTATCATTAGAGAAGGACGGAAATAGCATAGAAAGTAATTTTTTAACACTAAGGAACAAAATTATCTTCTTGAAATAACTTGAGAAAGGAAAAATACTTGAAGGTGTTGCATTCTTTGCCTTTGGGACTACCATGCCATTCTACCCTTTTAACTTCCTAGTTCAGATAAGTAACTATAGTAAAGTAGTTAAGTAAGTTCTAGGAAAGTTGTGTGAATTGCATGGAGTCCTAAGATTTTAGTAAATCAAGAAAATCTGAGTCTTTTGTGCTTTTTTGTCCACTCTGCTCTTTACAGAGATCCTTGCTTCTACAACCACAGAAATTGTATTGCCCACATTCCCAAAAGTTTTACACCTCAAAGTAATTTAAAACTGTGACACCAATTTGGTCAGAGATACTATAGGGGTTAAGGCTCTTGTCTTGCATGAGGCAGACACTTAAGGTCTTCTTATAACTTCCAGTACTGATTCCTGAGCACAATTAGGCATAGCCAAAAAACAAAATCAAAACTAGCACCCTTATATTAACCTCACTGCACACTGTGGGAGTGTATTAATTGCAATATGTTAACTTAATGTTAATAATCATAGCTGAAATAATTGAATAGCATATAATGAAAAGCCTTTTATATACTTGAGTAATGCTTTCATTTCAGCATTGTTCTCTTGGTTTCTTTTTTTCCATTCACAACTAACTCTTTATTAGCTCAGAATTTTTTTAGCCCGGATATAGAAATATGTATAAAGATCAAACACTTGGGGTAGGAGAGCAGCCTACCCTAGTTTGGGCCCCAGAGCCACAGGCATGTTATCAGTAGTCTATTTAAGAAAATAAGAATGGAGTTGGAGGCATCCCATATGGTTCCCCCAAGCCTGCCAGGAGCGATTTCTGAGCAGGAGTAACCCTGAGTGCTGCCAGGTGTGACTGAAAAAAACAAAAAGGAAGAAAAAAAAAAAGAACTGGGCCATAGTGTTAGTACAAAGGTTAGGTCATTTGTCTTGCACGAAGCCAACTTAGGTTGACATCCTATATGCTTCCTGAGTCAGCCAGGCATGAATTCTGAATTCAGAGTCAGGAATAACACCTGAGCACCATAGATTCTAGCCCAAGAGAAAAAAAAATAAATTATGGTTATAATATGTTGCATTTGTTCCTTAAATGAAAACCTAGCAGTATCACTACATAAACTATAATAGCACCTTCACATGAAATTTACCTAGCATTCAGATGTGAATCAGCATTGTACACCATGGAAACTTTGGCTTTGTTTTTGTTTTTCCAGCAGACAAATCTGATTCTAAAACTGGGGGTATGACCCAGGAAGTTGGCCAACTCCTGCAAGACATGGGTGATGATGTATACCAGCAGTACCGGTCACTTACTCGTCAAAGTAGTGATTTTGATACACAGTCAGGTTTTTCCATTAATGTAAGTCATTCTATGCCTATCTTCCTCCTTTCTAATATTCTATATTTAGAGTTCTTTTAGTATTTAGGGTTATGTCAGTGAAACCAATAAAGTTCATACTGAAGTTATATCTATAAATTATCTTTTGCCTAAAAATGAAGACCTAATTAGGATGTCCCTGGAATTGTGTTTTCTCCCCAAGGAAATTCTTGTCTGTTGCTATTTGTTTATATAAAGACTTCCCACAGAATTTTATATATGGGAGTGAAGGTAGTTACAGTACCATATGGAGAACAACTAGTACCCTGTGAAGGCATATTAAGGGTAGGTACACTTGTATGTGAAATTCATAGCTCAGGAGTTTTCTTCTTCCTTAGAGTCAGGTCTTTGCTGCAGATGGTGCCTCCAATGACAATTCTGCGTCTGTGACATCCCAAGGAGAAGGTAATGATTTTCACTTCTCTTCACTTTTCATAATTTTTGAACAGTAAACTTTGGCCTTTCTAGTCAAGGAGAAAGGAAATACAGGCATAATTGTCATGCTGTTTGGCGTAAGTAAACTTTCTCAAAGCTAAATGTGTTGTTCTTTAAATAAAGGGTTATGCTAAAGTTACTAGAACTGTAGCTTAATTCAATAACATTCTTTAGTTCTGCTACATTTTAATTATTTTATATTTTTCATTAAACA
This sequence comes from Suncus etruscus, assembly GCF_024139225.1. Lineage (NCBI taxonomy): Eukaryota > Metazoa > Chordata > Mammalia > Eulipotyphla > Soricidae > Suncus > Suncus etruscus. The sequence goes on along the minus strand of NC_064868.1, from coordinate 55,820,303 downwards.
CTTTGATTTGCATAGTTCATAATGTTTTATACATGCAACAATTTAATACGAAACCAGTGTTACATTCCTTCCAATATTCCCGGGTTCCTTCTCATTTCTCAGCCTACCTTGTACATTTTAAAGTTCGGTTATTGTAGTTTGGGACTTAATCTTACAGTGTTGCCTCTGTGATTTAGACATACACATTTATCACACCTCAACAACAGTGTGCCTGAGGCTCCTGCCCCATGCCCCTCTCCTTTTCCTCTTAATTATTCAGTTTTTATTCTTTATTATTTTTATTATTATTATTATTATTTTTATTCTTTCCCTACCTTTTTCATTTCTATAATCTAGGGTCCAGGGTAATAAGTATTCCCACTTTCTTCTAATATTTATGTTCACTTTTTCTATGATCATTTGAACCACATGTGAGATCATCTAGTAGTTTTCCTCCTCTAACTTCACTTAAAATGGTATCTTCCAGTTCCATCTAAGTTGCAACAAATTGTATTGATTTCATCATTTCCTTATAATTGCATACATTATATTATGTATGTATGTATGTATGGCTCATGTATAGTTGGACATAGGGTTGATTCCATATCCAACTAAATTATTATACTAAGTTGTAGTGAATAATGATATACATATGCTCTTTTGGATGTGTATTTATTTGTATTTAATTTTTGTTTTGGGGGCCACACCCAGTGGCACTCAGCAGTCACTACTGGCTCTGCACTCAGAAATTGCTCATGACAAGCTCAGGGGACTATATGGGATGCCAGAGATTGAACCCAGTTCTCTCCCAGGTCAACCATGTGCAAGGCAAATGCCCTACTGCTGTGCTATTGCTTCGGCCCCAAGTTCCTTTTTTAAAACATCTTCACCAATAGGCTGTTGCTGAATTTTGTATGTGTGTGCCATTCTCATTTTGTGAGCTATACCATTGTCTTAATTTGAATTTCTCTGATAATAAGCACACTTTTTTCTCTGTCTGTTGCCCATCCAATATGATGTCTGCTCTTTGTTTTATTTTGTTTGGGAGCCATACCTGTGATGCTCAGGGGTTACTCCTGGCTATGCACTCAGAAATCACTCCTGGCTTGGAGGACCATATGGAACACTGGGAGATCAAACCACGTGCAAGGCAAAAAGCCCTACTGCTGCTCCACCACTTCGGCCCCAGATGTCTGTTCTTTTGTTCTATCCAATTTTATACTTTTTTTAAAAAATCTTTTTTGTTGTTGCTGTTGATCTTTTTGGGTTCTTTAGCTTGGATATTATTTTCTGCCAGTTGATTGAGTGTCTTTTAATTTTAGATTGTGTTTCTTTCGCCATATAGAGACTTTTATATTTGTTATCCTATTTCTATTGTCTTTTCCAGTGGCATCATTGTTGAAAATATCCATAACAGGGCTGGAGCGATAGCTCAGCGGTAGGGCATTTGTCTTGCACACGGCCAAAACAGGATGGACCCCCATTCGAATTCCGGGATCCCATATGGTCCCCCAAGCCTGCCAGGGCCAATTTCTGAGCTCAGAGCCAGGAGCACCACCGCGTGTGGCCCAAAAAAACAAAAAAAGAAAAGAAAAGAAAATATCTAACATTTGAATCTTTTGTTGTTTGTTTTGGGACCACACCTGGGAGGGCTCAGAGTTACAATTGGCTCTTCACTCAGAAATCACTTCTGGCAGGCTCGGGGGACCATATGGTATGCCTAGAGTTGAACCCAGGTCAGCTGAATGCAAGCCAAATGCCCTGCTGTGCTATTACTTCGGCCCCAATGTTTGAATCTTCTAGTGTTCTGTCTTTATTTTCCATAGTATATTTTGTGAATTCTGGTTTTATCAGTCTTTGATCCACTTTGTATTTACTTTTATAAAATAAATAAAGTAATTTGCCCATAGTCCTCCAAATAAATCAGTAAAGCTATTGATCCAGCTTTATTTTTTACATGTGTTTATCCAGTTTTCCCAGTACCATTTGTTGAAGAGGTTATCTTTATTCCACTTTATGTATTAAAGTTCTTTATTGGGGCCGGGCGGTGGCGCTAAAGGTAAGGTGCCTGCCTTGCCTGCGCTAGCCTCGGACGGACCGCGGTTCGATTCCCCCGGCGTCCCATATGGTCCCCCAAGCCAGGAGCGACTTCTGAGCGCATAGCCAGGAGTAACCCCTGAGCATTACCGGGTGTGGCCCAAAAACCAAAAAAAAAAAAAAAAGTTCTTTATTAAAGTTTTGCCAAAGGAACTTTAATACATAGATATGAGAAGTGCTTATTAAGTAGCATATTATAGTAGACATCAAAATTAACTGAATGCAGTTCCTGTATGTATAAAATATTATCCCATGGTGGAGATCTAGAACAGTTATTAGAAAATTGCTAAAATGGAGGCATTTTGAAAGTAGAAGGTATCATTCTATAGTTTTCAACTATTTAATAATTGCAGTACCTGTCAAAAATCCTGTACTTACTTACTTATCAATTAATTGATCATTGAAAACCAATGTTTTACTGGGTAAATGATATCTCATTATGTCTGGTGGGACAGAAATGCATTTATAGAGATGATAAACGTTTGAGTACATTAGATAAATAAATGCATGTAAGAGAATACTAGTTTGAGAACTAGTCATATGATATTTCTCATTTTTTTTCGGGGGCACGCCTGACTGTGCTGGGGGATTTGTCCCTATGATTAACATCAGGGATTTAAAAAAAAAATCTCCAACCTCCCACGTACAAATTACTTGCTCAGCCTTGCATCCAACTCCTTTTAAGGTATTTCTGGAGCATAAAGTTAAATTTTGGACGAAGGAAATGGAAGAACTAATTAAGCCATTTGGGAGAGCTTTTTTTTTTTTTTTTTTTTTTTTTTTTTTTGGTTTTTCGGGCCACACCCGTTTGATGCTCAGAGGTTACCCCTGGCTTGGGGGGACCATATGGGACGCAGGGGATCGAACTGCGGTCCGTTCCTTGGCTAGCACTTGCAAGGCAAACACCTTACCTCTAGCGCCACCTCGCTGGCCCCATTTGGGAGAGTTTTCCTACATACTTGATATACTACATTTTTAGAGACATTATCCTAGTTAAATATCTTTCCAGTACAATATGAAGAAGACATTCTTTTGTACCACTGACCCATATTCAGATGTAACATTTTTTACACTAAGCATAACTTTACCAGATAGTTTGTTGTGGAATTAAATCATTGTTTGTCTCTTTCTCAACAGCTTCAACTCCAGATGAGGCTCGTGATGGGAAGAAAGATAAAGAAGGGGACCGGGCCTCTGAGGAAGGCAAGCAGAAAGGCAAGGGCAGCAAACCTTTAATGCCCACCTCTACTATTCTTCGTCTTCTGGCAGAGTTGGTGAGATCCTATGTTGGCATTGCTACCTTGATTGCCAACTACAGCTACACTGTGGGCCAGTCTGAGCTGATCAAAGAGGTAATATTTCCAACTTCTGCATAAAGTTTTATACTGTCATCATAAGGATACCTGCTTAGTATTAGACACTGTTTGCTAGGAACTTGTGCATGCTAAACTAGTGATGAGAAGAAATTAGAGGCCTCATAAAACACATTAAAAATTAAGTCATTTTTCCCATGATGTGGATTTACCTGACTCACTGCAGGGAGTGTGAGTTGATGCAATATGTTAATTTGTTGGTCTGCAGTATGGAGATTGCCAAAGGCAAGATTGGAGTCAGAGAGACCAATTAGGAATCTGATGTACTTATCTAGTTAATACAGGAACTTGGTGAGATTGGGGGGGGATGTGGGGGGGGGGAGAAAGTGGAGTGGAGTGAGCTGAACAAATGTTGGTTTTTTGTTTTTTGTTTTTTGTTTTTTATTTTTGGGCCACACCCGGCATTGCTCAGGGGTTACTCCTGGCTGTCTGATCAGAAATAGCTCCTGGCAGGCACGGGGGACCATATGGGACACCGGGATTCGAACCAACCACCTTTGGTCCTGGATCGGCTGCTTGCAAGGCAAACACCGCTGTGCTATCTCTCCAGGCCCGAACAAATGTTTTAAAAGTAGAAATGAATAGGAATTGAATTTGGAGGACTAAGGGCAAAATAAAGATTCAAAATGGGTTTTTTTCTGTTTTTTCCCTTTTAGTCCCTTTTAAGTTATTTAAGAGCTATCTATGAGTTTTCTTTTTTTTTTTTTTTTGGTTTTTGGGCCACACCCTGTGACGCTCAGGGGTTACTCCTGGCTATGCGCTCAGAAGTTGCTCCTGGCTTCTTGGGGGACCATATGGGACGCTGGGGGATCGAACCGCGGTCCGTCCTAGGCTAGTGCAGGCAAGGCAGGCACCTTACCTCCAGCGCCACCGCCCGGCCCCTATCTATGAGTTTTCTATAGGTAAGAATGAAGTCGTATTTTACCTATTCCGTTAGGTATTATCATTTGTACAGGTGTTTTAAGTGAGAGATACTTTAGGAAACGATACCCTGTTTTCATATCACAAAATTAGGAATCAAAATTTGAATCTTCTCCATTAACAGGGTTTATGCAAACTATGGTTCTCAGATTATCCATCTGTCAAATGGGGAAACATTGAACTTGTTAAATATTTAATTCAAAGTTTTCACTAGTTTATAATAATGATAATTAAAACTAATATAATAGTATTTGTAGAATACAACATTTAAGTAAAAATTCATTTCATGTCTAATATGCATCTCAAGACCTATTAGAACTAGGTATTCAAGATGCTTTACAAATACTATTGATAATTCACACCTGGCACTGTATGGTTACTGTGTTGCTTTCCCGGGTCTGGTTACAAAGCCACATCCTTTCTACTTCTTAACTCTACTTTACCCAATTGCATGGCTTTTTTTTCTAGTTTTCACTAATGTCATGTCAACTTTTTTTTTCTTTTGTGCTTTCCAAGTGTTGCTCAGGGTGCCCAGGAGCTACTTCAGGCAATAAACACTATGTCAACTATGCCAGTGGTTTAGTACTATTGTCTCAAGCTCTTGGTGCTGGAAATGGGACTGGGTTGGGTACATTTTATGTATCTTAGCCTCTGCATTAACTCCCTAGACAATTTATAATTTTATTCAAGAAACTGGTTAACTTTGTATTTTATTCAGTTAGGAAAATTTTATTTCTTAGAGTTCTGTAAGGGTTTTTTGTTTTGTTTTGTTTTGGTTGGTTTCTGTTTGGAGAGACTTCCAAGTAATGCTCAGGTGGGCCAGGGACCACTCCTGTTTTTGAGGAGGTGGGGCCACACCTTGTGATACTCAGAAATAGCTCCTGGCTCGGGGGGGATGGGACAGGATGCCGGGGATAGAACCAAGGTCCTTCCTGTATCAACTGCATGCAAGGCAAACACCCTACCACCACTGTGCTATTGCTCCAACCCCTAAGGGACCACTCCGGATGTTCCCAGGGATCACCACGTCAGTGGTTGGGCCTGAGGATGTGGTGCTGCTTGGGCCTTATGTTGCCAATGACCACTAACACTACCCCAGCATTGCTCTGGGTTATTATTCTGTCCTACCATGGTTCCCTTATTTAATTTCCCAAATTGTATTGTTCTGGAATTTTGAGTGAGATAAAATACACATTGAATTATAGTTATAAGGTATACACTTGTCATTCAATATATTGCATGTTGGGTAACTCTAATTTCAAAATTATCAGTCTACTTTGTGGGAGTTTTTTTGGTTGGTTTGGTTAGGTTTGAGGGCTATCTATACATGGCAGTGCTCTGTGCTTAACTTCTGGCTCTTTGCTCAGAGGATCTCTCCTATCAGTGCTTTGGGATCCATATGTATAGGGTGCCAGGAATTGAACCTGGGTGGCTGTGCAAGGCAAACATCCTGTCAACTTGGGCCCAAAAATTATTAGTAAATCTGTTTTAGTTATTAGTAAATTTTGATTCAAAATCTGCTTGAACGATTTCAGTACTGTTTCAAGACAGAAATCTTTGTTTAGACAGGTTGGTCTGGCTTAATAATATCCTTACCTCTTGTATTATTTTTGCTATTTTTAAGTTAATTAGCTTATTTAGGAAATATCGATGAAGTGGAGAAAGAATCCCATAAGATATAGAAATTACACAACCTAAGGCCTGGGATGTGGGTGACACTAGAATGGAATGCACCAAGGTTTCTTCTTGTTTTGTTATTTTGCTATTTTAAAGAACACCAAACTAAATGATTTTTCAAACCCATTCATCATCTGCTAATTTCTGTCTCAAGGTTCTGGGCACATTTGTAGTTGTCAGTAAATACTATAATATAATTGAATACTGGGATAATAATAGCACACAACTAGGAATCAAGATTTGAATCTTCTCCATTAACAGTATACAAACCATGTTTCTCAGATTACACATCTGTTAAATGGGGAAAATACTGAACTCGTTTGTGAAAAGTTCTATAAAATGTTTTAGATGCCAGAAAATATCTAAATAACTATGCTTTAATTGAGTTGGGAATGAATGGAATTTGGAAACAAATAAAAGCTGGATTTACTATGCAGTTGGTTTGATATTTGAGCCTTTTTTTTTTTCAGTATAAGGTGAACTTGATGTCGACTGAGTGGCTTCAAGGATAACTTCTTTGCTTGTACCTTGTTCCGCAAATAATGTGGCATAGGTGCTTTTGTTTAACTGTCATTATTAATAACCTTACAGGACTGCAGTGTGCTAGCTTTTGTTCTGGATCACCTCCTCCCACATACCCAGAATGCAGAAGATAAGGACACACCTGCCCTGGCTCGTCTGTTTCTCGCAAGCCTTGCTGCTGCAGGGAGTGGCACAGATGCCCAAGTTGCCCTAGTGAATGAAGTAAAAGCAGCCCTAGGACGGGCACTAGCTATGGCAGAGAGTACAGAGAAACATGCCAGGTAAAATCCTAGCTTGAACTAATAATCATCTTACTTAGTCCACTCTTAGCACTTGAAATAAATATTTAATCATATTGCCTCTTTATATTCTCTGGTCTACTCAGATACTTTCAGTGCTTCAAAATATTATATGCACTAATGTATATTTGAAGAAGATTAGTAAAGAGCTTTGAGAAAGTAAGGGTATACTTTTATTATTTCAGGCAAGAAATTTGAGCAATTTTTTAAATCTTTTTAAATTATGTTTAAATAAAAAGAATGGAAATGTGAGCTCTTACTTAAATAGATGTAATTTCCAGAAGGAAAATTAAAGGGCACAAGAAATTTACAAGTTAAGTTAGTGAAGGTGTCCTATGAATGGATATACATGTCATCGAGGTGTCAAAATTCTCTCTCAGGCTTCAGGCAGTTATGTGTATCATCAGTACTATCATGGAGTCCTGCCCCTCCACCTCCAGCTTCTACAGCAGTGCCACAGCCAAGACCCAGCACAATGGCATGAACAATATCATTCGACTTTTTCTGAAGAAGGGACTGGTTAATGACCTGGCCAGAGTGCCTCACAGTCTGGACCTATCCAGGTAAAATTATTTTGTTTGTTTGTTTGTTTTTGGGCCACACCCGGCATTGCTCAGGGGTTACTCCTGGCTATCTGCTCAGAAATAGCTCCTGGCAGGCATGGGGGACCATATGGGACACCGGGATTCGAACCAACCACCTATGGTCCTGGATCGGCTGCTTCCAAGGCAAACGGCACTGTGCTATTTCTCCGGGCCCGGTAAAATTATTCTTGAACTCTAACCCCAGGTTTTTCCTTGCCTCATGTTTTATCATGCTGAACTCTTGTTCAAGTTGCCCTATGTTCCATGCATCCTCACCATGAGTAGCTAGCTGCTAGTGCAATTAGAAGCATTTGGGTATATATGAGAAATATAAGTTCTTAGTATTATGTCTTTTCTGGAAAGCACTTCCTTTCTTTCTACATGAGTTTTCCCATTTGTTAAAGATTCCTACAACCCAGATACCTCTGCTACTATATGTCTTGTGTAATTAAAATGATTTGGAGTTTATTTTTAGTGTTTATTTTGGAGCTTTTTCTTTTGTAGAGGGGACTAGAGAGACTGTTACAGGATAAGATACTTGGTTTTTGTGGGCTTTGGAGTTTTGGTTTTGTTTGAGGTGTTAAATTGCTTTAGGTTGTCCCTGATGGTACTTGGGACCATATGTAGTACTGGGAATAAACTCTGGACCTCTTTCATACAAACCATATACTCAGCCTATTGAGCTATCTCTTCATCCCAACAATAATTTACTTTTTAACTAAAATGATACAGAGTACTGTGTAACCTAGGCTGTCCTGCTGTACTGGTGGTACCAAGGATAAACCCAGAGCCTTATTATACATGCAAGACATGCTTTATTACTGACCCAAATCTCTGTCCCTTGACCTGCTTCTTGTAGTTACTATTGTTTCCAGTTACTAGTCTGTACTTTTCTGTATATAAATATGTTTTCATTCTGATGCTCTAATGTCTAATCCATAATCAAAATGTTTTGTCCCAGGCCAATATTACTTTAACAGTAAAATTACGTGTGTGCAAAGCCGTAGTTCAGTACATCACACACACACACACACACACACACACAAATCAAAGTTTTTATCCAAACCAAAATTAAATTATGGAACTTGTTTTTATATCTGGTTGTGTCATGAAACTTTGATCATAGGATTTAATTAAATGTTTTCATTTTAATCTTATTGATCTTGTTTAGAACAATAACTTGTTGAAGTGACCAGGCCTGTTCTACAAAATGTTTCTTCTCAATTTGATTCACTTCATTTGGTGTTCCTGTCAATGCAGTTTAATTTTTCTTTTATTCTGTTGTTTATGTAAGTTTGCAGTCAGATGTAGAGAATAGTGCCTTAATTTAAACACTTGTTTGCTAGGATATATTTTAAGGTGTGTATAGATGGGGGTGCTGGAGAAATAGCATAGCAGGTGTGTGTGTGTGTGTGTGTGTGTGTGTGCCTTGTATACCTATCTCCTACAATTTTCACCAGGAGTGTGCCCTGAGTACCTCTGGGTGTGGCCAAAAGACTAAAACAAATAAAGATGCGGGCCCGGAGAGATAGCACAGCAGAGTTTGCCTTGTAAGCAGCTGATCCAGGACCAAAGGTGGTTGGTTCAAATCCCGGTGTCCCATATGGTCCCCCGTGCCTGCCAGGAGCTATTTCTGAGTAGACAGCCAGGAGTCACCCCTGAGCACCGCTGGGTGTGACCCAAAAACCAAAAAATAAATAAATAAATAAATAAATAAATAAATAAATAAATAAAGATGCACAGATCATGCTGTATTATGGGAAAACATTGTGATAAGATTCACCTCTAAAACTATACTGTTATATTGTGAATTCCTTTTGGAATAACCCCAATATTTACTGTGCCAGGGCAGAAGGAAAAGAAACAAAACACAAAATATTATATCTTTTTATATATATTATTTTTATCTTCATTTATTATCATTATTATTATATTTAACTATATTTTTGGTTGATTTTTGTGTTTTGGTGTGGTTATTGAAGCTGTTGCCCCCATTTACACTTTTTTTTCTTTTCTTTCATTATATGCTCTGCCATGTTTCTTATTTCAAGACTGTGGCGGGTTTTTTTTGTTTTGTTTGTTTGTTTTTGTTGTTGTGGTGGTGCTTAGCGTTATTGGGAGTCCTCACTGGATATTTGACACTTCTTTTTGAACTGGTGAAGTGTTTCACCTTTTTCTCCTTCGTCTCTCTGAGGATGAGACCCTCTAGAAGAATTCCGCTTATTTCCTGCATATTAGACCTTTACCCCAGTTTACTACTATTCCCTTCTTCAAACAAAACCATGTAACTTGAACTAGCTAGTCCTGCCCTCCAGTTAGAGGGGGAAATAAGGGAGGCACCAGGACCAAACAGGTGCAAGACTACTAAGTATTAGGCTAGATACAGAGGGAACAACATATTCTGGCAGCCCTAGGGGTGAGGGAAGAGCATATGGGAGGTAGGACAAAAACGGAATTGTAGGGAGGACAAATTGGTGATGGAAACCCCCCCTGATTTTATGTAAATATGTACCTAAAATATTATTGTCAACAATATGTAAGCCACTATGATCAAAATAAAAATTAAATTTAAAAAAAAGAAAATAAGTAACAATGAAAATAAAACAATAAACTTCTTAAACGCAAAAAATATATATATACTGTTATATTTTATCCCCTTCTTACTACAAAGTAGCATAACTTTGTTATATAAATATGCCATTACACATGCCATACATAGACTTATTCTTTTGATAATTCTTGTCTGAGTTATTGATAATTGGGAGGGTATTAAATCAGTGGCAGCCTCCAGTTCACTGTCATTCCTCCTACATTATTTGTTGGCATGCAGCCCTAGATTAGATAACCTATTTGTCACTCTGAAATAGTGGGCATACAGATAGTACAAGGCTTAAGGCACTTGTCTTGCATGTAGTCATTGTTTGATCCTAGTACTGCATGGTCACCTGAATACCACTAGGTGTGGCGTAACTCTGCCCACCAGTATTGTTGCCTTGCTTGGTAGTGGCTCAATGTCTTGACATATTCCTTGCTCAGTGCTCAGGGAACAAGATGTGGGTATTTCAAGTTGACAACTGTTTTCAAGGCCAGGTACCTTGCCTTAAATCCTGTTTTCCTAGCTTTCCCCCAATTTTTTTAAATTTTCTTCTTCCTTAAGATCAATTTCATAGTAAAGTTAATTAATACCTGAAAATGTGTTTTCCTAAGTAGCATTTTAAACTTATGTACTTATATTTTTTTAAATCAGTGACTTACTATTTGGGGGGTTTGGTTTTGGGGCCACACCGGCGGTGCTCAGGGGTTACTCCTGGCTATCTACTCAGAAATAGCTCCTGGCAGGCATCGGGGACCATATGGGACACCGGGATTCGAACCAACCACCTTAGGTCCTGGGTCGGCTGCTTGCAAGGCAAATGCCGCTGTGCTATTTCTCTGCCCCACCTTTTTTTTTTTTTTCGGTTTTTTTTTTGTTTGTTTGTTTGTTTGTTTTGTGGTTTTTGGGTCACACCCGGCAGTGCTCAGGGGTTACTCCTGGCTCCATGCTCAAAAATTGTTCCTGGCAGGCACAGGGGACCATATGGGACGCCGGGATTTGAACCGATGGCCTTCTGCATGAAAGGCAAACACCTTACCTCCATGCTATCTCTCCGGCCCCCTTTTTCTCGTTTTGTTTTATTTTCATGTTCAATTATTTGTTCCTTTAGGAGCCAGAGAGATAGCACAGCGGTAGGGCATTTTGCCTTGCAAGCGGCCAACCCAGAACCAACAGTGGTTTGAATGCCTCATCCCATATGGTCCCCCTTGCCTGTCAGGTGCCATTTCTGAATAGATAGCCAGGAGTAACCCCTGAACACCAATGGGTGTGGCCCCAAAACAAACAAATTTATTTATGCCTTTGGACAATGAGGCTTCTCAGCCTGATTTTCTTGTCCTTGATAGAACTTTGTGAAATTTTAAAATGTTTTTTAGCTCACTATAGTGAAAGGAACACTATATCTCCTGTTAGTGAACCATTGGTCCTGTTTGCTTTGCTTCTTTCTCCCATATTTCAGGGACAAACATTTTAAATTTGTTGTAGAAAACATGGTGGACTGACTACTAAACAATTGTTAGGAAGAATGAAGTTATGAAATTTGTATATACACGGATAGATATGGAAAGTATTATGCCCAGTGAAATGAGTCAGGTGCAATGGGATTGACTGATCGAACTCATTTGTGGAATACAAAAAAAATAACATGGTAATAATATCCAGAGACAATAGAGATGAGGGACAGGAGGACCAGTCCATGGTAGGAAGCTTGCCACAAAGACTGGCCTGAATATTTTTAAAATGTATGTTTGTACCTTCACTGATATTTCTGTAGATCACTAAGACTTCTTGCAAAAAATCATTTTCTTTCATTAGTATTTTCTGCCTACTATAGAAAATACTGATTTTTTTTCTTCCTTTTTGGCAATATATGTCAAATTTGACCAGTATCAAATTAAGCCCTATTATATCGTGCCTTTTCCTTTTAAGAGTCTTTTACACCAGATGTCCAAGACTAAGCATGAGCTTAGTTTGTACTTTCTGTAACCCCTTACTAGGTCTATTTGTTTACCTTGGTGAGCCTTGGTTCCTTTTAGTTTGGATTTCTTTTTTAGTACATCTCTATCTTCCTTTATCTCAGTCCCAACATGGCCAACACAGTCAATGCTGCTTTGAAGCCTTTGGAAACACTTTCTCGGATTGTGAACCAGCCTAGTAGCCTATTTGGCAGCAAGAGTACTTCTAACAAGAGCAAGGCTGAACAGGATGCCCAAGGAGCTTCTCAGGACCCCAGTAACAACCAGCAGGACTCAGGTAGGGAATTAGAGCCAATGGGTGGGTGAACAGTCATTTTATGAGCACAACATCAGATTTATTCTGGCTTGTAATTGTTTCCCTGGGAACTTGATGGCCTTTCAGAGATGTTGTAGTGGCATGGGAATCTACCCCACAAAAAATTTCTTAAAATTGTAGCCTTATTAGGCTATCCTCACACGTAGCCTTGTCTTTTCCTTTGTCACCCATTCATTTATTCTCTTAAGAACTTATGAATGTGCCCTGGGCCTTTTGTCTTCATGCTTACCTTGTGCTGCCTTGTACATAGGCACCCTTTGATTATTTTGCTGGTTGGTTGATTGTTTCAGGCGAGCCTGGGGAAGCAGAAGTACAGGAGGAGGATCATGATGTCACTCAGACAGAGGTGGCAGATGGGGATATCATGGATGGGGAGGCTGAAACCGACTCAGTGGTGATTGCTGGTCAGCCTGAGGTGCTCAGTTCACAAGAGATGCAGGTAGGGAGGCAGATCATCCAGAATATCCCTATTGCGACGCTGAACTAAATCCCCAAGTGGTGTGGGTGGGTGAGTATTTTAGATCTTTGCCTCAATGTTATCTCCCTGCAGAGGATTGTAGATATGTTTAGATGCTTGGTAACTGTTTGAATTGCATTAAGTGAGGGTGGGTGGGGCAAGGCCAGGAAATCATGGAGATGGAATAGATCCCCCAAAAGAAAAATTGGGCTCAGAATGAAACAATGATGTAGAAAGCTAGTCTGAGCCTTTTGGGCCTAGTCTTTGATGTACTTGGCTCTGTTTATTAATGGAAGCTCTATTTATTATTTATTTATTTATTTTTGGCTTGGATGTCACACCAGGAGTCTGGGCAGCTTATTCCTGGCTCTGTGCTCAGAAATCTTTCCTGGCTGGCTCTGGGGACTATATGGGGTGCCAGGATTCGAACCACTGTCTGTTCTGGGTTGGCTGCATGCAAGGCATGCACCCTACAGCTGTGCTATTTCTCCGGCCTCAGTTTTGTTTGGTTTTGCTTTGGGGTTCTTTTTTGTTTGTTTTTTGTTTTTTTGTGATAATGTAAACTCTTTAACATCACTGTTGTGCCTTTAGCACTATAGAAAGCACTGTAATTTCTGGAACTAGTAGCAATGATAAGAAACAGGGCCTATAGTCCTAAACCATAGCTATAAAGAGATGTTCATTTATTCCTAGATAATACAAAGATTAATCTTGTTTCAGAACATTAGGTCGACCCATTTGTAGGATAGTCTGAGTAGTTTCTATGCTCTTAGCACTGAGTGTGTGTTATTTTCTATAACATCCTATCACACATTATCTGAGCAGTATGTACCTTTGCTGGCATTTTTAGGGCTTTAGTGGTGGCACAATGATAGACTTGTGTGCATCCATGTATGTGTTCTATTTCTCTCCAGGTTGAGAATGAGCTGGAGGACCTGATAGATGAGTTGCTTGAAAGGGATGGCGGATCTGGGAACAGTACAATTATAGGTGAGAGCCCCAGAACTGAGTTTAGCCTGTTCTTTTACTTCAATATCTCTTGGGAAGACCCTTTTTCTCATCATCTGCTTGCTCAGCTCTGCCTAAGGGCTCCATAGCCAGCCTAGATTGCTACTTGTCTTTTAGAGATGAGACATTCACAAAGTCATATACAGACCTGTGGGGGTCTGAAGTGTTGCCTGTATGGGGGAGGAATTGGGGTGGCCATTAGTATAGATGATAAATCAAGCACATAAAGAGTGTTTATTCATGGAGACCTATAGAAGGCTTTCAGGTGCGAAAGTGCTGTCCTTTCTGTTCTTTTGTGAAATCCAGGGGCTTTCTGCCTCTGAGTCTCAGTGTTAAAACAATGATCATTCCTAAGGGTGGCCATTTTTACAGCTCAGGGAAAATGACAGAGGCACCCTGCCATCAATAGGCTCCTGGGGTATATGTTTTATTTGTTTTATTTTGATGAAGGAAATCAATGGATAAATGAAGGTAGATATGTTTTAAATTTGATGGTGGTTTATCACACACATTATCCTGTGTGCTTTGAAAAGTAGTGGAATTGGCAGGACAGATTTGAACATACCATTTTACATATGAGGAAACTGAGACTCAGACAGGTAAAGTTACTGGCCAAGCTCACCTAGCTAGTATACGGCAGAAAACCCAGGTCTTCTCCCTCATCAAAAACTGGATATCTACTGGGTGTACATAACTACTTTACACACACCCAATCCGGAAAGGGAAGTCCTCTGTTGTTCAGTGAAGGCTCTGCTCTGTAACCTTCAGTGAGTAGAAGTGGAGAGGATGAATCACAAGAGGACGTGCTGATGGATGAAGCTCCTTCCAACCTCAGCCAAGCTTCCACCTTACAGGCCAACCGAGAAGGTGAGAGTGCTGAGGCCAGAAAGGCCTCCCTTCTTGCCCTGCACGTCTGACAGACACTACACTAGGGTTTCCTCAAGGCAGCTGCCCAATGTGCAGAATAAGGAAGCATCTATCTGCATGCGCTGACATACACCATCCACTTTATCCTCAGTCAATTTTTCAAATAACACTACTGCTTGCCCAAAAGATTCTTACTTCTTACTTGGTTCGCTTTTTTTTCTCACCCACCTGCTGTCATCGCTTCAAATTCTCTCTTATCAACAGGATACAGTAAATAGCAAAGTAGGGCTAGAAAAACCAGGGGGAATCAACAGACTTGGGCGAGTCCTAAAATCTGGCTCCTCAAGCACCACCTTATAACCAGCCAGCTTCCACACTTATCCACCTTGTTCAGCATGTTGATTCATTGATTGGCACTCTCAGTAAATCTGTGCTGACTCAATAAGTCTGTAAATCACTCCTAATCTGGTTCTTCCTCTCCTAGAATCAGATATACCATCACCTTCCCACTCAACCTGCTGGCCTACCCAGTAGCCTGTTTTATAGCTGCTCAGTATAGTCCTCCTTTGTTTTAGATTCCATGAATATCCTGGACCCTGAGGATGAGGAGGAGCACACTCAGGAAGAGGACAGCAGTGGCAGTAACGAGGATGAGGATGATAGTCAGGATGAAGAGGAGGAGGAGGAGGAAGATGAGGAAGATGATCAGGTGAGGGGGGACTTTGTTGGGTTGACTCAGACAACCACTTCCATGGGAACACAGAACTGGAGGAAAAGAACAATCTGGGTTGCTAGTCTCAGCACCTCCCTCCCTCCCTCATGTGCAAATGTGGCCATGACAGGAGACTTCAGAAAATCCTTATCTCCAGCAATTCTCCATCTCCTATTTTCCCCTTAAGGAGGATGATGAAGGTGAAGAGGGTGATGAAGACGATGACGACGATGGCTCTGAAATGGAATTGGATGAGGATTACCCTGATATGAACGCTTCTCCCTTGGTCCGATTTGAGCGCTTTGACCGGGAGGATGATCTCATCATTGAGTTTGACAACATGTTCTCCAGTGCTAGTAAGATACAGGGGCTCAGCTGGGTTTTATCTCTTGATTCTTACACCCTTTTTAGGGTAAGCTAAGCAGTGAACCAGGGCAGCCATCAATCTTACAGACAGCACTTCTTTCCCTATGCCGACTTCATGGGGCAAGGGATATCTGAATACATCCCTTGCAATAAGTGTATACTTAGAAGAAGGAATTATGAGAATTGCTTTTGTCTCTACCTCAATGAACAGGCAGCCATTTTTAGAGCCTGGACAACTTGATGATTTGCTTGAATTTTTAATTTTTTTAAAGTGAGACCAAGGTTGACTTCATCAGACACTCACATTGCTCACTACAGGTACAGGGCAATCAATAATCCTTATGTCATAACACTGGATCATGAAAGTTTGGATGGACATCTTTGAGCTTGGCATTGGGGAATAGATTTGAGCAAATTCTCTGTTCATCAAGAATGCATCTTTTCAGAGGAGAGAGTGAATCTCGTCTCTCCATCAACGTGACAGTTTCCTTCTGGCATCGCATTCCTAAAATCACTGTCTTGAAAAATGTAGGTCTTGACCTCCAAATTACAGGCATAATATTAGCAGAAAGCACTGAATGAATTTTTTCTGGTCTGTTGCCTTGGCCAAGTAGTCTTTTACCTCTTTGAGCCTCAGTTTGTCACCTGTAAATAAGAAGGGTGGATAAGGAAAATCTTTGGGCTAGATTACATAATTTTCAAGATACCTTCTATTCTGTGATTCTCTCTGCATATCTATGGATTTCCATCACTCTTCTTTATGTTGAGCCTCTGTTCGTTCAGCAAATGATAGAATTATTTGATGAGTACCTACTATGTCCCAAGGACTAGGGTTATTGCAGTAAAAAAGAAAATTTATTTCCCTTGAGATTTTATGGTCTAGGTTTTATAAGTAAGCAAGCATAGATGGTATGAAATAAAATAAGTGGTATTCTAAGTAGATAAGAGTTATTTAGCCGATTTGTGTTATCAGAGGAAAGGAACAAAAGGAGATGAAGGGGAAGTCTTTATCAAGTAGAAGGAGTAGTATATTTCAAGTAGAAGGAGTAGTATATTTCAAGTAGAAGGAGTAGTATATTTCTGAGGAGTCTAGAAGCATCACTGTGGTGTAATGTTGAGAATAGATTGGAAAAATGTTCTACTTAAGAGGCTGTTGTCAACAGTTAGGTGTGTAGTTGGTAGTGATACAGATGAGGTATGGGAATGAGGGAGAAAGGATAAAGCTCAGGTTTCCGTGTGAGGAAATAAGGCCCAGGAGTCATGGTTCTATAAAAACAATAATGGAAGAACTTTCTTTTGGGCACTGACCCTCACGCATATTGTCCTTGCAGCAGACATCCCCCCTTCCCCAGGAAATATTCCTACCACCCATCCGTTGATGGTACGCCATGCAGATCACAGTTCTCTGACACTGGGGAGTGGCTCCTCTACAACACGTCTGACCCAGGGCATTGGACGCAGTCAGAGGACTCTAAGGCAGCTAACAGCCAATACGGGCCACACCATTCATGTTCACTACCCTGGAAATCGCCAGCCCAACCCACCTCTTATACTCCAGAGGTAAGTTACAAAGAATATTTTGGGGCTTTTCAGTGTTGTTATTAACTAGTGGAAAAAAAGCAAATGTCATGCAAATAATGTTTATCCCATTAGTTTGGAGACTATATGTACGATATGAGAGAATAGCAAATGAATGACATGTTCTTTTGTTTGCGTTTTCCATGCATCTGTTTAGGAGTCATTAAATTTCTATACTGAGCAATAAATGATAATATAGTTCTATTCAGCACAGGATCCCGTTCCTGGGCTTAGAGTTGAGTGGGGAAAGCAAGTTTTTAGGAGTAAAGGAATGGATGCCATTATGGTCAATAGGCAGGTGGCAGGCAAGCCAAATGCCTTAACACACTGCCTGCCTTTAATTCTGATACTCATTTTGCCAGGAACTTTGGAAAAATGTACAACACAGCACAAACAAAGCTGGTTTACAAACTGCTGATTTAAAAGTAACTATCCCTGGGGGCCGGAGTGGTGGCACGAGCTGTAAGGTGTCTGCCTTGCAAGGGCTAGCCTAGGACAATGGACCGTGGTTTGATCCCCCAGCATCCCATGTGGCCCCCCAAGCCAGGAGCGCTCTCTGAGCATATAGCCAGGTGTAACCCCTGAGCATCACCAAGTGTGGCCCAAAAACAAAAACCAAAAAAAAGTAGTTCTCATAACCTCATAAGGTTCCCTTAGCCCCACCAAGGAGTGATTCCTGAGTACAGCTTCAGGATCCCTGAACACTACCAGTTATGGTCAAAAACAAACCTGCTATGGATTTACTATGACCATGGCATCCCCACAATCACCCTACAGGTTGCTTGGTCCCTCTGCTGCTGCTGACATCCTTCAGCTGAGCAGCAGTCTTCCGCTACAAAGCCGAGGCCGGGCACGCCTCCTGGTGGGCAATGATGACGTCCACATCATTGCCAGGTCTGATGATGAACTTCTGGATGACTTTTTCCATGATCAGAGCACAGCTACCAGCCAAGCAGGCAAGTTCATATGATGAAAAGAAGGGTATGATCTGTCACAGTCAACTTTTCTGCACAGGGAAAGCAAAAAAGTGTCTCTTCTGCCTATAGAATGAAACCCCATTTAAGCCAGAACCACTTCATCATATAGTCAAGAACAGGAAATTTTTCTCAATACCTATGATGTGCCAAACCTTGTGATAAGACATTTGGGTGCTATAGGAGAAATCCATGATTTGGGAGCCATTGGCACAAGGTTACAGCAAGAGTTCATTATCTTTTATTCCCCTGCAGGGACCTTGTCTAGCATCCCCACTGCTCTGACCCGCTGGACAGAAGAATGCAAAGTTCTTGATGCTGAAAGCATGCATGATTGTGTTTCAGGTGTGTAGCAGCTTGGATATCAGGGAAGGTCATGAGCCTTCTAGGTTTGTAACTTGTACATATAGAAAATTGGTTTCTCTATGACCACAGTCTCTGCTTCTGCTTTATACTTTCCCAAAACAGTCTCCAATTTTGTTTCTTTCATGTAGTTGTTAAAGTGCCTATTGTCAATCATCTGGAGTTCCTGAGAGATGAGGAGCTAGAAGAAAGGCGGGAGAAACGCAGGAAACAACTGGCTGAGGAAGAAACAAAAATATCTGATAAAGGCAAAGAAGATAAGGAGAATAGGGACCAAAGTGCACAGGTGATTCCCACAGGCTAGAAGGATTCATCATTGACTGTCTCCCTTAATTTTTTATTAAGTGTTGGCCTACATGTAGCACTGAGAACCACTAAAGAATCCCTGAATGTTGACATTAAGCCTGAGAAACAATACATTCCAAAAAGCCATACAAACATGACTTTTAGGAGAAACAATTCAAATATAGGAGAAAATTATTTTTCCAGTATCTCACTAGTAAAAACAAGCTAAAAACAAAATAGTTCCTGATTCACCAGTTACACTGTGTCGTCTTCATTGTCTGCACCTGGACTTGAATGACCTTGGCTAAGATTAAGTTATGTGTCAGGTGGTAGCTAACATTTCTAAGGTGACCCTTTTTATCCTTTGGAAAAGTCCAGTATGTCATATCAGAGAAAGTGTTCCTTCTTTGAACCTTATAACTATCTCTAGTGTGATTTTTAAGGGCACAAGTGAATTTAAGTAACTTGTCCACTTGAACTTAAGCTATGGACCTGAGCCAATCAAAGGGTGGATGTGTGGGGTGTTGGGCTGCTGTGGTTCATTCAGATAGTGGAAATTACCCCCGGCCATTCCGAAGAGGTAGCTGAAACCCGAGAAGTGTCAGGCCATTATTTTCTTTTGGAGCTTGGTAGAGAAGCCAGGTCATTTTTCTGCAAGGATGATAGTGGAGACCCAGAATGTTTTATTCTATAGTGCAGTCTGACTTGAGAAGGTTCAGCTTCTCATAGTTCTTGAGTTTAGTTTCTGTCGGAGAGTATAGAGAAGATACTGTAGTTTATGCAAAAAAAAAAGGAATACAGGGGCTGAAATGTTAGCACAGTGGTAGGGCATTTGCCTTGCACGTGGCTGACCCAGGATGGACCCTGGTTAGAATCCTGGCATCCCTTATGGTTCCTCGAGCCTGCCAAAAGCAATTTCTGAGCACAGAGCCGCCAGGAGTGTGTGGTTCAAAATCCAACAAAGGGGGGGGTGTACAACAAGTGTTTTTAAAGAGATATTATAGAAAATTGCCTGGTTTATTGAAATAAAGCTAGAAAAAAAGGAGCACAAGGTACAGCAAGTATTTTTAAAAAGATAGAAATAAACTTGCCTGGTATATTGAAATAGAGCTAGAATAAACAAAATGAGTACAAGGTAAACATAAATATGAAACTTATGAGAGAAATTTAAGAGATTAAATATATGAGCAATGTATTGGTCTCAGGATTATGGTTAGGCCATGTTTTCTTAATTCTTAGTTCATACATAAAGTGATTTTTGAGGTATCATAATTAGCAATAATGAGTCAATATTTTACATTAAGTGCAGAACACTACTCCGCTCTCTTCACCATTATCCCACAGTCCTTCCTCTCCTTTTAGTTCCACGTTCTATTGATTATGTCTCAGAAATAGAAATAAATGTCTAATCCCTTTTACTTATACTCAGCTTATGAGTGAGAATATAAAATAATTTTATCATCCTTCTTACTATTCTGACAGTCTGAGCATTTTCCCCATCTTTAAGCCATCCTTGATTTAAAGAAAATGTAGGTGTATTTACATGCAAAGTACTTGTCTTCAAATCATTGAATTCTTAACAGCATAGGAGGGGTGGCTATATTACTTTGAAAGTGCCAGAGAGATAGTACAGTGGGTGGGGTGTTGGCCTTGTGCACAGTTGACCCAGATTAAATCATGGCACCCCATATGGTCTCCCACGCCCAACAGAAGTGATTCCTGAGTACAGAGAAGAGTAAACCCTGAGCATCACTGGTGTGGCCAAAATAAATACAAAGTTAAAAAAAACTTTGTATGAAAAGCTTTACATTGTCTGTTCCTTCACTTTACAGTGTACTGGATCTAAGACAAATGACTCCACAGAACAGAACCTCTCAGGTAACACACTTTCTCTCTTAACCTTCTTGCTAATTTGTTGGGTCTTTTCTCCTGATACTTGAAGTAGCCAACCCAAGTGGGCTGAAGATGAACACTGGTGCTCCGTGGGATGAGGTAGTAGATTGTATAGTTTTAGGGTCATACCCCATCTTGGAGATAACTATACAGTCTACTGTCTTTCTCACGTGGTACACTCCCCACCAATATGCTGTTTAGGTTCTTGTTGTGCTGTGCTGCATTCTGCTATTAGTATGGAACTGTGTCCTTTCCCCTTTGGTGACCATCATGGATGGTATTGTGTTTCATGAGAACACCTAATAGTGGTTCTCAAGTGCCAGTTTTCAGTGTGAATTAAAAAGGATTGTTTAAATTATGTTAATGATATTCTAATTGGCTAAACTGAAAGTTAATAACCCTATGTTAGTCTCTGGGTTTTTTTGTTTTATGTAACAATGTAAGACAGTTGTCTTCGGCTGTATAATTTTGGGGAAAGTAGTTCTGTGGACTTAATGATATTACTAATACATGTATTTTATTCCTCTTTCTAATCTTCATCAGCTTATATGTGTCCCAGTACCCCTGTGTTTTCAGAACTCTTCCACTTTCCTTATACCATATTCTGTCTCCTTTAACACTTGAGTTGGGAAATTATACCAAAGCCTATACACTATTTTTAAGCAGTGCAATGGGGTAGGTGCCCCTAATATAGCAAGCCATCTTTGAAAGGGTCGAATATTTTGCCTCTTGGTAAAATAGCCTTTTTCCTGCTAAAGGGTTTTGTTCATGCCAGGGTGAGGTAGTAAGTTGTATTGTTGTGGGGTAGGGATTTTAGACCCCAATTAGAAGATAACTATACAACTTACTACTTTCCCTGGTATGTAGCATATTCACATTTTACCTCCACCAGATAGAATTAAAAGGCATTCCTTATGTAATCATAACAGAAAGAAGATGATAGGTTGAGGCAGATGTCATTTTAAAGAGACTTGGCCTTTCCATCTGAATAACAGGAAGGATTTAATTATTATAATCTTCAGAATATTGTCAGTCAGAATAGTTTTTTTGAGTTGTTTATTTTTGGGGGGGAGGGGTCACACACAGTGACGCTCAGGGGTTACTCCTGGCTATGTGCTCTGAAATTGCTCCTGGCTCGGGAGACTATATGAGATGTCAGGGGATTGAACCGCAGTCCATCCTAGGTCAGCCTTGTGCAAGGCAAACGCCTTACACTGTGCTACCGCTCCAGTCCCTCAGAACAGTTTTAAAAGAGAAATTGCATGTATCTTAGTCCTCCCTCTTGTATAAATTGTCCCCAGAAACATTTGACAGTGGGGAGATGCTTGTCAAGCCACATGTGTAACTAACTCCTAGTTCTAGTCTATTGGCCTGTAACGCTCCCATTTTTATTCTTTCTGAAAAAGATGGAACTCCCATGCCTGATGGCTACCTAACAACCCCATCTTCAGCTGATACAGCCGCATCTGAGTCCAGGGATACCATTGCTACTCTGCAACCCTCACAACAACTGCCAACAGTCCCAATTCCACCAGCCTTGGGAGAGATTCCTCAAGAAATTCTGTCTCCAGCTGGAGAAGGTGGTAGCTCTGCACAACTATTGATGCCTGTAGAGTCAGAGGAATTGGCTCCCACAAGACCAAGTGGAGAAGCAGAGACCACTCAGATGGAATTATCCCCAGCTCCCACTATAAGTGAGTAGAACTTCAAGGTTGAGAAAAATGGGAAAGAGAGGAGGAAAACAGTTTCTCTTCACTGTCTTAAACACAAATCCTCAAGTAGAATCTCAGGTTTTACTTTATTAGCTAGAGTTGCAGTTTCTTTTCTTTGTCTTCAATTGTATCTAATGATCTACTTGCGTATCTAATGATATTAGTTTTGGTACTAGTAGTTTATTGAGGTAATTTCCGCTCCTGATCATGCCAAGTTCATATTTAATGTCTTTTTAAAACAATTCTCCAAAGTATTATCTTTATGATAAAACTGAAACGAAACTTACTAGCCCAAAGTTACTCAATAATGATGACCAGGGATTAAAATCTGTATCTGTGAACACCCAAGCTTGTTCTCTCCTTCAGCAGTTTGAGGGATGGCAAGCATCTGACCCCACATATTTAGCTCTCCCATCCTGGCAGGCACCATGCATCTCACTGACAATTATTTTCCACTAGTTTGATATGGGGCCTCAAAATTCTCAGCAATTTTCTACAAGCTAAATTGAAACCCATTTGCCATCCCTGGTCCATACTGTGCTACCTTGTTTGCTCAAGAGAGACCTTAATCTTGTTTAAAAAGATAACAAGAATCAGCATGCAAATGGTACCTGCAGAGGAGTGTTCAAGTGGCAGAATCCCTTACCTGTGAAGCTTATTTCACAGGCATGCCTAGAATACTGTAAATGTTCAACAGGACTTGATTGACCCTTATAAAGCAGATTGGGGAGGGGTTATAAGGCCAATGTGGAATGAAAGTGAAGTGAAAAGTCTGATCGATCTGACGGTACCTAATGAAACAGCTCTGTCCCAGAACTTTTCTGTTGTGTTACTATTGCTTAATCTGGCCCCATCCTCCAGGCAGAGATCTAACCTTTCCGTGTGACTTCCTCCTAGCCTCTCTTTCCCCAGAGAGAGCTGAAGATTCTGACGCACTGACAGCTGTCAGCAGTCAACTAGAAGGCTCTCCAATGGACACCAGCAGCCTGGCTTCCTGCACCCTGGAGGAGGCTGTGGGTGACACCTCAGCAACTGGCAGTTCTGAGCATCCCATAGTTGGCAGCTCTACTCCTGGGCATGCCCCACAAATTGTTACAGAAGTGCAAAGCAGGGGTGATGGGTCTGGGGAACCTGCCCAGCCCCCTGAGGATGGGTAAGCAGTTGTGTGGGCATGAAGAGGGCAGAATGTATTGGTGGGTATTTTAGAACGTAATAATACTAATTATTGTACATTCTTGGTACACTGGGATAATCAACTTAATTTCTGTAAGAAAAGGGGTGTTGTAGGCGTACTCAATGTAGGGAAAACATAGGACAGAAAGAAACCTAAAAATGACTCTCTTCAGCTCTCCCCCTGCGTCCTCTGAGAGTTCTTCCACCAGAGATTCTGCTGTGGCCATTTCTGGAGCTGATTCACGGGGAATCTTAGAGGAGCCACTGCCTTCAACAAGCAGTGAAGAAGAAGATCCCCTTGCAGGTGAGTTCCCTGGGTCTTGAGGAATTTTTGGTAAGTGGCCCTTGGCATAGAATTGCCCACTAGTCAGTTTTATTTATATGAAGGTAACTCTTATAAATGTACATAATATTAGCAGTGCCAGTATTGCTGGAGGCCATGTGGTCAAGGTGAATTTAGCTCATATCTTCCCTTTGCCACCTCCTTTTAGGACCTGGGACCGTTACTTAACTCTAATTCAAATTGATATGAGGAAGGTGGTAAGGTTTTTATGTTGAATTTTGGTATGGCCATACACAGCAGTGCTCCAGCAGTGCTCCTTGGACCTTGCAGTGCTAAGGATCAAACCCAGGCCTCCCATATCCAAGGTGTGAGCTCAGTTTGTTGAGCTGTTTCTCTGCTTCAGTGTAGGATCTTAATGTTAAATGGCTGTGTACACACAAAACACAAAACTTGGCAAATAATAAGGTTTTCTTATCCTAGAAAGAATGAGTGAATCTTTTCTGCATCCTGTAACCTTTGACTAAACTACAGATAGTGCAACGGGTAGCACATTTTGCTTATAGCCAATCAGGATTATATCCGTGGCACCACATACGGTCCCCAGAGCCCTACTGAGTACAGCTAGGTGTGACCCCCACCCCCCAAAAAAAAGACTGGTTTTCTTCAAGAAAAGCCCTTCAAGTACCTCTTAAGCATCAGTAGAGGTGAAAGGCTTTTCACATCTCACATTGTCCCTCAGGTATCAGCCTCCCTGAAGGTGTCGACCCCTCTTTTCTGGCTGCTCTTCCTGATGACATTCGCCGGGAAGTTCTGCAGAACCAACTGGGCATCCGCCCACCAACCCGAACTGCCCCCTCTACAAATAGCTCAGCTCCTGCAGTTGTTGGCAACCCTGGTGTAACAGAAGTGAGCCCTGAATTTTTGGCTGCCTTACCTCCAGCCATCCAGGAGGAAGTATGTGAGAGGGATCTCCTGGGACCTGGCTTTACCTGACTATGGGCATGTCTCCATTGACTTGTCTACTCTGTAGGTACTGGCACAGCAGAGGGCTGAGCAGCAACGACGGGAACTGGCACAGAATGCTAGCTCTGATACCCCCATGGACCCTGTGACCTTTATCCAGACTCTGCCCTCAGACCTGCGCCGCAGTGTTCTAGAGGACATGGAGGACAGTGTGTTGGCCGTAATGCCCCCTGATATTGCTGCTGAGGCTCAGGCCCTGAGACGAGAACAGGAAGCCAGGCAGCGGCAGCTCATGCACGAGCGTCTGTTTGGGCATAGTAGTACTTCTGCACTCTCAGCCATTCTCCGAAGCCCAGGTACTACAGAGTGGTAGGATTTTTATAACTTCCAACAGGGGTACTCTGTTCACCTTTGATGGATTACTTGGACCCAGTTAATTCATAACTCTCCAATTCCAAGCTGTTTTCTTTAATACTTTCAGCTTTCACCAGTCGCTTGAGTGGCAACCGTGGGGTCCAATACACTCGCCTTGCTGTGCAGAGAGGTGGAACCTTTCAAATGGGGGGTAGCAGCAGCCATAACAGGTACCTTGGTCTTTTTCACTTTACCATACCACTCATGACATTTGCTAGTACAGTTCTCTAAAAATGAAATCGTTAGACAACCTCTTGAATAAGTAGGAAAGGTCAAATCTTTGGGTTACTCTTCATAATTCTCAATTCATTAATATAAGTACTGCAATAATAATCACAAACTAAGATTGACTGGCATGGGCTTTAGCTGTGGTGGTAACAAGGAAGAAAATCCACTTGCCTTAAAACCTTGTGTCTAGACTGAGGATGTAGAGAGGGGTTCATTATGAGGCTGACACAGAGTGAACCCATTAGGCCAAATAGTGGAGATAGTCATCAGTCCTTATGTAGTTGGCAGCCTCTTGATAGTCTAGAGATAAGGATCATCTCCTAGACCTTAGGTATAGTCCCTTTTTACCAGTTTACACAGACCTGAACTAGAAGCTTCTACCTCTTATCAGTTGTTAGATATTATATGAAGAGTCATTCAAACTGAGACTGTTGCTCATAATCTCAAATACGCAGTTCTTGTTCAGCATCTAATCCCTGGCACTGCTGGTATGACCCCCCCCCCCAAGCCAAAATTGAAAAGAAATGGATAGTTCTCTACTCATTGCACCTGTATTATGGGCACTCAAAACACTTGACAATGCAATTAAAAACCTTTGTTGTCTGGGGATACAGCTTTTTGGTTGCCTTGCATATCCTTGTTTTCAATTGTTAGTAAGGTCCCTTTACCCTGCCATCAAAAAATTCCTTGAACTGAATATTCTCATTATTTTAATAGCCTTTGAGGAGGTATACTGATCATCTTCCTCTTGAAATCCTCCTTTCGAATCATGCCTGATTCTAAAGTTTAAGTATTGATTTAGGAACCATGCTCTGTTCCAGGCCATCTGGCAGTAATGTAGACACCCTCCTCCGCCTTCGAGGACGCCTTCTTCTGGACCATGAAGCCCTGTCTTGTCTCCTGGTTCTTCTTTTTGTGGATGAGCCAAAGCTCAATACTAGCCGTCTACACAGAGTACTGAGGAATCTCTGCTACCATGCCCAGACCCGCCACTGGGTGATCCGTAGCCTGCTATCGATCTTGCAACGTAGCAGTGAAAGTGAGCTATGCATTGAAACACCAAAGCTCTCAAGTGAGGAAAAGGGTAAAAAGTCAAGCAAGAGCTGTGGGTCAAGCAGCCACGAGAATCGACCCCTGGACCTGCTACATAAGATGGAGTCTAAGAGCTCTAACCAGCTCTCCTGGCTCTCAGTATCTATGGATGCAGCCCTCGGTTGCAGGACTAATATATTCCAGATCCAGCGTTCAGGAGGGCGCAAACATACTGAGAAACATGCAAGTGGTGGCTCCACTGTCCATATCCACCCCCAGGCTGCTCCAGTTGTTTGCAGACATGTTCTAGATACACTCATTCAATTGGCCAAGGTAAGTAGCTGATGAAATTCAGTTCTTGGAGATTGGCAGAGGGTTAGTATCTACAGCCAACATGAAATATTAATGCTACAGGAATTAATAGGTTTTTCTTGTTACTGATCCATATTCTTTTTTTTCTTTTTTTGGGAATTTGGTTTTGGGGCCACACCCAGCAACACTCAGGCTATGTGCTCAGAATCGCTCCTGGCTTGGGGACCATATGGGACCGAACCGCGGTTCATCCTAGGCTAGCGCAGACAAGGCCTCACCACTTGCACCACTGCTCCAGTCTTATATTCTTTTTTTTTCTTCTGAGAAAATTGTCCAATAAATAACATTATTGTATAATTTCCCCAGAAATTCATTTGTTTTCACTCTACACTTTTACACATCTTGTTCCAGTGATGGGAAAGCACTGGAACTTTAGTAGATACCGTATTTTCTGGCATATGAGACGACCCCCTAATTTTACAGTTAAAACATATATTTAGGCCTATATTTGCTGTATAAGATAGAACGTTCCTGTGCTGCAACTGTATGTACCGCAATGAGCCAAGCAAAGGTTCAAAGGTTATACTTCAATAGACATTCCTCTCTGACTCTGGCCAATCTGAGCAGGCTTTTTACAGTGTAGATTCGGGTACAGAACATTGTCTAATTTGCATGCATAAAAAGCCTACTTGGATTGGCTGAGTTAGAAAGGCAGTCCAAGCAGCCTTGCAGTGATCGGTGCAGGATCGAGTTGGAAAATTCGTTTCATGGCAATATCCAGACAATTTTTGTTTAGTGGCATATCGAAACGTTTTTCGCTATATACTCAGCGTATAAGATGACCCCCCCCCCCCGATTTTCAATTGACTTTTTTGTTTCAAAAGTAGTCTTATACGCCAGAAAATATGGTATAATGAAAGTATATAGTTAAACCCTGAAATTCCATGATATTAAGTTTAGGAGAGTTTGTTCAACTAAATTCTGTTTTGCAATAGTAAATCCACTCTTCAGATTTCACTTTCACTTTATACACAATGGCCATCACATGTTACTAATTTTCCAAAGGTGTTCAGCAAACAGAAAATGAGAAATAGTTCAGTAGACTGAGCATATCTTTTTATGTAGATGGCCTTGTTTTATTTCCTAGCAACATTGAGTATAGGCCAAAGCCAAAAACGCTTTTTTTTTGTTTTGTAGCCACACCTGGCAGTGCCAAGGTCTTACTCCTGTCTCTGCACATAGGAGTCAGTCTTGGCAGTGCTCAGCAGATGATAAGGGATATTGGGGGTCGAATCCAGGTCAGCTGCATACAAAGCAAGCCCCTCACCCACTGATCCCTAACATAGATATATATTTATTAGTTAAATACTATCTAAATATTGGAGAGGGAATGTTTTTCCTCGAGTAACTTTTAGGAGACAGTTGTACAAATTAACTGGTTCTTAATATTTCATTTTGGTGGGAGATAACCTTCAGTCAGGGGTCCTCATACTTTTTAAACAGGGGACCAGTTCACTGTCCCTCAGACCATTGGAGGGTCTGACTATAGTAAAAATAAATATGCATACTGCATATATCTTATTTTGCAATGAAGAAACAAAACAGATAGAAATACAATATGTGGCCCGCGGGCCATAGTTTTCAGGGGACAGTAAGCGGTACCTGAGATCAAACTTGGATAGGCTACATGTAGTGCAAGAATGTATCCTAACTTTGCTTTATTAGTTCTCTGACTCTAAAGGTCCTATAATGTGACAAGTATCCTGTTCTACCAAAGTTGTCCAAAGAAGAGGACGTAAGGACTAGTTGTCTTTTTTTTTCTTTTTTTCTTTTTTTTGGTTTTTGGGTCACACCTGGGGGTGCTCAGGGGTTACTCCTGGCTGTCTGCTCAGAAATAGCTCCTGGCAGGCACAGGGGACCATATGGGACACCAGGATTCGAACCAACCACCTTTGGTCCTGGATCGGCTGCTTGCAAGGCAAACACCGCTGTGCTATCTCTCTGGGCCCAGGACTAGTTGTCTTTATCAGGAAGACATCTTCTATTTTGACTCCCTAGACCAAGCCTGTCCTTTTCTCTTCAGGTATTTCCCAGCCACTTCACACAGCAGCGGACCAAAGAAACAAACTGTGAAAGCGATCGGGAGAGGGGCAGTAAGCAAGCCTGCAGCCCATGCTCTTCACAGTCCACCAGCAGTGGCATTTGCACGGACTTCTGGGACTTACTGGTAAAACTGGACAACATGAATGTTAGCCGGAAAGGCAAGAACTCTGTGAAGTCGGTGCCAGTGAGCTCTGGTGTTGAGGGGGAATCTTCCCCATACAGCCTGGAGGCATCTCCACTAGGGCAACTCATGAACATGTTGTCACACCCAGTCATTCGCCGGAGTTCTCTCTTAACTGAGAAACTCCTCAGACTTCTTTCTCTCATCTCAATTGCTCTCCCAGAAAACAAAGTGTCAGAAGCACAGGCTAATGCTGGCAGTGGTACTTCTACCACTGTTACCACCTCAACCACATCTACCACTGTTACCACTGCTGCCTCCACTACTCCCACCCTCCCTGCTATAACCAGCCCTGTTACTTCTGCACCAACCCTGGTTGCTGTCACAGCTATATCCACCATTACTGTTGCTGCTTCGACAACAGTAACTACCCCCACAACTGCTATCACTACTGTTTCAAGTAAGTATAAATGTAGGCTGGGAGCTATGCTCTACATACCAACTTCATTCTCCCTACCCGCTTCTCCCTGTTCAGATTTTTCTCCTTAAATGTTTTGTGTTTGTAGGAGCCAAATGTATTTGTTCACATCTTCATCAGCACCAGTCTTTCTCCCATCTTCTTCCCACCCTATCACACAGAGACACCCCTCTGAAGATCAGCAAACATTACTGATTGTGACCTCCCTGAGCTTAACATCAAAAAGTAGAAAAAGTCCGTCTTCAGACTTTTCAGCCTGGCTGAGATGTTTCTCAAAGGAAAGAGTTTACATGCAGGCAGGATACAGTGTGACTCAAGGTAGAATAGAGTAGTCAGGACATCTCAGAAATGAAGATAATAACTCCCTGAAGCAGATACTTTCAGATGAAGCTCTGATGATAGGTGAAAGGAACAAATAGTTTGTCCATTTAGAATGAACGGTTTGGGTTTGGGTTTGGGTTTTTGGACCACACCTGTCAATGCTCAGGGGTTACTCCAGACTGCACTCAGAAATCACTCCTGGCAGGCTCGGGGGACCATATGGGATGTTGGGGATTGAACCTGGGTCCGGCCCTAGAAGGTACAGTTTTAAGAGGTATCCCACTTGAATGACTGGGTGGATTTTCATCCTCACTATTTCCTGCTTTAAGGCCCTGGACAGCTGAACAGTTATTTATTTTGCACACGAGTCTCTGGCATGTGATTTTTCAGAGTTTTACCATCTTCTGTTTCCTCAAAGCTTCTACTAAAGCCAGCAAATCTCCAGCAAAGGTGGGTGAAGTGGGCAGCAGTCATGCAGACTTTAAGATGGTGTCCTCTGGCCTCACTGAAAACCAATTACAGCTTTCTGTGGAGGTGAGTTCAAGTTGTTCTGACCTTCAAAGTTTGGGAGAGAAAGGGTAGACAACTGGATGTCTCAAATTGGGAGTTACCCTTTCCCCCTTAATTTCCCAGGTATTGACATCCCACTCATGTTCTGAAGAAGGCCTAGAAGATGCAGCCAATGTGTTGTTACAGCTCTCTCGGGGGGACTCTGGGACCCGGGACACAGTTCTCAAGCTGCTACTGAATGGAGCCCACCATCTGGGTTATACTCTTTGTAAACAGATAGGTAATAATAGTAATAAAGATCCTGTATTATGAAAATGTCCACTCATGCATAACCTTTTCTGGAATCCATCCCTTAGCCCATTTAGACTAAAATGAAGTTCTCTATGTTTCTTCGTCACAGTTCCTATATTATCTTGTTAAATCTCTAGCAATATTAGATTGTATTCTCTTTCTTTTCCTTATTTGTGAAAAGAAAGAATGGGTTTCTCTATATCTGAAATACTCAGCATACTTCACACAGCATTTAGTGAAGGAAAATTAGCAAGCATACGATGACCAGGTCCTCCTTGCTTCTGTATTCTGGGTACTCCTTGTAAAAATTGCTGAGGCAATTATGTTAGTTCATGCTTTCCTAATGAGAAGTCAAGGGCTGAGAGATACCTCAAAGGACTATAACACATGTTTTGTGTGCTTAAGTCCTGGGTTTATTCTGCAGCACTGCAGGATGCCTGAACATGAACACATGTGACCCAAATTTCCTTTCCAATTCAGAAAAATATTTCTGCCTTGCAAGGAAAGTTTGGGGCAGGTGTTTTGGTTTTGGGGTCACACAGCCGTGCTCAGGGCTTACTCCTGGTTCTGCTCAGGGGTCAGTCTTGGAAGTACTCAGGTGGCTATATGTCTGCTGGAGGTCAAACTCCAGCCATATTCAGGTCAAGTCCCTTTACCTCTTCTCTCTCTCTCTCTCTCTCTCTCTCTCTCTCTCTCTCTCTCCCTCCCTCCCTCCCTCCCTCCCTCCCTCTCTCTCTCTCTCTCCCTCCCTCCCTCCCTCCCTCTCTCTCCCTCTCCCTCCCTCTCTCTCCCTCCCTCTCCCTCCCTCCCTCGGCACAAAAATTCCAGGAACACTTCAAATCATCTAGTTTTCACTAAAAACCCAGTTATGTTCGAATCAAGTAGAGCCAGTGATTGTTTTAATGAAGTAGAGCCAGAATTCATTTAACATAGTCTCTTTGCCTTATCCTACCCCCACCCAATCAGGGATCTCCCTAGATCTTAGCTACATACTTGGTTATTTTATTCTTACACATATCTGAAGCTGTGAAAGTTCATTAGACTTTTTAACATCCAGGATATTGGGCCTGGAGAGATAGCACAGCGGTGTTTGCCTTGCAAGCAGCCAATCCAGGACCAAAGGTGGTTGGTTTGAATCCCGGTGTCCCATATGGTCCCCCATGCCTGCCAGGAGCTATTTCTGAGCAGACAGCCAGGAATAACCCCTGAGCACCGCCGGGTATGGCCCAAAAACCAAAAAAAAAAAAAAAAGATCCAGGGTATTATTTGTTATATAAGAATTACAATATTTTTCATGAATTTAGCATGCACTTCCTAATCCGGTTATTTCTTAATTCTTACAGCAGTCTTTTAGGTTTGGGTAGTGTTAAGTGTCTGAGAGTTAAATAGTCCAAACATGCTCTGCCCTTCACTAAAGCTGTATTTAATGTAGATTGATAAGATTTTTGAGGCCAGGTTAATTGGTCCCTAGGCAATTTATGTGCATATAGAAAAATGATTATAGTAGCAAATGTCCTTTCACTCAAGGTTTTCTGCTGATGGGGCAGAGGGTAACTCTGGGCAAGTTTCTTGGAAAGATTTGGCTTTCATTCACATCCCTGAATACCTACCAACTCCTCTACTTGCCCAGGTACTCTTCTGGCAGAACTCCGAGAGTACAATCTGGAACAACAAAGGCGGACCCACTGTGAAACCCTTTCTCCTGATGGCCTGCCTGAGGAGCAGCCACAGACCACCAAGCTGAAAGGCAAAATGCAGAGCAGGTGTGTGCTAGCTGCCCACTGTGGGGCTGTAATCTTAACATTCTGAAAAGTGACTCTTGCTGTTTTCCTGTTCTTTTTTACCCTCTTTCGCCAGTTTTGTATCTGCCCTATCACTTGATCTATATTTTTCTGCTTGTAAGGTTTCATTATAAGATTCATTACTCCTTGGGTTGCACCAGAAAACCCTGCTGGCTCTGGGTGTTTATGCTTTGATGCAAGCCACCTCTACACTATCCAGGTTTGACATGGCTGAGAATGTGGTAATTGTGGCATCTCAGAAGCGACCCTTGGGTGGCCGGGAGCTCCAACTGCCTTCTATGTCCATGTTGACATCCAAGACATCTACCCAGAAGTTCTTCTTGAGGGTACTGCAGGTCATCATCCAGCTCCGAGACGACACACGCCGAGCTAACAAGAAAGCCAAGCAGACAGGCAGGCTAGGTATGGAATTGGAGTGTCCAGTTGAGGGGTAGGGTTGGTGGTGGAGAATCCAGAATCCCTCAAGGATAGGGTTTAATTAATGTCACATCTCCTTCCTGTTAATTTTTCCAAGAGGAAATAATGGTCCTATCTTAAAATGTTGATGGCTGTATTCTGTAGCTCACTCAAACTGTCTGTTTAGGAAATTCATTAGCGCAAGTGGTTGGAATTGCATGGGAATAAAAATCTGAAAAGGAAGTTGTGAATGGATATTTCTGGGACAAGATTTAACTTAATAAATGTGCTTCCTTTGTTTCCCAGATCACTTTAGACTAAAACTTGGTAGCAATGTTACCTCAGCCATGACCTGCAAAACCATATTCCCTCCTCATTCCATAGAACCCTCTTACCTGCCACTATCTGCTACTTAGCACCATGTTCCCCTGCTATTATCTGTAATAGTAGATATCAGTACCTGTTGATGAGCACTGTGAATCTGCGTGAGCAGCTCAGAGACATCAGGAAGACCATCCCAGGAGATAAGAAAGTGTTAGCCATTTCCTCTTCTACATTTTATATCTTGCCTTCTTTTTCCCCCCCCACCCAGGTTCCTCCGGTTTAGGCTCAGCTAGCAGCATCCAGGCAGCTGTTCGGCAGCTGGAGGCTGAAGCTGATGCCATTATACAAATGGTACGTGAGGGTCAAAGGGCCCGGAGACAGCAACAAGCAGCAACGGTTAGCATGATGCCTGTGGCCCCTCATTCATTTGTCTTTTCCCCTCCCCCACCACATTATCAGTGGGGCTTTACTACCTTTATATGCTTTTGCATTACGTTTTCTATGTGAATGCTTTTAGACAGTAGGATTATTTTCTGTTTTTGTTCACTGATCTTTCATTAGTTTATTGGTTTGATTTAAAGCTTGGCCAGCATACCCTACTCCCAGCTATCAAGTCAATAGCGGCGCTTTTGCAAACTAATGCTAAATGTCTGGGCTCTCAAAGGATATGAGATGAAGATTTTTTAGTCTCATGAAACAATGCAAGTATACCAGAAATACTTAAGGAATCCTGCCCTTAAAAGTTCCCTGAGTGAACTTCTTGGCATCTATATTAAAGTCCTTCCATGCAAGGAGAGGAATTCCCTCTCTTCTTTACTTTCAATAAACGTTTCTGTTTCGGGGGTGGGGGGAATCGCCCAAACTTAATACATGTCTCAAAACAGCCTCTTCTGTCTATTTCTGGGCCAGAAGTGGCTTCAAGAAAGTCTGGCAGACTATGTATGCATACATACATATGTTATGGCACTCCTTTGTTTTTTCTCTCCTTGCGACTTGTAAGTCTCCACCAGAAAAGGTTTCCCCTGATGCCTAGTTTTTCTTTGTATGTAATTACTACTGTACAGGATAAATTCATTGGGTGGGAAACTGGAGAGCTGTTATCATGGAGCTTTTTTAACCCCTGTGTCATTCCTATCCCAAATAAGACAGATATAGCTTTTTTTTTTTTTTTTATTTTCTTTATTTTTGCTGTGCTGGGGATCAAGCATCCTTCTCATGCATGCAGCTACCCCTGGCCCAGATATT
This sequence comes from Suncus etruscus, assembly GCF_024139225.1. Lineage (NCBI taxonomy): Eukaryota > Metazoa > Chordata > Mammalia > Eulipotyphla > Soricidae > Suncus > Suncus etruscus. Next base: position 55,785,755 of record NC_064868.1, on the reverse strand, counting down.
TGCTTTTTGTTGGTTTTTGGGTCTTGGTGGATTTTTTGTTTTTGTTTTATTTGTTTGTTTGTTTGTTTTACCATACCGGTAGTGTTCAGGGATTACTCCATTACTCCTGGCTCTGTGCTCAGGAATTACTCCTGGTAGTGTTCAGGGTACCACTCTGGATGCCGGTGATGGATTCTGGAAATCAAATCCGTTTTGGCTGTGTCAAATGCCTACTGTGGCTCCAGCTCCCAGCTCCCAAATATTTGCATTTTAAAATAATCTCCACTCATTAAAGGTTATACTAATTGCCCTATTTTCTGAGCATAGACCAGGGTGTGTGTGCTCATGTGAGAATACTCCCTAGAAGAAATCCCGAAGTCTGTTGTATCCAGGGAGCTCCTTGGGAAAGCTTGCAAACTCAGGGTAGAGAATAACAAAGGAAGTGGGAAGGCTGTTCTTTTGTCTTGTAAAATTACCAAGATAAAGGAAGAGTTTTTCCAAGCTTATGTATGAAAAGTGGTAGAGCAACCCTCTAGCCTGTCCCTGATGAAAGCCAGGTTGTATCCGGCTTATGACTTTGTCTCCCTTTTATCCAGTCGGAGTCAGGCCAGTCAGAGGCATCTGTCCGGAGGGAAGAGTCACCAATGGATGTGGACCAGCCATCTCCCAATGCTCAGGATACTCAGTCTGTGGGTCAGTACTACTACTTTCTAGTCCAGCAACAAGGAACAGACTTAATGTAATATTTGCTGGATCTCCAGTTCTATATATTTACAAGCTCATTGTTTTTCTATTCAAGCAGACACTAGTTTCATAAGCATTATATGAACTAGCCAAGACCACTAATATTTATGACATAATAATGTGATACACTATAGTTTGAAAAACTCGGACACTATATGTCTTGCTGTGTGTTTGGCGTAGGATTCCTTCCCCAATATGGTGAGTCAAGTCTCAATGACAACATATTTTTGGAGAGTATTTTTCTCTGAAAAATATCAGCTATATAGGTCCATGTATCATCATGATTTCTAAGGATTTTGAAGATTCAAAAGGGGATTAGACTTTGAGGAAGGAGGTTCTAGATTTAAGCCCTGACCTTTTCCTTCGAAAAGAAAATAAGACAACAGACCACCAAGGGCATCTGTCAATCACGATAACATTCTAGAACACAATGGAATATAGTAATCCAAAGTTCTATCTCTATTGCATTGTACATGGAGGTAGGGCATTTTCCTTGCATTCAGGAGGACGGTGGTTCAAATCCCAGCATCCCATATGGTCCCCCAAGCCTGCCAGTAGCTATTTCTGTGCATAGAGCCAGGAGTACCTGAGTGCTGTCCGGTGTGACCCAAAAACCAAAAAAAGGAGAAAGAAATTAATGAGGCATTAGCTAGGCACAATGCTATAGAACTTTGCTAGATAAGGTGCCATTAGATAAAAGTAATGCAATTTGCTGCTCCACGGAGGATCTGAAGAGTATCGTGCTGAGTGAAGCTAGTCAGGAGAGGGACAGGACAGAGAATGATCTCTCTCACATTCAAGGTATGAAGAAACATAGTAGGGGGAATAACAATCCAAAGGCAACAGAAACTGAAAGTTTTTACCAGAGAGATAGGGTGTTTGCCTTGCACATGGCTAACCCAGGACTGACCTCAGTTCGATCCCCTGGTGTCCCATATGTTCCCCAAACCAGGAATGATTTCTGAGTGCATAGCCAGGAATAAAGTAACCCCTGAGTGTCACCAAGTGTGGCCCAAAAAAAAAAAAGAAAAGAAAAGAAACTGAAAGCTGACGTTCAGTAAAAAGTTTACCACAGGGAGGAAATGGGAATAAGATGGGGAGGTACTGGGATAGTAGTGGAAGGAAACTGATAATCTGATGGAGAGTGTGATATTAAAGTAATTTGTGCATGAGACCATACCATGTGGTTTATTAACCTCAGAGCCTAAAATTTAAACAAGAAATAAGCTACCAGTTGCTTATGACACCAAGCAACAGAAATGTATCTAGAAGAACTATGGAATCAAGTATCTTCTTTATTGTATTTTTATCTGATTTCAGTGCCATCCAGAATAGAACTACAGTTTCTTTTCAGATACCACCCAGTGTTAATTTGCTAGTCTGCTTATCTGATGACCTGCATTTTAATTTAAGAATAATTTAAATGAATGTAAAACCTCAACTTCCTGACACTCTTTTGTGTGTGCCCTGCCATATAGGCTCAGATGGAACTGCACAAGGGGAGAAGGAAAAGGAAGAGAGGCCACCTGAGTTACCTCTGCTTAGTGAGCAGTTGAGCTTGGATGAGTTGTGGGACATGCTAGGAGAGTGTCTGAAGGAATTAGAGGAATCCCATGACCAGCATGCAGTGCTAGGTAAGTTGTGGCGGGGAACCCCAATCCTAGCCCACCAATATGTTACGGTGCCCTTTCTGTTTGCCTAATTTTCCTTTCAGATTACCCGTCTTCCTCAGTGACCACATTTTTCTTGTTGTTATGGGTTGGAGGTATGTCAGATCTGACAGTGCTGTGAAATACTAGCTTGGTGCTCAATAGGTGTCAGACAAAGGTGGCACTTTGAGCCATCTCCCCAGTGATCCAGTTTAATTCCTTGGACTTGGGGATCATACATAGTCCCAAAGAGTGAACCCAATTCATCTGTGTGCAAAGCATGCAGCCTATCTGCTGTTTTCTACTGTCTCTAGCTTGTTCCGTTTTTTCATCAAATTCAAGGAAGCTCTGGTTTTTTCTCTGTCCACTTTTCTTTTTTTCTTTTTGTATTCCATAGTTCTCACATGTTTAAACTTTTTTTTTTTTTTTTTGGTTTTTGGGCCACACCCGGCAGTGCTCAGGGGTTATTCCTGGCTCCAGGCTCAGAAATTGCTCCTGGCAGGCACAGGGGACCATATGGGACGCCGGGATTCGAACCGATGACCTCCTGCATGAAAGGCAAATGCCTTACCTCCATGCTATCTCTCCGGCCCTAAACTTTTTTTCTTTATTTAAACATCTTGTTTACATATATGATTGTGATTCGCTTTCAGTTATGTAAAGAACACCCCCTTCACAGTGCAACATTCCCACTACCAATGTCCCAAATCTCTCTCCATCACACCCCACCTCCACCTCTACTCCAGACAGTCATTCAAGTTCCCTCATTCATTCATATGATTATGATAGTTCTCTGTGTATTTATTTCTATAACTGCACTCACCACTCTTTGTGGTGAGCTTCATGAAGTGAGCTGGAAGTTCCAGCCCTCCTCTCATTGTCTCAGGATGTTGCAAAAATGACTTTTATCTTTCTTATAACCCATAGATGAGTGAGACTATTCTGCATCTCTCTCTCCTCCCTCTGACTTATTTCACTCAGCATGATAGATTCCATGTACATCCATGTATAGGAAAATTTTATGACTTCATCTCTCCTTACGGCTGCATAATATTCCATTGTGTATATGTACCATAGTTTCTTTAGCCATTCATCTGTTGAAGGGCATCTTGGTTGTTTCCAGAGCCTGGCTATTGTGAATAATGCTGCAATAAATATAGGTGTGAGGAAGGGTTTTTTGTATTGTGTTCTTGTGTTCTTAGGGTATATCCCTAGGAGTGGAATAGCTGGGTCGAATGGGAGCTCAATTTCCAGATTTTGGAGGAATCTCCATATCGCTTTCCATAGAGGTTGGACTAGACGGCATTCCCACCATCAGTGGATACGAGTTCCTTTCTCTCCACATCCCCGCTAGCATTGATTGTTCTCATTCTTTGTGATGTGTACCAATCTCTGTGGTGTGAGGTGATATCTCATCGTTGTTTTGATTTACATCTCCCTGATGATTAGTGACGAGGAGCATTTTTTTCATGTGTCTTTTGGCCATTTGTATTTCTTTTTTTTTTTATCAAAGCGTCTGTTCATTTTTTTTCTCCCCATTTTTTGATGGGATTAGATGTTTTTTTCTTGTAAAGTTCTGTCAGTGCCCTGTATATTTTGGATATTAGCCCCTTATCTGATGGGTGTTGGGTGAATAGTTTCTCCCACTCGGTGGGTGACTTGTATCCTGTGCACTATTTTTTTGAGGTGCAGAAGCTTCTCGGCTTAATGTATTCCCATCTATTGCTCTCTGCTTCCACTTGTTTAGAAAGTGCAGTTTCCTCCTTGAAGATGCCTTTAGTCTCAATGTCATGGAGTGTTTTACCGACGTGTTGTTCTATACACCTATGGTATCAGGTCTGATATCAAGGTCTTTAATCCATTTGGATTTTACCTTTGTACATGATGCTAACTGGGGTGGTCTATGTTCGCTTTTTTGCAAGTGGCTAACCAGTTCTGCCAGCACCACTTGTTGAAGAGGTTTTCCCTGCTGCACTTAGGATTTCTTGTTTGTTTTTGTTTTTTGGTTTTTGGGCCATACCCGGCACTGCTCAGGGGTTACTCCTGGCTGTCTGCTCAGAAATAGCTCCTGGCAGGCACGGGGGACCATATGGGACACCGGGATTCGAACCAACAACCTTTGGTCCTGGAGCGGCTGCAAGGCAAACGCCGCTGTGCTATCTCTCCGGGCCCCACTTAGGATTTCTTGCTCCTTTGTCAAACATTAGGTAATTGTATGTCTGGGGAACCTTCGCTGAGGACTCAAGCCTATTCCACTGGTCTGAGGGTCTGTCTTTATTCCAATACCATGCTGTTTTGGTAACTATTACTTTGTAGTACATTTTAAGTTGGGGAAAGTAATGCCTCCCATTTTCCTTTTCCCTAGGAGTGCTTTAGCTATTCGAGGGTGTTTATTATTCCAGATGAACTTCATAAGTGTTTGATCCACTTTGAATAATGTCATGGGTATTTTTAACGGGATCGCATTAAATCTGTGTAATGCTTTGGGGAGTATTGCCATTTTAATGATGTTAATCCTGCCAATCCGTGAGTAGGATATGTGTTTCCATTTCCGTGTGTCTTGGAGCAGGGCTTTATAGTTTTCTTTGTATAGGTCCTTCACGTCTTTGGTCAAGTTGACTCCAAGATATTTGAGTTTGTGTGGCACTATTGTGAATGGGATTGTCTTCTTGAGTTCCTTCTCTTCTCTATCATTATTGGTGTATAAAAAGGCCATTGATTTTTGAGTGTTAATTTTGTAGCCTGCCACCTTGCTATATGAGTCTATTGTTTCTAAAAAGGTTTTTGGTAGTCCTTAGGGTTTTCTAAGTAGAGTATCTTGTCATCTGCAAACAATGAGAGCTTGACTTCTTCCTTTCCGATCTGAATTCCCTTGATATATTTTTCTTGCCTGATCGCTATAACAAGAACTTCCAGTACTATGTTGAAGAGGAGTGGTGAGAGAGGACAGCCTTGTCTTGTACCAGAATTTAGAGAAAAGGCTTTTAGTTTTTCTCCATTGAGGATAATATTTGCCATTGGCTGTGTTAGATGGCTTCAACTAGATTGAGAAAGGTTCCTTCCATTCCCATCTTGCTGAGAGTTTTGATCAAGAATGGGTGTTGGGGGCCCGGAGAGATAGCACAGCGGTGTTTGCCTTGCAAGCAGCCGATCCAGGACCTAAGGTGGTTGGTTCGAATCCCGGTGTCCCATATGGTCCCCAGTGCCTGTCAGGAGCTATTTCTGAGCAAACAGCCAGGAGTAACCCCTGAGCACCGCTGGGTGTGGCCCAAAACAAAAAAAAAAGAATGGGTGTTGGACCTTATCAAATGCTTTCTCTGTGTCTACTGATATGGTTATATGATTTTTATTTTTCTTGTTGTTGATGTTGTGTATGATGTTGATAGATTTACGGATGTTAAACCATCCTTGCATTCCTGGGATGAAACCTACTTGATCGTAGTGTATGATCTTCTTGATGATGCATTGAATCCTATTTGCCAGGATTTTGTTGAAGATTTTGCATCAGCATTCATCAGGGATATTGGTCTGTAATTTTCTTTTTTGGCAGCATCTCTGTCTGGTTTTGTTATCAAGGTGATGTTTGCTTCATAAAAGCTGTTTGGGAGTGTTCCCGTTTTTTCAATTTTATGGAAGAGCCTGGCTAGGATTGGTAGTAGCTCTTCTTGAAAGATTTGAAAAAATTCATCAGGAAATCCATCTGGGCCTGGGTTTTTCTTTTTGGGCAGATGTTTGATTACATTTTCAATTTCCTCAGTAGTGATGGGGGTGTTTAGATACGCTACATCCTCCTTACTTAAATGTGGAAGGTTATAAGTCCAAGAATTTTTCCATTTCTTCTAGGTTCTCATGTTTAGTAGCATAAAGTTTCTCAAAGTAGTCTCTGATTACCCTTTGGATTTCTGCAATATCTGTCGTGATCTCCCGCTTTTCATTTCTAATACAGGTTATCAGATTTCTCTCTTTCTCTTTGTGAGCTTTGCCAATGGTCTATCAATCTTGTTTATTTTTTCAAAGAACCAAATTCTCCTTTCGTTGATCTTTCGGATTGTTTTTTGGTTTTCCACTTCATTGAGTTCTGCTTTCAGCTTTGTTAATTTCCTTCTGTCTTCCTATTTTTGGTTCCTTTTGTTGGTCATTTTCTAATTTTTTGAGCTGCGTCATTAAGTTATTCAGGTATGCTCCTTCCTTCCTGATGTGTGCTTGTAGAGCTATAAATTTTCCTCTCAGGACTGCTTTTGTTGTGTACCAGAGATTCTGGCAGTTTGTGTCTGTTTCCAGGAAAGTTTTGATTTCTTCTTTGACCTCATCTCGGACTCACTGGTTGTTCAGTAGCTGGGTGTTTAATTTCCAATTGTTAAAGTTTTTCTTTTGTGTGCCTTTGTAGTTCACATCTACTTTCAGAGCCTTGTGGTCAGCAAAGGTAGCTTGCAAGATTTCTATCCTCTTGATTTTATGGAGGCATGTTTTATGTGTCAGCATGTAGTCTATCCTGGAGAATGACCCATGTACATTGGAGAAGAAAGTGTATCCAGGTTTTTTGGATGGAGTGTCCTATATATATCTACTAGTCCTCTTTCTTCCATTACTCTTTTCAGCACTAGTATGCTTTTGTTGGGTTTCAGTCTGGTTGACCTATCAAGTGTTGATAGGGCCGTGTTGAGGTCTTCCGCAATTATTGTGTTATTATTGATTTCTTTCAGATTTGTCAGTAATTGTATTATATAATTTGCTGGTCTCTCATTGGGTGCATATATGTAATTGTCTGATTTCTTCCTGTTGCACATATCCCTTGATTAGTACATAGTGTTCATCTTTGTCCCTTACCACTTTTCTGAGTATAAAGTTGGTGTCATCAGATATTAATATGGCCACCCCAGCTTTTTTGAGGGTGTTGTTTGCTTGGATGATTTTCCTCCAGCCTTTGATTTTGAGTCTGTGTTTGTTCTGACTATTCAGATGTGTTTCTTGTAGGCAGCAGAAGGTTGGATTCATCTTTTTGACCCATTTTGCCACTCTGTCTTTTAATTGGTGAATTTAGTCCATTGACATTGAGGGAGATGATTGTCATAGGATTTAATGTCATCTTTGTAGATAAGTTTGCTGTGTTTGTTGGTCTCTCTTGTCTTAGAGTAGACCTGTCAGTTTTTACTTTAAGGCTGGTTTATCATCTGTGAAGTTTCTGAGCTGTTGTTTATTCATGAAGCTATGTATTCTTCCTTCAAACCTGAACGTTAATCGGGCTGGGTGCAGTGTTCTTGGTGAGGCATTCATTTCACTCAGTCTTGTCACAATATCCCACCACTGTCTTCTGGCCTTGAGAGTTTCTTGTGACATGTCTGCTATAAGTCTTAGGGATGCTCCTTTGAATGTAATTTCCCTTTTTGATCTCTTTTTTTTTTTTTTTTTTTTTTTGGTTTTCTGGGCCACACCCGGCGGTGCTCAGGGGTGACTCCTGGCTGTCTGCTCAAAATAGCTCCTGGTAGGCACGGGGGACCATATGGGACACCGGAATTCGAACCAACCATCTTTGGTCTTGGATCGGCTGCTTGCAAGGCAAACGCCACTGTGCTATCTCTCTGGGCCCCCCTTTTTGATCTTGCTGCTTTCAGTATTCTATCTCTATCTGTGGGATTTGTCATTGTAACGAGGATGTGTCTTGGGGTGTTTTTCTTTAGGTCTCTTTTAGCTGGTACTCTTCGGGCATGCCGGATTTGATTGCATATAGTCTTTAACTCTGGGAGTATCTCTTTGATGATGTCTTTGACAGTTGATTCTTCCTGGAGATCTCCTACCTGGGTCTCTGGGACTCCAATGATTCTTATGTTGTTTCTGTTGAGTTTATCAAAGACTTCTATTTTCATCTATTTGCATTCCTTGAGTACTTTTTCTATTGCCTGTTGGTTTATCTTAAGTTTCTTTTCCAGTTTCTTCTGTTGTGTTGAGTTTTTCTGCATCACATCTTCTAGTACTCCGATTCTCTCCTCAGCTGCTGATACCCTGCTGGCAAGGCCATCCATTGAGGTTTTCAGTTGAGCTAACATGTTTTTCAGATCTGTTATTTCAGTTTGGAGTTTTCTGATTTCTCTCTTTGTGTTCTGTTCAGATCGATCTATGCTTTCTTTGAGTTCTTCAAACATCTTCCATATTGCTATTTTAAGTTCCTTATCCGAGAGGTTAATCAGGTGGTTGGGGGGCCGGAGAGATAGCATGGAGGTAAGGCGTTTGCCTTTCATGCAGGAGGTCATCGGTTCGAATCCCGGCGTCCCATATGGTCCCCTGTGCCTGCCAGGAGCAATTTCTGAGCCTGGAGCCAGGAATAACCCCTGAGCACTGCCGGGTGTGACCCAAAAACCACAAAAAAAAAATCAGGTGGTTGGAATTTATTAGGTCATCCGAGCTTTCGTCCCCATTCTCTGTGCATGGTATTTGTTTGCGAGGTTTCCCCATTGTCACACTTGTAGTGTGGTTTTTCCTGCGTGTAGTGGTGGGGTTCATTAGTTAGAGAAAGTGTGCGGCCGCGAACTTCTGCTGCCTCTAGTTGACAGTTTTTTGGGGGTGCACTCCCTAGGCCTCTGAGGAGACCTTCAGGGATTCAGAAACACAGGCAGACAGGCGCAGGAGAAGTTTCCCTTGAAGTCCTCAGAGTGAACAAAGGCACAGCAGGGCAGAGCCTCTACAGGTCAGAGAGCTCAGCTTATTGGACAGCGACCCCCACAGCCAGAATATACTCACTGGGCAGTTTCAAAATGCAGTTTTTTGGGGGTGCACTCCCTAGGTCTCTGAGCTCTCATATAAGTTTTCATCAACCTTATAAATTGGGAGCCTCCTAAATAATGCTCATTTTTCAGACTTAGAAGTACTGGGAGCCTCCAGGTCACAGTAGTGATTCTTGGTGGTATACTTTTGTAATTTGATTATGGTGGTTTGTATGTTGAAGTTTATAAAGTAAAAATGACTTCTCTTTTTCTACCACTAGTGCTACAGCCTGCAGTTGAAGCCTTCTTTCTGGTCCACGCCACAGAGCGGGAGAGCAAGCCACCTGTCAGAGATACCCGTGAGAGCCAGCTGGCACATATCAAAGACGAGCCACCTCCACTGTCTCCTGCCCCCTTAACCCCAGCCACTCCTTCTTCCCTTGACCCATTCTTCTCCCGGGAGCCCTCATCTATGCACATCTCCTCAAGCCTACCCCCTGACACACAGAAGTTCCTTCGCTTTGCAGGTACAGGGAACTCTTAGACCCCCAAATGTAAAAAGCTTCATTTGTTTATAGGTTGTTTATATATTTTATCCTAAGCTGCTAAGAGGGGATTGAGATGGGTTGTGAAAGTGAAGTGAAACTATAGATCTGGAAGCCTTTGTCAGAATTACTTTTGTTTCCAGGAGATAAGAATGAAAAGTGTTGACTGGAGCTATAGTACAGTGGGTAGGGCATTTGCCTTGCATGCTGTCGACCTAGATTCACTTCCTGGCATCCCATATGGTCCCATTGAGCCAGCCAGGTGTGGCCCAAAAACCAAAAAGATAACAATGAAAAATGTTGCTAACTGGCTGTTATCTAGTCTTTTGGGATCCATGATGTTGATTCTACTGTCCTTTTTTATCCTCAGAGACTCACCGCACTGTGTTAAACCAGATACTACGGCAGTCCACAACCCACCTTGCTGATGGGCCCTTTGCTGTCCTAGTAGACTACATTCGTGTTCTTGACTTTGATGTTAAGCGCAAGTATGTTGGGGTTGTTGGAAGGAAGCATGTTACTTTACAAATGAATGCTCTTCTGAAAAGAAAAGAGCTAAAGTTTCTCATTGGGGCATTGTTTTTAAGGAAAGTTTTAGAGGGATATACTGGGTGCTATGGATTACCTCAGCCACTGTTCTGTCTCTATGGCCCCTAACGCAGTTTCTTAACCATCATTCTACCTAGCCCTCTGGTCTTCATACTACTACTCCATTCTTTATCAAAGAAACAATCTGTTTTGAACTTCATAATTTCTGTTTTTGGGATGTCACACCTAGTGCCGCTCAAGGGTGACTCCTGGCTCTGGCAGGCTCAAGATGTTGGGATGTTGGGAATTGAACCACCATCTGTTCTAGGTTGACCACATGCAAGGCAAATGCCCTACTGCTGTGCTATCTCTCCGGCTCTGGCCTTTATAATTTCTAATGCCTCAGTCTATTCCTTCCTTAGATTAATATAAGATAACTAGTTTTCCATATTATACTTAGAGCAAGACTTGGTTAATAGTGCTTCACAACATGCAGTTAACCCTACTGGTTCCTATTTCACATACATATTGCAAAATTTTGAACTCAGGCCTCACCTCTTTAACAGAGTTACATTTACAGCCTTGCAAAATTCTGTGCTGCCATCTCTATTGAACTCTAGTGGAGAAGAGGAACAATGTACAGGGCGGGCATTCTAGGGGAATGTATGTGTATCTGAGTATCCATCCTACCTAATATTCAAGTACACATGCCCAATCTTTTCAATTAATGTTATTTATTTGCATATGGGAGCTAAACCTATTGGTGCTTCAGGACTGTTATGATAGCACTATTTTTTTTTCTTTTTTTTTTTTTTTTTGTTTTTTTTTGGGTCACACCCGGCAGCACTTAGGGGTTACTCCTGGCTTCATGCTCAGAAATCGCTCCTGGCCGGCTCGGGGGACCATATGGGACGCCGGGATTCGAACCAATGACCTTCTGCATGAAAGGCAAATGCCTTACCCTCCATGCTATCTCTCCGGCCCCATGATAGCACTATTATGCTGAGATATGACCCCTGGCAGTGCGTTTAGGTGACCATATTTGGTGCCAGGGATTTGAACCAGGGTTGTAGCCACCTCAGCTTTATGCTTCATGTATCCCCTTATCTCTGGTTCCCAATTGCATTTTCTTCCTATCTTTAAAGGTATTTTCGCCAAGAGTTAGAGCGCTTGGATGAGGGACTCCGGAAAGAAGACATGGCTGTGCATGTCCGCCGTGATCACGTGTTTGAAGACTCCTATAGGGAGCTACACAGGAAGTCCCCTGAGGAAATGAAGAATAGATTGTAAGAACCCATAACTGAGAATAGGAAGTAGGGTGGTGGCATCTACATGGTATTAAAAGGGTTACAAAGGGCCCCCAATATGCATGGAATTTTAGAATCATGATGTCCTCAGCAGGAATTGCCAATAGAAATAGATAATCAAACTAAGCTATTTTGTTGGTCTGGTCTTTTCGTCTAAGACTTGTCTTTATGGCTGGCTGGCTGGCCATTGGGCAAAATTACCCAAAATTTCTCTGATAAAGAGAGAGAGATGGCTCCATTGTTACCACTAGAACTGAGACGACTACTGAGCAGATAGTATTCTGTATTGGGAGGGGCCAAAACTGTGTGTGTGGCCCCCATCACCAAATTGGTATAATCACTGGTAATTCTAAAGCTACTTGGATAAAATGAGCAGTTAGCATTGCCATACTCCTCAACCTAGGAATCTAATTGATGGGCAGCTCGTTTATCATTTATGTGACTTCTTATGAGAGACCCTGTTTCTCTACAACGATTCCTTTTCTCTACTACAATTCCTTATGAACTTCCAACTTTGGGTTTAGTTCCTCTTCACTAAGTCCTCATATCTTTTCTTTTGTCAATGATAACTTTTCATTTGTTTGTCTTCCTTTGGACTCTACTGGCATTTTATTTACCTTTATAACCCTGCTTCACTCATTTGTTGAGGTCATGCTGTAGCTGTATAAATGAATGTATTTTTCTAGACTTTCTGCACATCTCTTTTGCAGGTATATAGTATTTGAAGGAGAAGAAGGGCAGGATGCTGGAGGTCTCCTGCGGGAATGGTATATGATCATCTCACGAGAGATGTTTAACCCTATGTATGCCTTGTTCCGTACCTCACCTGGTGATCGGGTCACCTATACCATCAATCCATCTTCCCATTGCAACCCCAACCACCTCAGCTACTTTAAGTTTGTTGGACGCATTGTGGCCAAAGCTGTATATGACAACCGCCTCCTAGAGTGCTACTTTACTCGGTCCTTTTACAAACACATCTTGGGCAAATCTGTGAGGTGAGACTATGGAACAGTTGTTGAAATCCAGTTACATTCCTTTGTAGGTACTTTCCTACTCACGTGCAAAACACTTTGTTTTTCCAGATACACAGATATGGAGAGTGAAGATTACCACTTCTACCAGGGCTTAGTTTATCTGCTAGAAAATGATGTCTCCACGCTAGGATATGACCTCACTTTTAGCACTGAGGTAGATAACAATATCCTGACTATCGCATTATTATGCTAGACTTAAGTTGTTATTGGGCATTTCATGTTTCTAAAGAAGCATCTTTATTTCTTGGAAAGGGTGTGGGACATAATCTGTTGATACTCAGGTCAGGGGTCACTCCTGGCAGAGTTCGGAGGACCTTATGGAGTGCTGGAGATCAAACCCAGATCAACCACGGTGGGTAGGGAGGATTCATCCCTGGGATAAAGAAAGTATAGCATGTAGGTATTCTTTTCCTCATGCATACACTTCCTAGTTCCACATATAGTTTCCTGGGCACAGAGTCAGGAGTAAGCTCTGAGCAGTGCTGAGTATATTCTCCCCAAACCCTCAAAACAAAACAAAAAAAACTACCTACTAGGGAGTAAGGGACTCATGAAAATAGTCTTGCTGTGTATCTCTACCTAGAAACTGGAGAAGTTCTTTAGGTATAGTTCCAAGTCTTTTTTATAACCCAAGACTGATTAATATGATTTGTATTTTGGGTGGTCTAGGTCCAGGAATTTGGAGTCTGTGAAGTTCGTGACCTTAAACCCAATGGGGCCAACATCTTGGTAACAGAAGAAAATAAAAAGGAGTATGTACACCTGGTGTGCCAGATGAGAATGACAGGTAGGGGAAATATCCCTTAGAATCCTTATTGCTCAGTACAAAAACTGAATAAAACCCCATTCATTTCATTGTCACTTATGTCTTGTGCAAACAGAGTTTTTAAATACCTCACCAAGAATATTTCCCTTTTTTACTCTCTATAGGGCTTAAAACAGCGAAACAGGTAGACAAATCAGTATCCTAACAGACAGATTAGGGACATCTGACTTCAGTTATATGAGTTTTGAAGTCATGTGATTATATTGGTTCTCTCCTCAGGAGCCATCCGTAAACAGCTTGCAGCTTTCTTAGAGGGTTTCTATGAGATCATTCCAAAGCGCCTCATTTCCATCTTTACTGAGCAGGAGTTAGAACTGCTCATATCAGGATTGCCCACAATTGACATTGATGACTTGAAATCTAACACTGAATACCACAAGTACCAATCCAACTCTATTCAGGTAAGTTGCTGAGCATTCATCCCTAATGAATACCAGTTTGGTAGAAAATAAACCAGTATTCTTGGTTAATGATACTGTGGATAGCAACTTAAGCTGTCCCTAAATTTTCTTTCTGGCTCGTATTTTTAGGTAATATTCTTCCTCATTGGTGCATATCTAACAAAAAAGGACATGCCATGCTGTCGTATTATTCTGGCTTTTTTTTTTGTTTCTTCCTATAGATCCAGTGGTTCTGGAGAGCACTGCGCTCTTTTGACCAAGCTGACCGTGCCAAGTTCCTACAGTTTGTCACAGGTACTTCCAAGGTTCCACTGCAGGGTTTTGCTGCCCTTGAAGGCATGAATGGCATTCAGAAGTTTCAGATCCATAGAGATGACAGATCTACAGATCGGCTTCCTTCAGCTCATACATGGTAAGGTGAAGGATTGTTCTCTTTAGCAGTTAGAATGACCTTGAATATTTGCCACTTCTATGAAATTTGACTCAGCACTGTAGGGCAGGGGAAACATACAGATGAAAATTGTCATAGAAATACTGTATTCAGATTAATGACAAAAGAAACTGTGGTACATATACATCATGGAATATTATGCAGCTATCAGGAGAGATGAAATAATGAAATTTTCCTGTACATGGAATTTATTATGCTGAGTGAAATAAGAGGGAGAGAAATAGACACAGAATAGTCTCAATCATCTGTGGGTTTTAAGAAAAATAAAAGACATTTTTGTAATAATTCTCAGAGACAATAGAGATGAGGGCTGGAAGGTCCTGCTCACAATATGAAGCTCACCACGAAGAGTGGTGAGTGCAGTTAGAGAACTACACTGACAACATAACAGTGTGAATGAATGAGGGAAATAGAAAGCCTGTCTCAAATCCAGGCAAGGGGCCCTAGGGAGGTGAGAGATTTGGGGCATTGGTGATGGGAATGTTGCACTGGTGAAGGGGGGTGTTCTTTATATGACTGAAACCCAACTACAATCATATTTGTAATCAAATTGTATAATGATATTAAACAAATGAAAATAAAAGAAATACTATATTCAAAGGGTCAGTATGGCAGCAAGGAGTTGCTGGAAAGCAGATGGTTAATTCTGAGGCTTAATACTTCCTTGAATCTTGTGTGCCTAGCACATAGGCAATTGCGACCATTATGTATTTGTTGTTTTGGAGCCACACTTGATGTCTCTTTGCCTGGGATACCATGTAATTTAGAGATGAGCCCTCTGCATATACTCAGCTATTAAGCTATCTCTCTAGCTCAAGGTTAATGCATTTGAGGAGAAATAACTAAGTAAGACTAAAGTTTGTGTTGCTTTATAGCCAGTATTGAGTACAGATTAGAGTATGCAGGAAAGATTACAAATCAAGAGGTAAGAAATAGTTTTTCTCAGAAAAGGCAGGTGGGTACAGTACCATATGGGCACTAAAATCTGCCTATCATTTTTGTCAGTGACAATATTTTTTTCCACAGTTTTAATCAGCTGGACCTGCCTGCCTATGAGAGCTTTGAGAAGCTCCGCCACATGCTACTATTGGCCATCCAAGAGTGCTCTGAAGGCTTTGGACTGGCCTAATAAAACCACAATCACTGCTGTAGAGTTTTCTACCATTGATGGACCTGGAAAGGGGGGATATTAAAACAAACAAAAAAAACAGAGAGAAAATGTCAAAACCAATAAATGAAATCCATCAACTCACTTGTGTGTGTCCCAGCTGCCCATCTCCCCCAGCACATACCAGTTCCTCCTTTCCTATTCTCTTTCCCACTCCTTTTCCCTCACCTCTTCTTTCCCTATTCCATGCCATCCATGATCCCCACTCCCTGTTTTGAAAGGCAGTAGCCTTTGCAGGGACCTGTTTGTCCCAACTGTTTGAACAGTGTGCTCCTCATGTTCTGTGTTCAGAAGGATTTGCTGCATTGAGACTTGAAACCTTTGGATAGGGGAAATTATATATATATATTTTTTTGTTCTGTTTGCATTTCTTAATTTGTGCTTGGAATGTGTTGATGTGCACAGCTAATGATTCAATGCGAGACAAGATTGGCGTCTGTGTTGTGGAGGTTTCAAATAAAGAGCACTCTTCATAATTCACTTTTCACAATGGAGTTATTTTCAAACCTTGAACTCTTGAGCTTGACATACTAGATGTCTACAGAAAAGAGCCAAATGAACTCTCCATAAATCTATCTCTGCTGCTATCACTGGTGCATCCTCCTCCTCCTTGACAGTTGGTCTTCCTTAGAGATCAGCAGCCATCAATAATTGTGAGATGGGAATTCTTTTTAGAATAAGATCTGCAGTGGGGCACAGTGATAGTCTTAGAGATTGTAACCAATGACAAAATATCACCTTGCGTTAAGGAATAAACCAGCAGGTTGTATAAAACTTTCCAGAATTCAACCCAACCAACAGTTCTCTTTGGTGAGCCTTTATAATAATAGTCTCAAGTCTGGAGTTATTTAACATTTCTATTTCATTTATTACTCATTTCTAGCATTTGAATAAGCAGATCATTTCAACAGCTTCCTATCCAAACATCTGGTGGTGGATTTTTTTTGGTTTGTTTGTTTTGTTTTGTTTTGTTTTGTCATTGGCCTGTCTGTTCACAGATTACCCCTTAGTGGTTTCTGTTTAGCACTTAGAGCTGATCTAAAGATTTTGATGGTTCCAGTCTTCAAAGAAAAAATAATTTAATAAAAGTTTAGTTAAAAAAACTCGTGTTTTTTGTGGTTTTTCTCATCTGAGGTATATTCAAAACATGGTTAATGTCCCTAAGCAGTGCTAGGTCCTTAACCTGATCCTTGGGTCCTTGTCAAGGGTAGATTAGTTCTGATCTATGACAGATAATAGGCAGGGATTTTCTTTTTTTTTTTTTTTTTTTTTTTTTTTGGTTTTTGGGCCACACCCTGTGACGCTCAGGGGTTACTCCTGGCTATGCGCTCAGAAATTGCTCCTGGCTTCTTGGGGGACCATATGGGACGCCGGGGGATCGAACCTCGGTCCGTCCTAGGCTAGCGCAGGCAAGGCAGGCACCTTACGTCCAGCGCCACCGCCCGGACCCAGGCAGGGATTTTCATTGTAAGCAGCATTTGGATTGAATAAAAGCTAACAGTATTGGGGGCCTGCATGGTGGCTCTAGAGGTAAGGTGTCTCCCTTGCCAACGCTAGCCTAGGACAGACCACAGTTTGATCCCCTGGCGTCCCATATGGTCCCCCAAGCCAGGAGTATCCCCTGAGCATTACTGGGTGTGGCCCAAAAACAACAACAACAAAAAAACCAGTATTGGGGAAAGGGGGCAGACAGGGTTAACTTGCTCAAGGGAAGGCAGTAAGTCCATTGGTGAGTCAAGGTGCCCAAAGTTAGGCTAGAAGTTATTCAGCAAGAATCTACATGGAAAGGAAATATATATAGTAGAGTTGACTGGTAAGCTTAAGAACTGGTTCTCGGGCCCGGAGAGATAGCACAGCGGTGTTTGCCTTACAAGCAGCCGATCCAGGACCAAAGGTGGTTGGTTCGAATCCCGGTGTCCCATATGGTCCCCCGTGCCTGCCAGGAGCTATTTCTGAGCAGACAGCCAGGAGTAACCCCTGAGCACCGCCGGGTGTGGCCCAAAAACCAAAAAAAAAAAAAAAAGAACTGGTTCTCAAAAACAATAGAATAGGGCCCGGAGAGATAGCACAGCGGTGTTTGCCTTGCAAGCAGCCTATCCAGGACCTTAGGTGGTTGGTTTGAATCCCGGTGTCCCATATGGTTCCCTGTGCCTTGCCTTGCAAACAGCTGATCCAGGACCAAAGGTGGTTGGTTCGAATCCCGGTGTCCCATATGGTCCCCCGTGCCTGCCAGGAGCTATTTCTGAGCAGACAGCCAGGAGTAACCCCTGAGCACCGCCAGGTGTGGCCCAAAAAAACAAAAAAAAAAAGAATAATGTTCTGGCATAATTTACCTGTGAAAGGGGGAGTTGGTTTGGGTAGCTGTAAATACACATGATTCTAGCAGGACTGAAGAATCTAACCCAATAGAACCACCCCAGTGAAATAATTGTCACTGGAGTGCTAGATGCAAACATGATCAAATTCAAGTTTCTGGTGTTATACATGTACTGAGCTCAGTTTCTGTAGCCCTATTATATGCAGTTCTGACAATATAAGCAATTTGCAGCTGTACCTCAGCCAAGGTGTATATGGATGCCACAAAAGTGCAACTCTATTGCAAACACCACAGCTCAGAGATAAGACTACTGAGCATGTGTTTAAGCACCAGTGACCCCACCAAGCACAACAAACTGATGTGTGACAATATCTTGTGTGAGCATCACAGTCAAATGTGTACAGTCTCTAGTCAAAGTCTAATGAAGAAAGGGAAGAGTAGAAAATTAGCATGGCTAAGTACAGTTGGCCTTTGGGATATACTACATGAGAAAAAAAACTTTGAACAGACCATGCATTTACCATTTCTGGTATCATCAGCCAGTGTCATAATGGAAGCACAAAATGGTGGTGTCATTAATGCCTCTACTAGTTCTATTGTAGTTAAGGCAAGAAACAATTGAGTTCAGACAGTATTATAAACAAGTGTCTAAGAAAAAATTTAAAGGCAATAGAAATGAGGGCTATGGGGCCGGAGAGATAGCATGGAGGTAAGGTGTTTGCCTTTCATGCAGGAGGTCATCGGTTCGAATCCCGGAGTCCCATATGGTCCCCCATGCCTGCCAGGAGCAATTTCTGAGCCTGGAGCCAGGAATAACCCCTGAGCACTGCTGGGTGTGACCCAGAAACCACAAAAAAAAAAGAAATGAGGGTTAGGAAGACCAGTTCATGGTAGAAAGCAGCCACCAAAATCGGGGTCCTTGTGCCATTGTGGCAGATAAGGCATCATTGGACAAGAACTGGATGCTGAAAGGAGATAAGTTGATATGTATGATACCTAACAATAGTGCAAACCACAGTGTCTGAAAGGAAGAGAGAAAACTGCCGCAGAGGCAGGCAAGAGAGAAACTGGGAGCATTGGTGGGAAAAGTGCAGTGGTGAAGGGATTGAATTTTTTTTTTTGGTTTTGGGGCCACACCCGGTGACGCTCAGGAGTTACTCCTGGCTATGTGCTCAGAAGTCGCTCCTGGCTTGGGGGACCATATGGGACACCGGGGGATCGAACCGTGGCCCATCCTAGGCTAGTGCAGGCAAGGCAGGCACCTTACCTCTAGCACCACCATGCCAGCCCCAACTTTTTTTTTTTTTTTTGGTTTTTCAGACCACACCTGTTTGCTCGGGTTACTCCTGGCTAAGCGCTGACTGAAATTCATGAACAACTTTGTAACTGAAAAAAGAACCTTATGGACAACCTTGTAAACCACAGTGTTCAAGTAATTTTTTTTCTTTTTTTTTTTTTTTTACTTTTTCCCTCAAGTCCCCAGATTGTAGCACATTATAATATTTCTTAACAGCACACAAGGCAATCTAAAGCCATCAAACTTACGTAACTCCTTAAACATTAGAGGCATAGTATTTTTTACATTTCCATGTACATGCATATTAGCTTAAGTTAACCTCAAATTTTAAGTGGGTGTGTTTTAAGGATTAGAGTCAAAGGAGCACAGTAAAAACGGTGTTAGAATGGCAATTGTTGTTTGCATAGGCCCACCAAAATATGAGAGGCATGGAAAGGAATAGCCTTGGCCTAAATACAAAGAGATCCTACCCCTGAAGTTTCCTGGCATAAGACCAGCTCTAGGCCTCAGGAAAGTTATCGTTCGCTCCAAGACATTGTCCGTAGCGCCAACACACTTATCACACAGTCTCTGTTGTTGGTCTCATGTTTCTGTATTAAAGATTCTGGAATCTGCATGTCCTACATTGAAGTCATGATGTGGAGTGCCTTCTCATTTCACCTCACCATGAAAGGGGAATGCAGGAAGCCCTGTCCTGTAAGCAGGTTGTTGTTGTTAAGTCTTCTCAGTGTTAAGGGAAGTCTCTTTTGAGCAGGACGATGCCTGAGCAGTGGTAGGGTCTTCCGTGGTACAGGATTGCTTCCAGGTGATGTTATGGACAAACCTCACAATTAAGGGGCAATACAGCAAGCCCTGTCCAGTAAGCAGGTCTTTGTTCTTGTTGTCTTCTCAGTGTTAAGGGGTGTTTCTTTTGAGTAGATGTCAGAGCAGCTGTAGGGTCTTTCCTGGTACAGGAATGCCACCAGGTGATGTTATATACAACCTTGGATGTTTTGTAAATGTCTTCTGTAGATCAAGGGGTGAATGGAGAATGCCCATTCTTCTGAGGCCTGTGCCAGGTCTTTATGTCTATGTTCAGGGTGTAAGGTCTCATTGCACTACAAGATTTGTGTGTTCCCATTTTTATTAGATAAGAACTTATTGGTATGTATAGTATTTTCCCATGTTAGTGTGCCTACGCAAACAAGATATAAAGCCACGTGGTGCTATCAGATATATGGGGCATAAGAACATTTCCAACAAGACCCATGACTTGGTTCAAACATAAGTATTAAACTGAGGGATTCTTTCACACCAAATTCCATATTGAGCAGTTCACAAAGAGAAGATAAAAAACATGGGGGGGATCATCACTGTATAAGAAAGTATTTAGCAAAAGTTATAGCCGTCAAAGAAAACACCCATAAAATGTTGAAAAGATATGTGTCCTTTTTATGCCTTTTAAAATAGTTGGGTGGGTGTTAACTCTAGGGCACCACTTTGGTCTGTGAATTAGGACTCAACAGTACTTAAGTTAGAAAGGGTAAAAAAGGAGTAATGATGATAGGAGTTAAAGAAGTTAAAGAGAAATATGAACTTATGAAGGGGTATGCAAAAGGGCAGAGTACAAAATGGACATTCTGCATACATAAAAACATAATTCAATGATAGTGAGTACTATTAATGTTTCTTGTGAGAGTACTATTAATGTTTCTTGTGAGAGTACTATTAATGTTTCTTGTGAGAGTACTATTAATGTTTCTTGTGCCCCCGCGCGATTTTGAAAATGTAGACTGGACAGAGATTACCAGTGCCAGCCAAACCTCCTCCTGCTAGCTGAGGGGTGCTGGGGTTACCCAAATCCCGCACCCCCCCTAGGCCTGGCCAAGCAGGCCTCCGGCATGGCGTGGGCCTGCCAAACCTCCTCCTGCTAGACTCCTGGCTCCCAGGAAGGAGAGATCCTTCAAGAAGCTGGGAGAACAGAAGTTCAGAGCCCCACCCAGACCCTCCCTAAGGAGCCGCATGGATAGTGGGGGAAGGCCTAGGGTACCTTCAAGCTCCACCAAGGGACCCAACTCACCGGCTTGCCCAGGCGTGTGGCCCGGGGAAGCCCTGGAGATCTGGAGCAAGGTGGCCGAGGGGTGCTGGGGTTACCCAAATCCCGCACCCCCCCTAGGCCTGGCCAAGCAGGCCTCCGGCATGGCGTGGGCCTGCCAAACCTCCTCCTGCTAGACTCCCGGCTCCCAGGAAGGAGAGATCCTTCAAGAAGCTGGGAGAACAGAAGTTCAGAGCCCCACCCAGACCCTCCCTAAGGAGCCGCATGGATAGTGGGGGAAGGCCTAGGGTACCTTCAAGCTCCACCAAGGGACCCAACTCACCAGCTTGCCCAGGCGTGTGGCCCGGGGAAGCCCTGGAGATCTGGAGCAAGATGGCCGAGGGGTGCTGGGGTTACCCAAATCCCGCACCCCTCAAGTAATTTTTTAAGGTTTAAAAAAATAAGGGCCAGAGCGTAAGTTGTCTGCCTTGCTGTTGCTTACCCCTTAGGACAGACCGAAGTTCAATACCCCAAGCCAGGAGAGATTTCTGAGCACATAGTCAGGAGTAACCGCTAAGCATCACTGGGTGTGGCCAAAAATTTTTTTAAATAGATACCTGGTTACAAATGAACAGAATATATTATTAACATTTATCCAACAAATATATTTTCACAAAATGTAATCCTGTACAATAAATATATAGTCTTAGGGCCAGAATAAAAGTATCACTAAGTTCCAGGGGACCACACATATGTGTGGTTTCAGCTGGAGCTGAAAATCTGGTCATCCCCATGCAAGACACCCTATCTGTCCCCACACAAAAGATACCTTGTTTATATATATATATATATATATATATATATATATATATATAAACATTATATATATTATATATATTATTTTATTTAAACACCATGATTACAAATATGGTAGTTGTATGATAACAGTCATGTAAAGAACACCCCCCTTCACCATTGCAAGATTCCAACCACCAATGATAGTTTTCAGTGTAGTTATTTCTCTAACTGCACTCATCACTCTATGTGGTGAGCTTCATGTCATGAGCTACACCTACATGGGAAGATGGGAAATAAGGGTTGGGACTGAGGCAGTAAAAGATTAGAAATGAGCTTTGAAAGGGCAGTATCAAGGTCACAATACAAGATGGATATTATGCTTATATAAAAATTATGCATACTATACTATCAATAGGAGACCAAGGAGAAAATATTTCCAGTGACTGTCCCAACATAAGTCAGTTCTAGAACAACCTGCCCTACTCCCAAGGCGCATTCCCATTACTGTAGGAAGAGGTAGGGGGAAAGCCTGATGACCCCTATAGAGGCCACCTGGACTGGCGCCCAGGGAAGGCCTGGAGTCCAGGGAAAAAAGAGGGACGGATGGGGGGCTGCCAAGCATCCCAGCACTCCCCAGGCTAGGGAGAAGTCCTTCGGCATTGGGACTCCCCAAAACCCATACCAGGGAAGAGCTGGCCTCCAGAATCAAATGGGAAACCTGAACGCACTTCTGGCCATCTGAGCTGGCACCCAGGGAAGGCCTGGAGTCAGGGGAAAAAGACAAGGATGGCTGGGGGCCTGCCAAGCCACCCAGCACTCCCCAGGCTAGGGAGAGGGCCTCCGACATGGGGCCTCCCCAAAACCCATACCTGGCAAGAGCTGGCCTCAAGAATCAAAAAGGAAACCAGAAGCCAGATATCTGTCCATCTGAGCTGGCACCCAGGGAAGGCCTGGAGTCAGGGGAAAAAGACAAGGATGGCTGGGGGCCTGCCAAGCCACCCAGCACTCCCCTAAGAATCCACCTGAACCCACTTCTGGCCATCTGAGCCGGCACCCAGGTAGGGCCTGGAGTCCAGGGGAAAAAGAGGGGGACGGCTGAGGACCTGCCAAGCCTCCCAGCACTCCCCTGGCTAGGGAGAGGGCATCCAGCATGGGGCTTCCCCAAACCCCATACCTGGCAAGAGCTGATCTCCAGAATCAAAGAGAAAACCTGAGCCAGATATCTGCCCACCCTCCTCCCCATGCACCTCCCCACTGGAGTACAGAGGGAGGGGGGAAGCCTGAGAACCCCTAAGAATGCACATAAACCCACTACTGTCCATCTGAGCGGCATCAGGGAGGGCCTGGAGTCCAGGGGAGAAAGAGGGTGATGTCTGTGGGGCCTGCCAAGCCTTCCAGCACTCCACAGGCTAGGGACAAAGCCTCCAGCATGGGGTCTCCCCAAACCCTATGCCTGGCAACAGTTGCATAAGCTCAGTTTTTCAGACCTGTTATTTCAGTGTGAAAATTTCTAATTTCAGTCGTCAAATACTCTTGATGCTTAATTGTGCTTCAGTCAAGTCTATAGATGCTTTTTTTGAGCTCCCTGGACATCTTCCATAATTTAACTCTAAACTTCTTATTTGAGAGGATACCTAGCTATTTCATACTTTTTAGATTATCAGAACAGCCATATTGATTTCTTTAAAAAAAAAAGGGGGGGTGTTCTTCAAAATTTCTCCATTGGTAAGGCTGTAGATTGTTTCTTACAGTATGGAGAAATGGAATTTACGGGTGAAAAGATAAGCACGGCCGCGGAGCAATGAGGCCGCAATTCTCAGGTGTGGGTTCTGGAAAAATTATGGTCCTTGGTGTCTCTAAGCTGGCTCAGCAGGAAAACAGGGAAACATCTGACAGTGCTCAGGGGTAACTTCTGGCTGTCTGCTCAGAAATAGCTCCTGGCAGGCATGGGGGACCATATGGGACACTGGGATTCGAACAAACTACCTTTGGTCCTGGATCGGCTGCTTGCAAGGCCAGGCCCGGATGGGGATCTTATCTGGTGTGGGTCCTGGAGAGATTATGGTCCTTGGTGTTTCTAGGCTGGCTCAGAAGGAAAGAGGCAGAGAGCATGGCCACCGTCCTTATTAAGTCTCTGGGTTCCCAATCACATAGCAGGAATCGTCCCACATTTGTTGGGTGGGGACATCTAACCTGGTGTGGGTCCTGGAGGGATTATGTTCCTTGGTGTCTCTAGGCTTGCTCAGAAGGAAAAAGGCAGAGAGCATGGCCGCTGTCCATTTTAAAGACTCTGGTGCCCATTCACACAGCAAGAATCGGCCCAAATTCGTTGGGTGGGGACATCTTATCAGTTTGGGTCCTGGAGGGATTATGGTCCTTGGTGTCTCTAGGCTGACTCAGCAGGAAAGAGGCAGAGAGCATGGCCGCCGTCGTTTTGAAGATTCTGGGTTCCCAATCACAAGGCAGGAATCAGCCCCACATTCGTTGGGTGGGGATCTTATCTCGTGTGGGTCCTGCAGGGATTATGGTCCTTGGTGTTTCTAGGCTGGCTCAGCAGGAAAAAGGGAGAGAGCACGGCCACCATCCTTTTTAAGTCTCTGGGTGTCCAATCACACGACAGGAATCAGCCCCATTTCGTTGGGTGGGTACATTTTTCTGGTGTAGGTCCTGGAGGGATTATGGTCCTAGGTGTCTCTAGGCTGGCTCAGCACGAAAGAGGTAGAGAGCATGGCCGCCGTCCTTTTTAAGACTCTGGGTGCCCAATCACAAGGCAGGAATCGGCCCCACATTCAATGCGGGGGGGGGGGGAATCTCATCTGCTGTGGGTGCTGGAGGGATTATGGTCCTTGGTATTTCTAGGTTGGCTCAGAAGGAAAGACGCAGAGAGCATGGCTGCCATCCTTTTTAAGTCTCTGGGTGCCCAATCACATAGCAGGAATCGGCCACATTCGTTGGATGGGGATATCTTATCGGTGTGGGTCCTGGAGGGATTATGGTCCTTGGTGTCTCTAGGCTGGTTCAGTAGAAAAAAGGCAGAGTATGGCCGCCATCATTTTTAAGTCTCTGGATGCCCAATCACACAGCAGGAATCAGCCCCACATTCGTTCGGTGGGGACATCTTACCGGGTGTGGGTACTGGAGAGATTATGGTTCTTGGTTTCTCGAGGCTGGCTCAGCAGGAAATAGGCAGAGAGAATGGCTGCCATCCTTTTTAAGTCTCTTGGTGCCCAAGCAAAGGGCAGTAATCGGCCCCACATTCGTTGGGTGGGGACATCTTACCGGGTTTGAGTCCTAAAGGAATGATGGCCCTTGGTGTCTCTAGCTTGGCTCAGCAGAAAAAAGGCAGACAGCATGGCCACCATCCTTTTTAAGTCTCTGGGTGCCCAATCACACGGCAGGAATAGGCCATCCATTCGTTGGGTGAGGACATCTTCCCAGGTATAGGTCTTGGAGGGAACTATGGTCCTTGCTGTCTCTAGGCTGGCTCAGCAGGAAAGAGGCAGAGAGCATGGCCGCCATCCTTTTTAAGTCTCTGGGTGCCCAATCACATGGAGGAATCGGCCCCACATTCATTGGGTGGGGACATCTTATCGGTGTGGGTCCTGAAGGGATATATGGCCCTTGGTGTCTCTAGGTTGCCTCAGCAGGAAAAAGGGAGGAAGCATGGCCGCTGTCCTTTTAAAAGACTCTGGGTACCCAATCACACAGCAGGAATCGGCCCCACATTCATTTGGTGGGGACATCTTACGGGGTCTGGATCCTGGAGGGATTATGGCCCTTGGTGTTTCTAGGCTGTCTCAGCAGGAAAAATGCAGAGAGCATGGCCTCCGTCCTTTTTAATTCTCTTGGTGCCCAGTCACACGGCAGGCATCTTATCAGGACATCTTATCGGGTGGGGGTCCTGGTGGGATTATGGTCCTTGGTGTCTCTAGGCTGGCTCAGCAGGAAAAAGGCATAGAACATGGCCGCCGTCGCTTTTAAGTCTCTGGGTGCCCAATCACATGGCAGGAATTGGCCCCACATTCGTTGGGTGGGGACGTCTATTGGGTGTGGGTCCTGGAGGGATTATGGTCCTTGGTGTTTCTAGGCTGGCTCAGCAGGAAAGAGGCAGAGAACATGGCCGTTGTCCTTTTTAGGTAACCTTATTTCTACATGTGATCCCGATTGCTTTCAGGGATGACTCCTGAGAACAGTAAACCCAGAGCATCACCAAGTGTCAACCTCAAAGTAAGTCAAGAATATTTAAAAGATGCAAAATGTTCAGTGCTTTAAGAGCTTTGCCTAGGGCCCGGAGAGATAGCACAGTGGCGTTTTCCTTGCAAGCAGCCGATCCAAGACCAAAGGTGGTTAGTTCGAATCCCGGTGTCCCATATGGTCCCCCGTGCCTGCCAGGAGCTATTTCTGAGCAGACAGCCAGGAGTAACCCCTGAGCACTGCCGGGTGTGACCCAAAAACCAAAAAAAAAAAAAAAGAGCTTTGCCTAAAGGGAGTCCAGAATCGAGTCCAGGACTGCTAGAAGCAACCCCCAAAAGCTAGAGCAATACTGGCTATGGTCCCAAAACAGTTGCTAGGACAGAGAAATAGTGCAGAAAGTATATAGAGAACACTTGTCTTGCTATACAGCCAACACCACCACAGAAGGTCCCCCAAAGCACTGTCAAGAGAAGCAAAATTCCCTGCCCCCAAATAGTTGCAAAATTACCCATACAATAAGAAAGTATGAGACCCCTATGTATGAGTTTGGTACTGGATAATATTCAAGATATGCTGGGGAGCAGAAAAGGGATGCATTTGAGAAGTCACAGGCTTTAAACATCATGTTTTATAAGCTGGATAATGCTAGTACATGGGAATTCCTAACAGGTACAGGCACACTTGGGAGACACTACAGGTGTAGTTTCAGTAGGTCACTTTTGGGGGGAGGGTTTCAGGTAGAAAGGTTACATTCCATAATTTTTAAGTATGCAATAGCTTTATGTCGTGCAATGTACATAATTAAATGTGCACAGTCTTATCAAAATGACATTGAGGGGCCAAAGCGATAGCACAGTGGTAGTGCATTTTTCTTGTATGTGACTAACCAGAGATGGACCCAGTTCACTGAGTCTGCCAGGAATATCCCCTGAGTGCCACAAGATGTGACCCAAAAACCAAAACCAGAAAAAAGTGACATTGATGTTTTGTTTTGGTTTGATTTTTGGATCACACCCGGCAGTGCTCAGGGGTTACTCCTGGCTCTACACTCAGACATTGCTCCTGGAAGGCTCGGGAGACCATATGGGATGCCGGGATTCAAACCACCGTCCTTCTGCATGCAAGGCAAACACCCTACCTCCATGCTATGTCTCGGCCCCTGTTCAAGGTATTTTAATATTGGACCAGAGGGGCCCACAAGGTCACATACATCAACTGCAAGTCCAGAAACCAGGCTACGGCTGGGTAGGCAGAGGACTCAACCATAACAGCCTCAACACCGGCTGCAGCTCGAATAACTTGCCATTGCTGCTTAACTGGTTGGTGCTGTGCGGGGGTGGGGGGTGGCACTAGGCAGCAGCTGGGTAAAAAAATATTTTAAAATCCAGCAAATTTGGGGCCGGCGAGGTGGCGCTAGAGGTAAGGTGTCTGCCTTACAAGCGCTAGCCAAGGAAAGGACCACGGTTCGATCCCCCGGTGTCCCATATGGTCCCCCCAAGCCAGGGGCAATTTCTGAGCGTGTAGCCAGGAGTAACCCCTGAGCATCTAACGGGTGTGGCCCAAAAAACCAAAAAAAAAAAAAAAATCCAGCAAATTTTCATGCTGCAAGAGAAAAGAAAAGCTAACCTCAGGTTGGATTAACCTGCGTCGAGTTATCATTATCATTATTTTTACTATATACATGTTTGGTATTTCTGGCTGGGACTCAAATGGGTCTAGGTCTAGGTGTTGTGGGAACACACAGTCAAAACCATGGCCTGCTGACAACAGAGGATCTGGACCGCTCCATTCTCCTAATTCTGGGTTCTTCCAACAGGCCATCACTTGGAGCTTGACTGATTCCTTTTTACAATGTAAGGCAAAGGTCAACAACCCATTCTCCTTACTGTAAATTGAGTCAGCTAAATGTACAGGGGATCCTTATCATTCTGCACCTTGAGGAGAGAAGCTCTTCATGATACACCTATATATATATATATATCCTTGGCAAAAGGTAATGAAAAGCTTTCAGTTGGATGGCAGTAAATACAAAAGCTAATTAGACAAAACATGTCTAATTATGCCCAACAATTATTCACTTTGCTTACAGTTTATTCTCTTAGAACATATCCTTATGCTCTCTCTATCCTCTCTTGAGCTGGAGGCTAGTTCTAGCCGCATGGGGTTTGGTGAGACCCCATGTGGAAGGCCTTCTCCTTAACTTGGGTGCAATGGGAGCCTTGATAGGCCCCCAACCTTCCCCTCTTCTGACCCCGGCCTCCAGGTCTTCTGGGGTGGCAGCCCAGGCGGCCAGACAAGGTGGGTGTCGGGGGGTTCCCTCCTGGATGTGGTCCCAAGCTTTCCCCGACCTTCCCTCAGCTCTAGGGTGGGAAGGGCACAGGGTGTAGGGCGGGCAGATCCTGGCTTCTGGCTCTCCATCTTCTCTTGAGCTGGAGGCTAGCTTAGCCACATGGGGTTTCGGGAGACCCCATGTGGAAGGCCTTCTCCCTAACTTGGGTGTGCTGGGAGCCTTGATAGGCCCCCAGCCTTCCCCTCTTCTGCCCCCGGCCTCCAGGTCTTCTGGGTTGGCAACCCAGGCGGCCAGACAAGGTGGGTGTCGGCGGTGTCCCTCTTGGATGGGTTCCCAAGCTTTCCCCGCTCTCTCCAGCTCTTGGGTGGGAAGGGCACAGGGTGTAGGGCGGGCAGATCCTGGCTTCCGGCTCTCTCTCCATCCTCTCTTGAACTGGAGGCTAGCTCTACCCGCATGGGGTTTGGGAGACCCCATGTGGAAGGCCTTCTCCCTAACTTGGGTGCGCTGGGAGCCTTGAAAGGCCCCCAGCCTTCCCCTCTTCTGCCCCGGCCTCTGGGCCTTCTGGGGTTCCAGCCCAGGAGGCCAGAAATGGTGGGTCTTAACTTGGGGTGTGCTGAGATTGCTCGGTTGCGCTAAGTTTGTCACTGGCAATTTCTGACTAGTCCACATATGGAAAACCGTGCGGGGGGCCTATTGCATGTATTAAGAGTATCCCTTATCTTGTTTGTTGTGCGTATCCAGAATGTCCATTTTGTATTCTTCCCTTTCCCACACCCCTACAAAGCTCATTTTTACTCCTTAACTCTCTCACTCCCCCAAACAACACTAACCCACATTACTCTTTTTACCTTCAGTACTGCACAATCCTAATCACAGACCAAAGCCGTGCATTGTGTGTGGCAACCGAAACTGTTTCAAAAGACATAAAATGGACACGTATTTCTTTTGAATATGTTATGTGTTTTTTCTTTGACAGCTATAAGTCTTACTAAATATTCTATTATACAGTGACGATTCTAACCACTTTTTATCTTCTCTTTATGAGCTGTTCAACAAGGAATTTTGTTGAAATAGTCCGCCAGTTTAATGCTTATGATTGAACCATGTCATGGGGATTGTAGGACTTGTTCTTATGGCCCCCATATGCGCCAATAACGCCACGTGGCATTGCTCCTTTTTTTGCATAGGCACATTAAAATGGGAAATTACTATACATACAAATAAGATCCTATCTAATAGAGATTGGAACACACAAATCTTGTAGTGCAAAGGGACCTTACACCCTGAACATTGACATAACGACCTGGCACAGGCCTCAGAAGAAAGGGCACTTTCCATTCACCCCTGAACCAGAGAAGCCATCCATGAAACATCTAGGTTTGTTTATAACATCACCTGGAAGCGATTCTCTACCACGGAAGACCCTACCACTGCTCAGACATCAAACTGCTCCAAAGAGACTTCCCTTAAGACTGAGAAGACTTAACAACAACAACGACCTGCTTACAGGACAGGGATCTCTGCATTGCCCTTTAATGATGAGGTGAAACGAGAGGACGCTCCACATCCTGACTTCAATGTAGGATATGCAGATTCCAGGATATTTAATACAGAAACATGATACCAACAACAGAGACTGTGTGAAAAATAAAAGTGTGCTGGCACTACAGACAATGGACGATCTAGCTTGCCTGGAGCCTAGAGTTGGTCTTTTTTTTTTTTTTGGTTTTTGGGCCACACCCAGCATTGCTTAGGGGTTACTCCTGGCTGTCTGCTCAGAAATAGCTCCTGGCAGGCACGGGGGACCATATGGGACACCGGGATTTGAACCAACCACCTTTGGTCCTGTATTGGCTGCTTGCAAGGCAAACGCCGCTGTGCTATCTCTCCGGGCCCTAGAGTTGGTCTTATGCCAGGAAACTTCAGGGGTCGGGTCTCTTTGTATCTAGGACAAGGTTATTCCTTTCCATGCCCCTCATATTTTGGTGGGCTTATGCAAACAACAATTGCCACTCTAACACCGTTTTTACTGTGCTCCTTTAACTCTAATCCTTAAAAAAAAAAACCCACTTAAAATTTGAGGTTAACTTAAGCTAATATGCATGTACATGGAAATGTAAAAAATACTATGCCTCTAATGATTAAGGAGTTACGTAAGTTTTATGACTTTAGATTGCCTTGTGTGCTGTTAAGAAATATTATAATGTGGGCCCGGAGAGATAGCACAGTGGTGTTTGCCTTGCAAGCAGCCGATCCAGGACCAAAGGTGGTTGGTTCGAATCCTGATGTCCCATATGGTCCCCTGTGCCTGCCAGGAGCTATTTCTGAGCAGACAGCCAGGAGTAACCCCTGAGCACCACCGGGTGTGGCCCCCCCCAAAAAAAAGAAATATTATAATGTGTTACAATCTGGGGACTTGAGGAACAAAGTAATTGTACATGGATTCTGTTTTATTTATCTTAATGTTCTTTGGCTGAAAGTTCAAAGTTAAGATATCAGCAAGGGGACTTCTTCTGAGAATTATGTTATGAGTGATTGTCCTTCCACTGTAACTTTACCTTGTCCTCTTTCTTTGCATCTTTGTTCTCATAGTTAAAAATAAAAAAAAATTTAAAAAAAGAACATATCCTCATATCTTTCTGCACATTTCCTTTAAATTCACTCTACAAGCAAATGTTTCTACTTTTGGAGACATCAAGTTAATAATTTGTAAATTCCAATGAATTTAATTTTTGTTCTTTTTTTTTTTTTTTTTTGGTTTTTGGGCCACACTCGGTGATGCTCAGGGGTTACTCCTGGCTATGCGCTCAGAAGTCGCTCCTGGCTTGGGGGACCATATGGGACACCGTGGGATCAAACCGTGGTCCATCCAAGGCTAGCGCAGGCAAGGCAGGCACCTTACCTCTAGCGCCACCGCCCGGCCCTATTTTTGTTCTTTTAAGGCAAGTTTAGCCTATTTTAAATGCCTAAAAATAATGAGTATTCCTTTTTTAATTTGTGTTACATTTGAAAAGAAGACTTCTAGTTAAAACATTGAACCAAAATTAAATAAATTTAGAAGCTAAGGTCTCTTATTGTGCTTATAAGTAATTCATGTTAAACTTTAAGATGTCATATTAACAAAAATTTTAGACCATTATAAAATATAAATTATCTTAAAAGAATTCTCAAGATTTGTAATCCAGAGGAATTACAATTTTCAAGGTATGACCTCACCATACACATTATTAGTTACTTTGCTTTTTTTCAATAACTTAGTACATCATTCAAAATAGTTCTTTTTCTCTGTTTCATGCATATTATTTTGCAGTTTTTAAGACTATATCTTATTATTCCAAACAAAGGTCAAATACAAATAGATTAAAGATGGTATCAAACCTGAAACCATAAGGTATATAGAACAACACATAGGTAAAACACTTCATGACACAGAGTCTAAAGATCTTCAAAAAGGAAACAGCACTCTTCAAACAAGTGGAAGAAGACATAAACAGATGAAAATATATTAAGCTGAGAAGCTTCTGCACCTCAAAGGAAATAGTGCCTAGGATACAAAAGTCACCCACAGAATGGGAGAAACTATTCATCCAATACCCATCAGACAAGGGGCTAATATAGAAAATATACAAGGTACTGACAGAACTTAATAAGAAAAAAACATATAGCCCCATCAAAAATGGGGAGAAGAAATGAACAGACTTCCTTAAAGAAGAAATACAAATGAATACAAATGGCCAAAAGACACATTAAAAATGCTCCACATCACTAATCATCAGGGAGATGCAAATCAGAACAACAATGAGGTACCACAGAGACTGGCACACATCACAAAGAACAACAACGATCAGTAGTACTGGCGGAGATGTGGAGATAAAGAAACTCTCATTCACTGCTGGTGGGAATGCCATCTAGTCGGGCCTTTATTGAAAACAATATGGAGATTCCTCAAAAAACTGGAAATTGAGCTCCCATTTGATCCAGCTACACCACTCCTAGGAATATACCCTAGCAACATAAAAATAAATTCAAAAATCCTTTCCTTACACCCATATTCATTGCAGTGCTATTTACAATAACAGACTCTGAAAACAACCAAGACGCACTTCAACAGATGAATGGCTAAAGAAACCATTGGTACATATGCACAATGGAATATTATGCAGCCATCAGGAGAGATGAAGTGAAATTTTCCTATATTTGGATGTACATGAAATCTATTATGGTGAGTGAAATAAGTCAGAGGGAGAGAGATAGACACAGAAATAGTCTCACTCATCTATGAATTTTAAGAAAAATTAAAGACATTATTGTAATAAGGCCCAGAGATAATAGAGTTAAGCGCCAGAATGGCCCAAAGGACCAGCTCACAATTTGAAGCTCACCACAAAGAGTGGTGAACTATGTTAGGGAAATAACTACACTAACGACTAGCATGACAATGTTAAAGTAAGAGAGAAGTAGAATGCCTGTCTCGAATACAGACAGGGGTGGTTAGGGGGGCATTGTTGATGGAAATGTTGCACTGGTGGAGGGGGGTATTCTGTTTATGACTGAAAATCAACTACAATCATTCTTGTAATCATGGTGCTTAAATAAAGATTTTATACTGTATTAAAAATAAATAATGGCAATGAAAATAAAAACTCAGATTAATGGAATAGACTTGAGTATTCAGAAAATGAACTCCAGATGTACAATATAGTAATCTTCAATAATGGGGCAAAACACAAAATGGAGCAAGGAAAACCTCTTCAACAAATTGTATTGGGACAATTGCACATGCAAAAAAGTTAACAGACTCCTATCGAATGCCTTGCGCAAAGTTCAATTCAAAATGGATTAAATATCTTAATATCAGACCTGAAACTATAATGTATATAGAAATAAATGTAGGCAAAGCACTCCATGACACTGAGACTAAAGCCATCTTCAAGTAGGAAATAACCACTGTCCAAACAAGTGAAAGTAGAGATAAACAAATGGGACTACATTTAATGTGAAGCTTTTGCATCTCAAAGGAAACAGTGACTAGGATACAAAGGCCACCCATAGAATGGTAGAAACTACTCACCCAAAACCCTTCTAATAAGATATACAAGGTATTGGGGCCAGAGAGATAGCATGGGGGTAGGGCATTTGCCTTGCATGCAGAAAGACGGTGGTTCGAATCCCAGCATCCCATATTGTTCTTCAAGCCTACCAGGAGCGATTTTTTTTTGCTTTTTGGTTTTTGGGTCACACCCGGCAATGCTCAGGGGTTACTCCTGGCTCTAAGCTCAGAAATCGCTCCTGGCAGGTTCGAGGGACCATATAGGATGCCGGGATTCGAACCATCGACCTTCTGCGTGCAAGGCAAATGCTTTACCTCCATGCTATCTCTCAGCCCCCCAGCCAGGAGCGAATTCTGAGCATAGAGCTGAGAATAACCCCTGGGCGCTGCTGGGTGTGACCCAAAAACATAAAAAAAAGATATACAAGGTACTGACAGTAGTTAACAAGAAAAAGAAAATATAACCCCATCAAAAAGTGGGGAGAAGAAACCAACAGAGAGCGATAGCACAGCAGTAGGACGTTTGCCTTGCAAGCTGCTGGCTGATCCATGTGCTAACAACCTAGGACAAACTGTGGTTCAATCCCCAATATCCCATATGGTCCCCCAAGCCAGGAGCGATTTCTGAGCACATAGCCAGGAGTTACCCCTGAGTGTCACTGAGTATGACCCCAAACAAACAAACAAACAAACAACAACAAAAAGAAGAAGAAATACAGATGGCCAAAAGGCACAAGGAAACATGTTTCACATCACTAATCATCAGGGAGATGCAAATCAAAGCAACAATGAGATACCATCTCATGCCACAGAGACTGTTACACATCATAAAGAACAAGAACAACCTGTGTGAGGGAGATGTGGGGAGAAAGGAACTCTCACTGCTGATGGGAATGCCATCTAGTCCAGCCTTTCTGGAAAACAATATTCCTCAAAAAGCTGGAATTTAATCTCCCATATTATCCTGCAATACCACTCCTAGGGATATACCCTAGGAACACACACACACACACACACACAAACTCAATACAAAAAAATGCCTCTTCATTCCTATGTTTATCGCAGCATATTTACAATAGCCAGAATCTGTAAACTATCCAGATGCCCCAACAACAGATAAGTGGCTAAAGAAACTGTGGTATATTTACACAATGGAATCCTATTTAGCTATTAGGGAAAATGAAGTCATAAAATTTGCCTGTACATGGATAAACATGTAGAGTATTATGCTGAGGTAAATGAGGCTGAGAAATAGACAGAATAGTCTGAATCATCCGTGGGATATAAGAAAAATAAAATACAGTATGACAGTAATATCCAGAGCCAGTAAAGCTCAATGCCAGGAAGACCAGCTCATGACATGGAATTTGCCACAAAGAGCAGTTAGTTCAGCTATAGCACTAACTACAGTGACAACTACCATAACAATTATAGTGTGGGAGAGAGCAGAATTCCTGTTTGAGACAGGCAAGGGTTTGGGGTGGGAAGAGTAATGGGACATTGGTGGTGGGAAGATTGCACTGGTAAAGGGTCGTGCACATTCTATGACTAAAATTCAGTTAGAAAATTTTGGTAAATATGGTAATTATACAAAAAAAGATTCTGCATTTGATCTTATTTGGGAGAGAGGAGAATTGTCAGAGAAACTAGGTACACACTGGAGAGCTGGGAAACCCAAACCCTAGATATCTATCAGCTTTTGACCATGAACATAAAAGTAAGGGCCTAACTGATGCCTCGTTGTTCTGGATCGAGAACAATGTTTCATCAGCTTTGGTTGCGCTCCCCTCCTCCTGGCCCCCTACTGGAACAGCTGTCACTCATTGTGGTTCCAGCTGCATTCCAGATTTTCACATTAATTTTGTTTTATTTTGGAACCACATCTGGGGTTGCACAGGAGTCACTCCATAGCCTGCACTCAGGAATTACTCCTGCAGGTGCTCAGGGGGCCATATGGAATGTCGAAGATTGAACCCTAGTTGCCAGCATTCAAGCAAGTTCCCTAACTGCTGTACTATAGCTCCAGCCCCTCACCTTCATTCTTTTATTCAGCGGGTGAAAGGGTGCTGCTCAGGGATTACTTCTGGCTCTACATTCAGGAATAAATCTTTTCAGTGTTCAGGGATGCTGAGGGCGAATAAGCAGGACACTGACAAGATAAGGTTTTTCTGGAGACCAGGTTTAATAGGGGAAAGGCAAAGTAGGAAAGGTAGGGGCCTGACAGATCTAAGGTTGGGACCAAGGTGAAGGGTCAGTCAGAGAGAGGACCAAAGGAAAGAGCAACACAAGAGAAGCTATAGGGCAACAAAAGTAGGGAGTCCAGCCAACAGTTTTTCCAGTACACTGGAGGCAACCTTCCTTCCAGTGAAGCAGGCAGGGAAAAGCAGCCACCTGTGTTCTCAAGCCTTATATACCTCTGCTCCCCAGGCAACTTTCCCTAAAGGACAGTTATAAAGAGTCCCTCCAAACTGATTTCTCAGCCTTTAAAAGGAGAGACCCCGTGCATAGCTGTCCAAGTGCCATAGAAATCTGTGTAACTCAAGACTGAGGACAGAAATGAGTTAGCCCTGTGCAACGTGTTTCTCCATTCCTAGCTTATATCTTAGTGGCTTTTCACATTCAGTATTTCTGTGATCCTTGTGAGAGTGTTCCTTTTTTATTAATCACTGCCTCAACATATTTCTTTTTAAAAAGTATATAATTTTGGAGAGATAGCACAGCGGTAGGGCCTTTGCCTTGCACGCAGCCGACCCAGAACTGACGGTGGTTCGAATTCCGGTATCCCATGTGGTCCCCCGTGCCTGCCAGGGGCGATTTCTGAGCACAGAGCCAGGAGGAACCCCTGAGCGACGCTGGGTGTGACCCGCCCCCTCAAAAAGTATATCATTTTTATGTTTTATTTAAAAAAATAATCTTAGTGATTATTTTGGGGTCACACTTGGCGGCGCTCAAGAGGATATCTGGGGTGCCAGGGATATTATCTGGGTTCATTCAACCGTATTTCTCTTTATATGGTTCTCAGATTTTCTCCATCTCTTTCCTTCTTTTACTTTGTGTTTGTTCCCTCTCTGTCTTCCTCCCTCCCTTTCTCCCCTCCTCCACCCACGCTCTCCTCTCTTCTCCAGTCGTCTCCCCATTTCATCCAGCAATGTGCAGGGGGCAACCCGGTGGGCTCTGCCGCCTTGTACTATCGCTCTGGCCCC
Organism: Suncus etruscus; assembly: GCF_024139225.1. Lineage (NCBI taxonomy): Eukaryota > Metazoa > Chordata > Mammalia > Eulipotyphla > Soricidae > Suncus > Suncus etruscus. Next base: position 55,749,259 of record NC_064868.1, on the reverse strand, counting down.
TGCTTATCTTTTCTCTCCCTTGTACTGTGCCCTCTGGGAAAACAGGAATCTTGTTATTTTCTGAGTATCTCCAGAGCCACTCACAGAACCTGATATAGATGTAGCTCTCAGGGAAGTCTAAAATACAGATACGCTTTTTTTTCCTGAGTAAACGTTGTTTCCCTTCAACCTGCCTCGTAGCGAGCAGCTTGGCCAAAGTTCACTGTATGGCGAAGAGCGCTCTTGTGATTCATTGTGCTGTCGCCTTTGGCTTATTTCCTGCGGGGAAATAATTGCGCTGTGCACTTCCGGTCAGGAGACTGTAGCCGGACCAGCGACCCTTACGCCCCTCCCACTTCCACAAGCCTCCTCCATCTTGGCCAATCAGAGAGCGCCCAGAAGCTGTGTTTGCGGCTGTGCTGTGGCAAGATGGCTTCCGCGTGTCGGAGCGTGAAGGTAGGTCTCTAGGTCTTTGCCTCTTCAGATCACCGAGCTCAGCGACCTGGACGGCATGGCCATGGAATTAAGGGAAAGAGGTCGGTTCTTGGAGACAGGTTCACTCTTTATATTGCAGGCATGGGATTGTGCTGCTTGGACTCGGGACATGAAGGTCAACTCGGCCACGCTTGCTTGTAGGGTAGCCGGGCTGGCTGCAAGTGGGTAACTGGGCGGACTGACAGAGGGCGAGACACCTAGTAAGGAAAGGAGTAGCACCACTGGGCCGTACCGCAGGCGCGACCGGAGCCTCTTTAGAAGAAGCCGGAGCGGGGCCGGAGCGGTGGCGCAAGCGGTAGGGCCGTTTGCCTTGCATGCGTCTGACCTAGGACGGAGCCCGGTTCGATCCCCCGGCGTCCCATATGGTTCCCCAAGCCAGGAGCGACTTCTGAGCGCAGAGCCAGAAGTGACCCCTGAGCGGCACTGGGTGTGGCCCAAAATAAAAATAAAAACGCTGGAGGAAAGGTGGAAGTGTTTTTTCTTCCTAATTATGCCCCTCCTAACAGGGCCTGGTGGCTGTAATAACGGGAGGATCTTCAGGCCTAGGTCTGGCCACTGCAGAGCGGCTGGTGAGGCAAGGCGCCTCTGCTGTGCTTCTGGACTTGCCCAGCTCAGATGGGGAGACTCAAGCCAAGAAATTAGGCAAGAGCTGTGCCTTTGCACCAACCGACGTAAGTGGGTCATCTCTCCTCTCCCGGAGTGTAAGAAGTCCCAGGCACATGTCTTGGAATCAATGAGACCCCAACAATATCTGTGCCATTTTTGTGGGGCAGGGAATGGAATCATCTCCTTGTCCATGTGGCCTGTCTTCATTTTTCAGCTTTGTCCTATTCTTGATTTTCCCCCCTTAACTTACAGTTACATTGTCTTTCAAAGCCTGCCTTTCCTCCCCCAGAATAATTGGCAGTGTGTATGTGTTCTGAAAGATGAGTATCTACTTTACCCTTTAAAGGTGACCTCAGAGAAGGACGTGCAAGCAGCTCTGACTCTAGCAAAAGAAAAATTTGGCAACGTGGATGTGGCAGTCAATTGTGCAGGCATTGCAGTCGCCATCAAGACATACAATTCAAAGAGAAGCCAGGCTCATACTTTGGAGGACTTCCAGCGAGTTCTCAATGTAAGCCTTGGAGGAGGTATATTAAGATTGGAGTAAAATTTGTATGATTGTGTATCTCCAGAGCCTTTAGGAGACAAAAGAATAGTAATCCCTGGGGCCATAGAGATAGCATGGAGGTAGGACCTTTGCTTTTCATGCAGGTCATTGGTTCTAATCCCGGCATCCAGGAGCGATTTCTGAGCATAGAGCCAGGAGTAACCCCTGAGCGCTCCCGGGTGTGAACCAAAAAAAAAAAAAAAAAAAAAAAAAAAAAAGAATAGTAATCCCTGACTTCAGTCTTCAAGTACTATACCATGTTTCTCCTGGTCTTCCAGGTAAATCTCATAGGCACTTTCAATGTGATCCGGTTGGTGGCTGGTGAGATGAGTCAGAATGAACCAGACGAGGGAGGACAACGTGGGGTCATCATCAATACTGCCAGTGTGGCTGCCTTCGAGGGCCAGGTGATTAGGTAGAAACAAGCGTTATGCCTCCTGTAGTGATTTGTTGGGGTTCTCCTACCTAAGATCTCTACTTTTGCAGGTTGGACAAGCTGCATATTCTGCTTCCAAGGGGGGCATAGTGGGAATGACACTGCCTATTGCTCGAGATTTGGCTCCCTTGGGCATCCGAGTAATGACTATTGCTCCAGGTACAGATATTTGCTCCATGGTATTACTGGGATTGCATGGAGGCCATGGGCAATTGAGTGGGGGAGGGGACTATTCACCTTCTCATAGAGGTAGTCCTTTATCTCTAAGCCATAGGGAAGCTTCAAGACTAGGGCTATGGTGAGACCAGGTAAATATAAAAAGCAAGGCTGGGACTCTAACTCTAGCTATTTTGTTTAGGCTTATTTGGCACTCCACTGCTCACCAGCCTCCCAGAGAAAGTACGCAACTTTCTGGCCAGCCAGGTGCCTTTCCCCAGTCGACTGGGCAACCCTGATGAATATGCTCATATGGTACAGTCCATCATCGAGAACCCATTCATTAATGGAGAAGTCATTCGTCTAGATGGGGCCATCCGAATGCAGCCTTGAAAGGAGAAGGCAGAGAAAAACCAATGATCCTCCTCTGTCCCTTTCCATGGGCTACTGTACTCCAGCTTGGGAGGAGGCTCAAGCCTCACCAGTTACCCTCTGTGCCTAATAAAGTTTCTGTTTGTCACAGGATGTAGGCAATTTTGTGTGTGGGGAATGAAAGTGAATTTTGAAGACTAAAGGGCTGGGTGCCCAGATGCCCTGGTTTGGGTGGGAAAGACTACACTTTGCTTCTTCTGTGTTCTGTTACAGTACATATACTTGATTTTATTGAATAGCTTTATTGTTAGGTTCAAAAGTAGGGTTATGGACTCAACTTTCTCCAATTGGGAAATGGATTCAGGAATAGATGTGTACTGTTTTTGCCTGATGCTTCACACTTTATATGAGCTCATCGTGAAAGAAAGGTATCCAAGCTTAATTATTTTCTCATGTGAGACTGTAGGAAGTACTGGGTTGCAGGCTTTTTGGTGTGGATTGTTGATTTAAAGTACTTGTGCCTGTGAAAGAAGTTTAGAGGTTTTAGTTGATGAGCTCTCTCTCTGGACCCTCACTGTCCTCCCACACCCTCCCCTTTTCATTCGACTCTACTGCCACCAACGCCCTAAGACTCACTGGACTTTTTGTTCCTTAGCCAAATGCTGGTTGAAGGAGCCTATGCCTCTCTGAAATTCATCACGTAGCTCCTTCTCCTGCTCTTCTAGCTTCAGTGCTGCCTGAGCCAAACATACAGCCTGCCTATCCCAATCTCTCTCCCTTGCATGGTCAACATGGCGCTGCATCTCCTTTTCATGGCGTTGTCTTTCCTGGACTTTCCTGATGACAGCAAGCTGCTCTGGAGTCATGCCCTTCCAGCAATAAGTCAGGACCCGATTGGGATCTGTAGGATGCCGGGCAACCTGTGTGTTCTCGGTTAGAAGATCACTGGTGACATGATTTTGGATATCCCAGAGGTTGGCAATCTGTTGGAGCTTATGCTCATGGTGCTGCCTCTCAGCTACCTCAGCTGCCTGATGTAGCAACCAAATGTCCAATATTAGTTACAGGAGGAGGGAGGGAGAGACATGTCCCTATTCTCTACTTCAGGGAAAGAGGAAAAGACCTAATGTGGGTGGAGATATTGTTCCACTCTCTTGAAGTCCATAGACTCAATCTGGGGGAGGGAGGGCTATGTTCTGTTTCCAAGATAGCCTGAGTCTGGAGGTAGGGAGAGACTTCTGTCCGAAGAGGGACCTTAATGAGGCTCAGAGGCCTCAGGTATATGAAAAGACTGGTGTTGATTTAGGAAGGGGTACAAGGATTTAAGATACAGCTAAATTTACTCTAAGGCTTGTTCAAGGGATGTGAGAAAACTACCTGGGCTTTGTTGGCATTGGCCAAGGTAGCCATCTTGGCTCTGTGACAGGACTCTTCCAGCCTGGCCATGTGGGTGTCCTGTATGTCCATGGCTAGGCGCACCTGATCATGGAGCATATCTACATAGAGAAATACAAACCAGAATACTGCTAGCCATTCACCCATTTGCTCAAGCTTTGTGGCTGTGTGTGCATATATGTTTGTGGGGGTAGGATTGCCTAATGTCTTAGTTGTATGGATGTGGAAGGAACTCCTCTTTGGGGCTAATAGCAGCAACAATTATTTAAGAGCTTGAGGGTCTGGAGTCATAATACAGCAGGTAGGATGTTTGCCTTGGATGCAGCAGACTGGGTTCAGTCCGGGGAACCCCATATGGTTTCCCAAGCCTGGCAGGAGTAATTCCTGAGTGCAGAGCCAGTAGTAAACCCTGAGCTCCACTAGGTGTCAATTAAGAACAAAAAAAGTCCAACTAAAAGATAGATACATCCAGTGGTTGTGGGTCCCAGTGATGACAGTTGCTTCAGAGCTAGGCGAACCTTATTTTCAGGGACATATATTAAAATTTTTATTTTTGGGCCACACCAGTGATGTTGGGGTAAGTCCTGGCTCTGTACTCAGGGATCACTCCCTGGTGGTGCACAGATCATATGAGATGCCTTGAACCAGATCCGGTACCTGCTGTACTATTGCTCTGACCAATGTGTCAGTTTCTGAGGATACAACTGAAGTAGATCCTGGCTTGAGGGATAGTGCAGTGGTAAGGCTTTGCCTTGCATGCACCTGATCCAGATAGTCCTTGGTTTGATCCCCAGCATCCCATATGGTCCCCCAAGTCAGGAGAGATTTCTGGGTGCATAACTGTGGCCCAAAAACCAAATAAAACAAAACAACTGAAGTAGATCCTTCCTCAGACATCTTCCTGTCTAGTGAAGAGATAGTTAAGTTTAATCATGCCACAATGTAGTAAATGTCATGTGTACAAAGAGTTAAAAAATTTTGTTTTTTTGGGCCACAGATAGTGATGCTCAGGCAGTGACTCATGGCTCTGTAGTTGGAAATCACTCCTGGAAATGCTAAGGGGACCATATGGGATGCTAAAGTTGAGTCAACTGCATAAAAGGCAAGCAAGTACTTTACCCCCTATACTATCTCTGGATTTCTCTGGCTCTAAAGCATTGAGAACTTGGGCAGCGAATATAAAAATGCTCCCCAGGAGTTGGTATACACAGACCAAAGAGCAAATGATGTTTAGGCTGATGGCGCAGCAAGAGCAAAGGTATTGGCAATTGCAATCTTTGTTTTGCGTTTGTTTTGGGGCTACAGCCAGTTGTACTCAGGGCTGACTCCTGGCTCTGTGCTTAGGTATCACTCCTGGTGATGCCCAGGGAAAATATGGAGTGCCAGAATTCAAACCCAGCCCCTCCCTATATATTTTAATATATATTTTTCCTTTTATTTAAACACTGATTACAAAGTTCTTCATGATTGAGTTTCAGACATGAACACCATCCTTCACCCCTGAAAATGTTCACCAATGTCTAGCACCAATGCCCCCAGTTTTCTTCCCACCCTCTCCTCTATCTGCCTCTGGGGCTGACATTTTACTTCTGTCTCCTCTCTCGCTCTTTCTCTCTCTATATTTGTATCTCTGTCTCTGTCTCTCTCCCTTTTGACACTGTGGTTTGCACTCTGCTTTGCCCAGGGCAAAGGTATTCCTTAATTTCCTCTTTCTTTTCACCAAGCACTTCGACTTGTAAAAGTCCACCTGTATCTCACTTGACCCTCCTCCTCTTGATTGAATTGGTACTGCTAGAATAAAGAGAACTTGGTTTGTCACCCAGCCCATATTCTTTGTCCTTTAAAAAATAAGTATGAGGAAACAAACATAGAGAGGAAAATTCAATTGTCCCAGGAAAAGCCATTCAGTCTATCTTCATTGTGCTGGCTTCAGGAAATGGAGTTCTAAAATGATGAGGGGGCCAGAGGCTCATTCAGTTACTGAAGGTCAAAGAAATTGGAGCATGCAATTTCAGCATGCACATACGGTTAACTGCAACTCTCCATCCACATGGTTTTGACCTATTTGTTATGCCTATTCCAGACCACTCCCACTAGGGTACAGGTTTCTGAGACTAAACCACCTGGCTGCTCACCTGCATACTTCTCCTGAGCTCTGGCTTGGTGTTGCTCTTGCAGCTGCCTCTGTAGGTCGCCTCTCAGCTGCTCCTTTTGCATTCTCAGACGTGTGGCCCTGTTCAGGTCCTCTCCAGAGAAACACTGAAGACTAGACGGACCGCAACGGGGATCATAGTCACCTACACGTGCTGGAAACTCCTTTTTGAGACGGTTTGGATCCCAGATGTCAAATTCACGCCGGTTCCTAAGCTGCTGCTTCTGCTCCCGAAATTCCTGGACTTGCTTGGCCAGTCGGTATTTTTGTTCAGCTTCTTTCTTGTCTAGCATCTGGGCTACCATATCATACTGCACCTGGTTGTTAGCTGGGAGTGTTGGGAAGGGTCTTTGAGAAAGCACCTGACATGGTTTCTGCTATTCGGTTCATCCTATATCATATGCTAGGCTTTGGGTGCCACTCTGAGGCACACAATCCTCCCTCAGCCCTTCAAGCCCTTCCCCCCTTGTTGGCCCCTTGACTTGAGCCTCTTTTACCAAAAGCTGCCTCCTTGCTTTGCTCCTTTTTCTTCTGAAGCTTTTTCTCCTCCACCTGTTTATTCAGGGCATTAATGTCCACCTGATCCCAAAGAAAGGAGTTAAGTTATGGTAGAAATACTGCAGAAAGCTTTGAGTTTCCCTGATTCAAAATTCTCTTCCAGATCACACATACTTAATTAGCAATGCTCCATCATCCCAGCTTTGTTTAGCCCCTCAGTGGTCTAGCCCGGTGTTTTCAAAAGTGATATTCCTCCCAGGGGTGGTGGAATGATCTACATTGGTGATAGTGGCCTCTGCTGCAACTGGTAGGGGTAGGGGCACTTTCTTTTTGTTTACTTATGGAACCTAGATTTTCAAAGGGGTGCTAATTTTGTTTTTGAAAAGGGGTTGGTTGGCCAGGGTCTGGAGAGATATTTCAGTGGTTAAAGCATATGCTTTGCATGCTGAGGCTTGATTTCATTCTCTGTTGTTCAGAGGAGTAGCCTCTGAATAGCTCCAGATGCAACCCAAAAACCAAAAAAAGGTAAGTAGGCCAAAATAAATCAGTGAATATTTAGTTTAATCTCTGCTTCTTTCTTCAACTCACCAGTACCCTTTCTGTTCCACCCTTAGGAGATGTAGGTTTACAGTATCCATACAGTTTTGACTTCTTTGAAGTGACAGAAGTTGCTCTGGCTTCTTTTTTTTTTTTTTGGTTTTTGGGCCACACCCGGCGGTGCTCAGGGGTTACTCCTGGCTGTCTGCTCAGAAATAGCTCCTGGCAGGCACGGGGGACCATATGGGACACCGGGATTCGAACCAACCACCTTTGGTCCTGGATCGGCTACTTGCAAGGCAAACGCCACTGTGCTATCTCTCCGGGCCCTCTGGCTTCTCCTTTTACTTGACACTTAGGTGAGTGCTACTCCCATATAAGTTACACACACACACACACACACACTCGGTTTTGGGCCACACCCAGTGGTGCTTAGAGCCTACTCCTGGCTCTGAATTTAAGGATCATGTCTTGCAGGGCTCTAGAGGCCATATGCCGGGGATTGAACTCAAGTTAGCTGCTTGCAAAGCAAGTGCCCTACCCTCTGTATTATTGCTCTGGCTTCTATATTTTATAATAAAGTTTATCTCTATCAATTATCTCCTATACCAGACTGTTAATACATTGTGGACAGAAATTGGCCTTAGTCAGCTTTGTATCTATTCCTACTGCCAAACCCATGCTTGGCACAAAACAGACCCTAAGGAAATGCTTGCTAGTTGGATCTCATTTACCCACTTATTCCTCAGTCACCTACTTACTTGTGCCAGGCACTATCCTCTGGTTTTCCATGATATGTTAATAATCATGTCAATACTTGCCTTATTTTTTTTTTTTTGGGCCACACCCTGTGACGCTCAGGGGTTACTCCTGGCTATGCGCTCAGAAGTTGCTCCTGGCTTCTTGGGGGACCATATGGGACGCCAGGGGATCGAACCGCGGTCCGTCCTAGGTTAGCGCAGGCAAGGCAGGCACCTTACCTCCAGCGCCACCGCCCGGCCCCTACTTGCCTTATTTTGCCTGCTTTTACAGGAAGTATGGAACTTAGAGATGACAAATTACTTTCTATAAAATGACAAAGTAATTACATTGTTGGGGAGCTTCTTCTAGAGCTCATTATCCAGTAGTGCTCAGGAGGCTATTCAGGGCTGTGGAGGAAGCTGAGGGCCCTGTGTCTGACAGGAATGCAACCCAGCCTCTAACCCTTGCTTAGAAATCTAATTTTATTCAGCCATCCATATAGTCTTTATTTGGATTATAATTCATTTAAATATCTCAAAATAATGCAAAGGAAATACAGTTGAGTAAGTATAGTCCCAATTTTTGTCATAGTTCTGTTAATAGGGTTATTTTTTTTTTTTGGCTTTTGGGCCACACCCAGTGGCACTAGGGGTTACTCCTGGCTCTGCACTTAGAAATAACTCCTGTCAGGCTCGGGGGTACCATATGGGATGTTGGGGATTGAACTCGGGTCTGTCCCAGGTCTACCACATGCAAGGCAAACGCCCCGTCACTGTGCTATCGCTCCAGCCCTGTTAATAGTTTTTTATGTTGCTTTTCAGAGAAAACATAGGCACCTGAAATACAAGTATTCCTAAGACTTCTTTTGGCTCCATGTTATCTGTCTATTAAGAACCAGGCCATTTTGGGGCTGGAGCGCTAGTACAGTGGTAGAACATTTGCCTTACACACGACTAACCAAGGTTTGATTCCTGGCATTACTTATGGTCCCTGGAGCCTTTTAGGAATAATTTCTGAGTATATAGCCAGGAGTAACCTGAGAGCCACCAGGTATGACCCAAAAACTAAGAAAAAGAACCAGCCCTTTCTAAGCTGGGAAGATAGTGGTCCATAGTGCAAAGGACTGGAGTACATGCTTTGCATGTGGGATCTCTTGATTGACACCATACTGACCCAAGAGAGCTAAAAGGGAGTATCCTCCAGGAATTGTCTAGTAGAGCCTAAACCTCTCCCCTAAAGAGTCAAGGACTGGAGTGATTTATATCCCAAAATTATCACCACAATTTAATTAAATTTTATAGGAACCATAAAGATCTATTTTTTTTGTTTGTTTTTGGGTCATACCCTGCAGTGGTCAGGGTTACTCCTGGCTCTATGCTCAGAAATCGCTCCTGGCAGGCTTGGGGAACCACATAGGATGTCGGGATTTGAATCACTGTCCTGCATGCAAGGCAATGCCCTACCTCCATGCTATCTCTCTAGCCCCTAAAGATCTATATTTTTTTTTGGGCCACACCTGGCGGTGCTCAGGGGTTACTCCTGGCTGTCTGCTCAGAAATAGCTCCTGGCAGGTACGGGGGACCATATGGGACACAGGGATTCGAACCAACCACCTTTGGTCCTGGATTGGCTGCTTGCAAGGCAAACGCCGCTGTGCTATCTCTCTGGGCCCTAAAGATCTATTTTTGAACTGGAGAAATAGCTCAAAGGGCTGGACGTATGTTTTGCATATAAGAGGCTTATAGTCTTCGGAACATCACCCAAAGCACTGAGCACAGCTGGGTGTAGATCCAAATCCTCTTGCCCCAAATATACCTTCTTAGCAACTTTCAAATTTACAACATAATATTAACCTCCAACCAACCACTATATAAGTAACTGCCATTCCATGTCACTTTCACAAAAACTTGTCTAAGTTTCAACATAGTAGAAATGACAATCAAAAGTTCTCTTCTTTTCTCCTTTTGCCTTTCACCTTTCACCTCTGGAATGTTTCTTAAGAGCAAGAACCATGTTCTTGCTCTTTCTTAAGAGCAAGAGCCATGTTTCCAAGAACATGGCTTGAGGCTATTCTCTGTAGTTTTTATGATACCTTGAATAACTCCTTATAAAATAGCATTCAACAAATTTGGTGAGCAAATGAGTTGTTGTTTTTTTCCAGTGGTCAGAAAGGATGAACTGGAGGCACCCCCTACCTCTGAGGAGAGTGAAGAGTCAGACACTCCAGAGACTCAAGCAGTCTCAAGTTCAAAAGTGTCACCCCCCCAACAGACAAATTTAAAAAAAAATAAAAAATTTGGAATGTACAAATGCAAAACTAGAGGAGGTGCTGGGCTTAGTCTGAAGTATACCAGTATGAACCAGAGGCTACAGGAAGACATGTAGTCACCCCACATCTGAAGGACTGAAACAAGTAGGGCAAGCAAGATGCAGGTGGCTGGGTAGGAAACTGCATGACCAGCAGCACAGGCTGACCCAGGTTTGATCCCTAGCACCCCATATTGCCCTCAAATTAATACCAGGAATGATTCCTGAGTTTAGAGCCAAGAGTAAGCCTGAGTACCACCAGGTGTTCAAAAACAAAACAAAAAAGAATCAGGCCACTTAGGTCATACCTGACTGGAAAAGAGTAAACTGTGATTATTTTTCCCTGTATCCTCTGTCGCTTCTCATGTCTCAGGTGCCTTCTCCTTTTTAGCCCTAGTGCCTGCCCAAATTAGGGATAAGTACTATAACACACACTGTTATGTTCCTCTCCAGGTGCAAGAGCGAAGTGGTCCTAAGAAAATCTCTGCAGCTCACTCACCCCTATGACTCGATTTCGCACATTGAGGAATCGGGTCTGTCGCTCCTTTTCTCGTTTTCTTCTAGCTTCAATGGCTGCCGCCTCTTTGGGATCTTGTGGCAGATTTAGCTTGTACATCTGGAGCCAGTGTGAAGTGGAGTAGACATTATTATCATCCCACTGTTAAGTTACACCTTATTTTACACCAAAACAAAAATCATTCCCATTTTCTTTGTATGTTTGTTTACAACTTGGATTTACCCCCAAACAGAGAGTGTCTTACTTGTAAACCTGAGGGGGACTGGCTCAGGATAGACTGAGCTATCTGTCCTTACTGCCTGACTCAGGGGTGGTCTATGTACTCAATAAAAACATAGTTCTGGCAAGAAGCTTGTTCTTGATACAAGGTAGAAGATTGCCAGACTATACATGTTTCACACTCAGCCTGTTTTGGATTATTTCATGCGTGACCCTGATTCAGACTTGTTCACCTGGGCTTGGAGATAAGGTGCATGGGGTTATTTTACAACCCACTCTATTCAATTTTCTCTTTCAATAATGTCTCACTACTTATTAATTCCCCTTTTTACTGTCATATATATATCTATATATATTTTTGTTTGCTTTTTGGGCCACACCGTTTGATGCTCAGGGGTTACTCCTGGCTAAGCACTCAGAAATTGCTCCTGGCTTGGGACCATATGGGACGCTGGGGGATCGAACCGCGGTCCTTCCTTGGCTAGTGCTTGCAAGGCAGGCACCTTACCTCTAGCACCACCTTACTGGCTCCCTTTCTTATATATTTTATGTTTGTGTATTCCAATCTCTGCCATCACTACCCTAATTCAGGCCTCACAATTAGGTGCCAGATAATATTCTCCTGGGTATCATTGGTCTTTCTCCCATGTTACCTTCTCTAATTCTTTCTCTAGTTACTAGAGTGATCATTCTGAAAGCTTAAAACATTTGAAATAAGCTTTAAGGACTGAAAAGATAGTAATATTTAGATTAAGGCATATACCTTGCATGTAGTTCACCAGGTTTGATCCCTGGCACCACATGGCCCCTGAGCATTGAACTATTGGTCCAGTAAGAAATGTGGGAGGCTCCTCTCCAAATAAACTCTTTTTTTGTTTTTGTTTTGTTTTGTTTTGTTTTGGCCTTTGGATCATACCTATCAGTGCTCAGGGCTCACTTTTGGCAGATCATGCAATGTTGGGAGATTGAATCAGGGTAGGGTCAAATACCCTACCAGCTCTACTATCATTCTGGTTTCTAAACTCAGTTTAAATTGAATGACTCATGGTGTTTATAAGTATAAGCCCCAGGGTTGATCCCCAGCATTGCATGGTCCAAGAAACACCTCCAAGGAGTGACTACCAAGTACCTTGCTAGGAGTAGCTCCTAATAAAGCCATTATGTACCCCCAAAATAAAATAAGAAAAAAGTACTCCCAGCTATCTAGGAGACACTAGGCAGAGGAAACAATAAATGCAGTGGCCTTAAGGGGATCACACAAACTATGCAGTCTATACACATCACTTCTTGATTATTCTTTTTTAGGGTGGGCTCTATTTTTGTGTGGCTAATATGGGCAGATATCAGGAGACCATTTATAGTGCAGGGGATCATATCAGGGTCTACCATAGGGAAATAAAATACTTCAATTTCTATATTATTTCTCTGGCCTCTTTTCTTTTTTCTTTTGTTTTAGTTTTTGGGCCACACCTGGTGACACTCAGGGGTTACTCCTGGCTATGCCTTCAGAAATCGTTCCTGGCTTGGGGGACAATATGGGATGCCAAGGGATCGAACCGCGGCCCGTCCTAGGGTATCGCATGCAAGGCAGACACCATACCGCTAGCATATGACAAACAGGGCCTGAGCAATAGCACAGCAGTGGGGTGTTTGCCTTGCACGCAGACAGTATGGGACAGACCCGGGTTCAATCCCCGGCATTCCATATGGTCCCCTGAGCCTGTCAGGATTGATTTCTGAGCGCAGAGCCAGGAGTAACACCTGAGCGCCACAAGGCGTGGCTCCCACCCACCCCCAAAGTGACACAGGCTGGAGAAATAGTACTATGGGTAGAGTACTTGTCTTGTGCTTGCACATGGGCAACCTGATTCTATCCTCAGTATTATATATAACCCCCAAAGCCCTGCCAGGAGTGACCCCCTTAGTGCAGAGCCCATAGCACTGGAAGGTGTGCCCCCAAAACAAACAAAAAATGTGGCAAACAGTGGGAATGTAAGTCAGTGGAAAAGCTGAAGCCTAAATTAAAAAATGTAACAAACTTCCAAATTTGAATTGTCTTTTCATGTTAATAATATTTTGTTAACGAATGATACATGCAAAAAAATAAACACATGTATGCTATAAAGCACAACAAATAAATGCCACAAGAAAAAAAAACAGAAAATAGATGATTGTCAGTGCATCTTTGTTTTGGGGCCATACTCAGCAAGCAGTACAGTGTTAACCCAAGATCACACCCCTGTGTTATATAAGGTCTCTGGGAACTCCCAGGAATGATACCTGAAAATAGAGCCACGTAAGCTATCTCTCAAGCCCCCAACATTGCCATCCTTTGATCATTTTATCTTTTGCTTCTCCTAATTAAATTTTATTTATGGCTTCGACATTATATTCCATCAACCACAGTTCCATGATTTGTCCTAAACCTTTAAAAGACTCTTCCCAGTGTACAAACACTATTTAAAAATAATTACAGGATAATTGGAGAGATAATTCCGTGGGTATGGCACTTGCTTTACATGCAGCCAACCTGGGCTCAATCCCTAGCACCCCTTATGGTCCCCCAAGCACTGCTGAGAGTGATCTGAGCACAAACCTAGTAGTAAGCCCTGAGCTGGGTGTGGCCCCCCAAAAACAACATGATTGAATAACTATGTCAATAATCAAACCTTTTCTAAGTTTAAGCACCTACCCTGGTTTACCCAATCCATGTTTTATACAAATATAAGATTGCTGAGAGAGGGGGCCGGGCGGTGGCGCTGGAGGTAAGGTGCCTGCCTTGCCTGCGCTAGCCTAGGACGGACCGCGGTTCGATCCCCCGGTGTCCCATATGGTCCCCCAAGCCAGGAGCGACTTCTGAGCGCATAGCCAGGAGTAACCCCTGAGCGTCAAATGGGTGTGGCCCAAAAACCAAAAAAAAAAAAAAAAAAGATTGCTGAGAGAAAGGTTTGGCAGATATTATAGCCTCTTAGACTTATATAGTCATTGATTTAGCAAATGTAAGGTAGGGGGCTGACAGTATGGACACAGGTGTAGAAAAGATGAGAAAAAGTAGGAAAAGGAGGAAGGGTGGAGGATAGATGATAGCAAGAGACGATACTGAGGAGGAAGGAATGGAGCTGAATGTGATGGAGGAGAGACATTGGGATGGAGATTAGGCATGAAGTGAGAAAGAGAAGAGAGCGAGAATAAAAAAAACAGGTAGGTCCTAATTTTTTGAGTCAGGAGCCGTAGCACAACGGGAAGGGCGTTTGCCTTGCACTTGCAGACCTGAGTTCAATCCCTGGCATCCCATATGGTCCCCATGCCTGCTAGGAGTAATTTAAGCACGGAGCCAGGAGTAATCCCTGAGCGCTGCCGGGTATGACCCCCCCAAAAAAACAAAGCAAAACAAAAAGGGTCCTAATTTTGAAGCCCCAGGATTAAAGAAGTGAACAAAGGACCGGAGATGAAGACGTCTTCCAGGGTATTATCTTGCACGCTGCCTAACCAGGTTTGATTCTCCAGCATCCCATATGGTTTCCTGAGCCCGTCAGGAATAATTTCCTGAGTGCAGAGCCGGGAGTACGCCCTGGGCACCACCGGGTGTGGCCCAAAAACAAAACAAAAGGAACAAACAAGAAAGTCACAAGTGGCGAAGATCCATGCTAGAGTTACAGAGACAGTCTGAATTGTTTGGTGGAACTGGTAGGAGAGAGGGGTTTGGACCAGTTCTAAACCCTTATCAATAGCACTTGAGTACCTTAATCTCACTTCACACTTTCTGCTAAGTGCAAACCCACAATAGCACTCCACCCTCAACAAGGTCTCCCAACTGGCTCCATCCCGTAGCCCTCAGCTCCACTTGTTCTTCCCATTCAACCCTCCCCCGCCCTTTTCGTTGGAGTCTTAAAACCTGCAGTTTGCATCGGAGTTCCTACCTTTTTGCCCAAGAGGACATCCCAGTCCTGTGACTTTTGACACAAGGGTGGGATCAGTCCCACTCTATTTCTCGACTTCGAACGCTGCAGAGTCGTCCGGCGCCGCCTTTCCCCAGATCGGGCCTGAGAGTGCCGTCGCGTTGCCAGGCGACCGGAAAGGCGGGCGAGGTCAAAGGACGGTCGAGTCCTGGCACCTTGGCGACGAATCAACGGTTCAAAGGCCCCGCCCTGGTCCCAGCTCGCGCCGGAAGTTGGGAGAAGCCGTGCCTCTGGCTTTAGGCTCGCGAGACTTGCGACCAGCCCGGCCTGCTTTGCGGTGTTTCCCGCGCGGGTGGCTCCAGTTCTGGGTTGCGCGGCGCGGCCTTTCGCACCGCCGCCGGCTCCTCAGCCATCATGGGCTTCCTGAAGCTGATCGAGATCGAGAACTTTAAGTCTTACAAGGGTCGACAGATTATCGGGCCATTTCAGAGGTTCACCGCCATCATCGGACCCAATGGTTCTGGTGAGAGAAACTCGGCTGCGGCCTTCCTCACGACTAGCCCGGACTGGCGTGTCGTCCCGGCAGCGCCTCGAACCCTAACCTTCCCTCGCCCCCCTCTGACGGGGTTTGCCCCAACCGCCTTGCCCGTGAGGCGGCTCTGCCTGGAGAGCCTCTCCTTCCGGGCTCCGCCGTCTTCTCTGGGCGCTGCCCCCCTCAGGCCCGAGTGGCCCCGGCCGAAGGGTCCCGATGCTGCTCACTGATCGGCCCGCCAAAAGCGGCGCGTGCCACGGGCGCCAGCCTTTGGTCGCGCCGCTGCCCACCTGCCGGCTGCGTCCGTTTTGCCCTGCTTTCAGCCCGCCGGGAGCTGTGGGCTTGGCTACGGGCGTCTGAGCGAGCCCTCCGCCTCCTCCAGCGGCGCGGCGGTACAGCCCTAGGGCTTTCTCAAGAGCAGGCTGCTGGGGGTGGCGGCACGTTGGAAGTTGGGACCCTCAGCTGCTGGCGTTTCCCATCCCATCTCCGGTCAGGGTGCTTCCTTTCCCACCACTGAAAAATCAACTCATTTGCTCACCAAATTTGTGGTGTGCTGTTTCATAAGGAGTTCTTCAAGGTATTCTAGGGACCACAGAGAATAGCCTTAAGCCATATTCTTGGGGAATATGCTCTTAAGGCGCAGTCAGAGGCGAAAAGAAAATAATTTTCCACTGTCCTAAGTAACATGTAGAAACTTAGACAAGTTGTTGTGAGAGTGACTGGGATGGCAGTTTCCTAGAAAGTGGTTTTTTGGAGTTTAAGATTATATTGTATGTTTGAAAGTTGCTAAGTGGGTAGATTTGGGGCTGGAGAGAGGTTTGGATCTCCACCCAGCTGTACTCAGTGAATGCTTTGGGTTGTGTTCTGCAGACCATAAACCTCTTGCATACAAAGCATCTGTCCAGCCCTTTCAGCTATTTTTCCAGTCCAAGAACAGATCTTTATAGTTCCCATCATGAGAAAGATTCAATTAAATTGTAGTGATCATTTTGGTGTATAAGTACATCAGATTATAAACTAGTACATGTTATATGTCAATTATTAGGATATTCCTTAGAGTCTATTAGTTAATATATATATATATAAATATATGTATTTACATATATACATACATATGTGTAAGTTATAGTGGTTTGGGGCTACAGTCAGCGGTGCTCAGGGTTTATTTCTGACTGCGCTCAGGGGTCATTTCTGGCTGGGCTCAGTGGACCATATGGGGGTGCCAGGGATTGAACTCTAGTTGACTGCATGCCACGCAAGTGCTCTATCTCCAGGTACAGGAGGGTTTTTTTTGCTTGTTTGTTTGGTTGGTTTTGGGCAACACCTGGTGGTGTTCAGGCCTTACTCCTTGCTCTATGCTCAGTCATCTTCTCTGTTTTATTGTTTGCTTGTTTTTTTTTTTGGGGGGGGGGTTTGGGTCATACCTGGCTGTACACTCGGAAATCGCTCTTGGCAGGCTGGGTGGGGGAACCATATGGGACTCCAGAATTCGAACCACCGCCCTTCTGCATGCAAGGCAAATGCCTTACCTCCATGCTATCTCTCTGGCCCCCCATATTGTGTTTCTTTTTTCTTTCCTTTTCTTTTTTTTGCATTTTGGGCTACACCCGGGTTACTCCTGGCTATACGCTCAGAAATCTCCCCTGGCTTGGGGGACCATATGGGATGCTAGAGGATCAAACCACGGTCTGACCTAGGCTAGCAAAGCAAGGCAGATGCCTTACCACTTGCACCACTGCTCTGGCCCTGTATTGTGTTTCTTGAAGAAAAAAGTGACAAGTAGGAAACATTTAAGAAATCCTGGTCTAATGGACTAATGTATAGGGTTCCACTTCAGTTTCTTTGGATTTGGTGTGTGTCGGCTCTTTTTTTTTTTTTTTTTTTTTTGGTTTTTGGGCCACACCCGTCAGCTCTTTTCTGTTTGTTTTTCTGTTTGTTTTTGGTTTTTGGGCCACACCCAGTGACGCTCAGGGGTTACTCCTGGCTATGCGCTCAGAAGTTGCTCCTGGCTTGGGGGACCATATGGGGCGTCGGGGATCGAACCCAGGTCTGTCCTGGGTCAGCCACGTGCAAGGCAAATGCCCTACCGCTGCGCTATCATGCCAGTCCCAGAGGTTCCAATCTTATTTGCCTATTTTATCCTTAAAAAATGGGGCCATTTTGTTTGGGGACTGCGAGCGGGAAGTCAGGGAAGGAAGGGGCACAAGCCAGGCAAAGCGGCAAGGCAGTCTGCAACCATGAACTTACCAGGCAATCTAGAGAGAGCTCACACATCTAACCAACTGTCCACTGGAAGCCCCTACAAAAAAATGGGTCCAGGGGGCGGAACAATAGTACAGTGGTTAAGGTGTTTGCCTTGCACATGGTCAACTGGGTTTGATCCCCAGCATCCCATAGGGTCCCCCAAGCCTGCCAGGGGCGATTTCTGAGTGCAGAGCCAGGAGTAACCCCTGAGCGCCACCGATTGTGACCTCTCCCAAAAACACCCCAAAAATGGGGCCAGACCAAGAGTACAGTGGTTAGAGTGGTTGCCTAGCATGTGGCTGACCAGGATTCGATCCCCAATACCACATTTGGCCGGTCCCCCTAGCTGAACACAAAGCCAGGAATAACCCCAGGGGTTGCCCAAAGACTAAAGCAATTACTCAATACCCTTCCCTGAAAATATAACTTCTTTAAGCAAATAACACCCCCAGTTGCACTGTAGGATGTTTCTTCCTACATCCTTGTCTGAGCCACACCTGGCCATACTAAGGCCATACTCCTCATTTTGTACTCAGGAAGCATTGCTGGCAGGGCTCCAGGAACCTTATGTGGTGCTGGGGATTAAACCTGGGTTGACTTAATGTAAGGCAACCTGGGTTGACTTTATGTAAGGCAAGCCCCTCAATTTTTCTAGTCTATGGATTTTTTCTAGGCCTTTTTTGGTGCTGGGTATAGGAGTTGCTCTTGGCAATATATTGTGGAGTACTCCCATGAGTACTCTAGGAACCATGAGATGCTAGGAAACAAAACAACCTTCCACATGCAGAACATGTTCTTAGGGGGCTGGCGAGGTGGCGCTAGAGGTAAGGTGTCTGCCTTGCAAGTGCTAGCCAAGGAAGGACTGCAGTTCGATCCCCCGGTGTCCCATATGGTCCCCCCAAGCCAGGGGCAATTTCTGAGCACTTAGCCAGGAGTAACCCCTGAGCATCAAATGGGTGTGGCCCGAAAAACCAAAAAAAAAAAAAAACCCAAAAAAACACATGTTCTTAGCCCACTGAACTATCTTGCTGACCCTGTTTCCAGCTTTTCCAAGTGAGACTATGAAAGCTCTGTTAAGAAGTAATGAAACATTTGAACCTGGTCTTTAGGACAAGTGCTCAAGCTCTTAATTAGTCATCTTTTTTTTTGTTTGGGGCCACACCTGAAGTGCTCAGGGTCTACTCCCAGAGATACTCAAGAGTTGTTAGGACCATGTGTTTAGGGGGTTAAACTTGAGTTCCTGCATGTAAAGCACCTTGCCTCTGAATTACACTTTTATTTTTAAATTTCTTTTTGGTTTTGGTCTACATTCAACAGTGCTCAGGGGGGTTACTCCTGACTCTGTACTCAGGAAATTAATTCTGGTGGGTTTAGGGATGCAAGGGATTGAACCTAGGTTGGACTTGTGCTATCTCTCTGGCCCTTTCTGTCAAAAATGTATAAAAGTTCTTTTTATTTATTTGACGCTTAGGGGCTACTTCTGGCTATGCGCTCAGAAATCGCTCCTGGCTTGGGGGACCTTATGGGATGCCGGGGGATCAGACCACTTGCACCACCGCTCTGGCCCCCAGAATTATTTTATTTATTATTATTTTTTTTGGTTTTTGGGCCACACCCGGTGACGCTCAGGGGTTACTCCTGGCTATGAGCTCAGAAGTCACTCCTGGCTTGGGGGACCATATGGGATGCCGGGGGATCGAACCGCGGTCCGTCCAAGGCTAGCGCAGGCAAGGCAGGCACCTTACCTCTAGCACCACCTCCCGGCCCCCAGAATTATTTCTTATTGAATGAAATACACTTAGGTTTGAGAGGAGAGACAGAAGAAATATGTGTTCAAGAGAAAATATGGGGGAAAAGAGCACATGTGCTTCTCTGGGGTAGGAAAAAACTGTAAGACTTAGTGACAGGCTAGTGCAATACATATTCAAGTGAAAACAGACATGAAGCAAGTCAGATTATACCTTTTTAAATTTTTTTAATTTGTTTTTATTTTTGGGCCACACCCGGTGACGCTCAGGAGTTACTCCTGGCTATGCACCCCGAAATCACTCCTGGCTTGGGGGACCATATGGGACACGTGGAAATCAAACTGCGGTCCGTCCTGGGTCAGCCGCATGCAAGGCAAGCGCCCTATTCCTACGCCATCACTCCGGCCCCTACCTTTTTTTTTTAAATGTGGTAAAGTAAATGTTGATTTTTTTTGGTTTGGTTTGGTTGGTTTTATTCTTTGAGCCATACCTGGTGGCGCTACAGGGTAACTCTTGGGTCTGTGCTCAGAAATCATTCCTGGCAGATTCTGGGGACCATATGGGATGTTGGGGATTGAACCTGGGTAGGCTGTGTGCAAGGCAAATGTCCTAACCGCTGTGGCATCTCTCTTACTGGTTAAGTTTTACAATCTTAATTATTTTAACTAGTTAGCTCAGTAATGCGAATTATTTGTTTTCCAGGTGAGAGATCGAAAGATCAGCTCATTGTTGTGCAACTGATCTTCTGAAACTTTTTTTTTTTTGGTTTTTGGGCCACACCCAGCGGTGCTCAGGGGTTACTCCTGGCTGTCTGCTCAGAAATAGCTCCTGGCAGGCACGCGGGACCATATGGGACACCGGGATTCGAACCAACCACCTTTGGTCCTGGATCGGCTGCTTGCAAGGCAAATGCCGCTGTGCTATCTCTCTGGGCCCCTTCTGAAACTTTTTATTACGCAAAACTGAAACTAGGGACTGGAGAAATTGTACAGGGGTTAAAGCATTCACCTTGCATATGACTGCAGTTTGCTCCCCAGTGCCACATATGGTGGTCCCCTGAACACTGCCAGGGAATGGTTCAAACTCCATCAAACAACAAAATCTCTGAAATTCTTTGTATATTAAGCAATAACTCCTTATTCCCTCTGCTCAGTTCCCTTTTGGGTGTGACCTAGTGACCCCCATCAGCTATGTGGTACCAGAAATTCAACTCTAGTTGGTTAGGTTATGCTAGGCAGGTCCCTAACTGCCTATCTCCCAAATCCAAAACATTTTTTTTTGGTTTTTGGGTCACACCTGCTGGCGCTCAGGGTTTTCTCCTGGTTTGGCGCTCAGAAATCTCTTCTGGCAGGCACAGGGGACCATATGGGATGCCGGGATTCGAACCACAGTCTGTGTGCAAGGCAAACACCCTACTGCTGTTCTATCACTTCGGCCCCCGAACCTCTTATTTATTCTATAACTTGGTTGAATTCTGTAATGAATTTTTTTATCTTGCCTGTTTCTTCTGTTTTGGGTAATTTCCCAGGTCATTAAATGATGTAGAATAACCCAGTTTGTGAATATGGTAATTGCCTAAAGGCACTCATTTGTTTTGGTTTTGTTTTTGCTCCTGGCCTTTACTATTTGTTGAACAAACTGATGAATAAAAAGATGATGGTTATATTGTAGGTGACTCGTGTGAAGTTTGGAGAGGTAGGTAGCATGGAGAAAACTGTTTTCATCTCTATTTGATTCACCTAGTAAGGCCATCCTTGGAAATACCTGGCTTAAGTCTGCTTCAAGCACCTACACAGCATGGACATTAGGCAGCTTCCAAGCTGTACCTGAAGTCTATTGGGTTTGTACAGTATAGGGACTGGTCCCCATCACTTGGGTAGCTGTGGATTTAGGCTGGAGTGAAGAATTGGTCTTTGCAAGATAAGGAAAGTTAATCCTAACCTCTATTCTGGTTTTCCAGAAATGCCACTTTTCCTTGCAGAAAATATTTAGGAGGAGTAAGAGTAACATAAGAGTTTTATTGATTGATTGATTGATTGATTGATTAATTGCTTTTTGGGCCACACCCTATGATGCTCAGGGGTTTACTCCTGGCTATGCACTCAGAAACTGCTCCTGGCTCAGGGCCCCATCTGGGATGCGGGTGATCAAATCAAGGTCCTTCCTGGATCAGCCGCATGCAACGCAAACACCCTACCACTGTGCTATCACTCTGGTACCTAAAAGACTTTTATTTTTAAAAATTTGGTTAGAGGGGCTGGAGCTATAGCATAGCTGGTGGGGCATTTGCCTTTCTTGTGGCCAACCCCTGCATCCCATATGGTTCCCTGAGCCTGCCAAGAATAATTTTTGAATGGGAGAGCCAGGAGTAACCTTGAGCACTGCTGGGTGTGCCTCTCCTCCCCCCCAAAAAAACCAAATATTTGCTTAGACAAAGAGGACAAAGGTACATGTTCAAGAGAGAATGTATTCTTTAGATTTCAGGTTGAGATATGGGCCAATCTCTAGGATGGAGAATAACAGGGCATTTTTTTTAAAACTGCTATAGTAATAACTGAAAAAGGGACTGCTTTTCTATTTACATTTGTTTCTTTTGGGGCCACACCTGGCAGTTCTTAGGGATTTCTTTCTGTTCAATGTGTCAATTGCTCCTGGGACTTGGGAATCCATGTGGTGCTCGGAGGGGAACATTACAAATGAATCTTACAATTCATGTGCTTAGGCATTGAGCTATCCCTCTGGCCCTTTTAAAATGTTTTCTTCTCCCCCCTTTGATTGTTGTTATAATGATGGGGAGGAGTTGTTGGAATACATGTTTGACTATGATTGCTCATTTTTCATTGTGATGCTCACGGAGGTCACATCTTGGGTTGTGGTACACATATGTGGCTTGCCAAGACTTGTACTCTAGTTGAGACATGCAAGGTCTGATTGTCCTCTGTCAGTGAGAAACTTTGCTGCTCACGCATGTGCTCTCTCTTTCTGTGGCATTCATATCTTTTTAGTTGTGGTGCTGGACATTGCAGACAGCAGAAATGCTATAAGCTCAACCAGCAGAGTCACCAGGGTATTTGTGGCAACACCAGGGATTTGAATATTGGCTTGCAGAGTAGGCTTGTTAAACCACTGCACTTTTCCTCTGGGCTTTGGTCCAGTCATTATGGGACCAAAGAAGTATTTTCTCCTATTAATCTGAGCACTGGCTACTTAGGAAAGATTTTGTTCTCATTGTCTCCTTATTTTTTCTTTTCATTTTTCCCTTCCTGACTTCTCTACTCTGTCCCTTCTTAGGTAAGTCAAATCTCATGGATGCCATCAGCTTTGTGTTGGGTGAAAAAACCAGCAACTTGCGGGTGAAGACTCTGAGGGACCTAATCCATGGAGCTCCTGTGGGCAAACCAGCTGCCAACCGGGCCTTTGTCAGCATGGTTTACTCTGAAGAGGGCACTGAGGATCGTACCTTTGCCCGCGTTATTGTTGGTGGGTGAGGTTGTTTGGAAGGGTCTTGTTGGGTGTTGAAAGGTGGGATAGGACAGACTTGACCCTTGACTGACTTATGTTTTGTCTTATAGGGGGTTCTTCTGAGTATAAGATCAACAACAAAGTGGTTCAGCTACACGAGTACAGTGAGGAATTAGAGAAATTGGGCATTCTCATCAAGGCTCGTAACTTCCTCGTATTTCAGGTGGGTTTTATTCTTTTTTTTTTTTTTTTTGGCTTTTTGGGCCACACCTGGTGATGCTCAGGAATTACTCCTGGCTATGCACTCAGAAATCTCTCCTGGCTTGGGGGACCATATAGGACGTTGGGGGGATCGAACTGCGGTCTGTCTGAGGTTAGCGAGCAACAGGCAAACGCCCTACTGCTTGCACCACCACTCCAACCACTCCTTTTTTAAAAAAAATCTTTTATTTATTTATTAATTTATTAATTGGTTGTTAGGCCACATCCAGCGGTGCTCAGGGGTTTCTCCTGGCTCTGCACTCAGAAATAGCCCCTGGCAGGCTGGATGACCATATAGGATGCTGGGAATCGAACTGGGTCCTTTCCCAGTCGGCTGTATGCAGGGCAAACGCCCTACCTCTGTGCTATCACTTTGGCCCCAGGTTTTATTCTTATTGGTTTATAATAACATGGACTTTCAGGGGTTTCACTGCATACCTCTCTATTTATGTGTAATACCACACCCACCACCAAAATTCGAGTCCTATTTCATCACCAAAAAGACTTCATCCCACCCATTACTTTTGATAAATACTGTAAATTTTTCCATGTGGGCATTTTATTTTAATTGTTTTGGGTTTTAGATAATACCCAATGGTGTTCAGGTCCTCTTTGCAACTCAGTACTCAGGACTGAATCCTGGGTTTCCCACATGCCAAGTATGTACTCCAGCCTATTGAAATATCTCTCTGGCCTCAGGTGGGAATTTTGTTTTATTGCTTATTTTGGATTTTGGGGCCATGCCCAGTAGTGCTCAGGACTTTCTCCTGGCTCTATGCTCAAGAACTATTCCTCATAAGGCTCAGAAGACCATTTGGGTTTGTGGATTGAACCTGAATCAGACAAGTGCAAGGCAAGTGCTCTACCTGCTGTACTGTCTCTCTGCCCCAACTTCATTGGCTGGGATTTTAAACAAGTTTTGTCTATCTCCTTTTTGCCAACTCTTTTCCATTTTTCCACTAGTCTTGTTCTATCCCTTGGCTTCTTACTCTGCAACCTAAATAATGTAGCAGCTTTCTCTTCAACTTCCTGATTTCAGTCTGGCCCCTTCCAGTTTCTGTACTCTATCTATGAGAACATAAATCTGATTCTTTTTTTAAAACATTTAC
The DNA here is from genome assembly GCF_024139225.1 of Suncus etruscus. NCBI lineage: Eukaryota > Metazoa > Chordata > Mammalia > Eulipotyphla > Soricidae > Suncus > Suncus etruscus. Next base: position 55,725,047 of record NC_064868.1, on the reverse strand, counting down.
TTATTTATTTAGGTTTTGGGCCACACCCGGCAGTGCTCAGGGGTACTCCCGGCTCTGTGCTCAGAAATCGTTCCTGGCAGGTTTTTGGGCCACATCCGGCGGTGCTCAGGGGTTACTCTTGGCTGTCTGCTCAGAAATAGCTCCTGGCAGGCACGGAGGACCATATGGGGCACCAGGATTCGAACCAACCACCTTTGATCCTGGATCGGCTGCTTGCAAGGCAAACGCCGCTGTGCTATCTCTCTGGGCCCGTTCCTGGCAGGTTTGGGGGACCACGTGGGATGCTGGGGAATTGAACCTGGGTTCGTTCTGGGTCGGGCACGTGCAAGGCAAATGCCCTACCCACTTTGCTATTGCTCCAGCCTCTTATAAATCTGATTCTTTCTGTCATCATGTTATATGTTTCAAAGCTGAGAGCTGGCTTAGCAGGCTGGAGCACATAATTTGCATGCAGGAGGCTGGGGTTTGATCACTGAAGGGTCGCCTTACAACTAACCAGGTGTGGCACCAAAGCAAAAGCATTTCAGTGATTTCTCACTGCCTTATAATGATGATTCTCATCTTGTTGTCTCCACATCAGTATTACCTGAGAAGTTAAATTTCTTAGAAAGACACATTCTCTTCTTTTTAAAAAGGTATTGTTAACTAGTAGAATAATTTATCTCTTTTTTGTTTGTTTTTGGACCACACTTGGTGCTCAGTACTTACTTCTGCATTTGTGATCAGGGCTTACTCTTGACAGTACTCTGGGGACCATATGGGGTATCACGGATTGAACTAGGATTGGCTACATGAAATGAAAGCACTTTACCCACAGTACTCGCTAATCCTAGTCTCAATTCTTTAGACCTGTAGACTCAGATTGGAATGGAACAGCAGTTTTTCTTTTACTAAGATCTCAAGGTTGTATACTGGGCAGGGTTGGGCCACAACCAGTCTTTTTTTTTTTTTTTTTTTTTGGTTTTTGGGCCACACCCATTTGATGCTCAGGGGTTACTCCTGGCTATGCGCTCAGAAGTCGCTCCTGGCTTGGGGGGACCATATGGGACGCCGGGGGATCGAACCGCGGTCCGTCCTACGCTAACGCTTGCAAGGCAGACACCTTACCTCTAGCGCCACCTTCCCGGCCCCCCACAACCAGTCTTGATCAGGGCTTATTCCTAGTGTAGTGCTTAAGGGAACATAAGCAGTGCTGGGATTGAACCCTAGCTACGCAGGTTAAGTGCCCTACCACTGTCTCTCCAGCTCCTGAAGTGTGAAAACCATTGTTTTAGCATAAAATTTAGATTTATATCATTCAGGAAACACCTACTTTGTTTCTGTGGTTTTTTTAACCATACCCTGCAGTGATCAGGGCTTACTCTGGCTCTGTGCTCCTGATTCACGCCTAGTGATTGGTACTCAAGGACCATTTGCTGTGTCAGGCATTAGAACCAGGATCAGCCATGTGCAAGTTAACTTTCTTACCCACTGTATTATCTCACCAGGCTTTGTTATCTTATTCTCACTTCTTATATGCTCCCCTTTCACTACTTCCACTCTCCTGGCTAATAAAATAATTTACATTTTTATAGATTTACCTGATTTATGTGGCTTGCTGATCTTTCCATAGTAATTTTTATCTATATTGAAGGAACTCTTCTCTCTTCTTGGTTCCTTCTTTCCCATCTTACAAATTCAGCTTACCGTATATACTCGAGTATAAGCTTAGTTTTTCCGGCACAAATTTTGTGCCGGAAAAACCCGAACTCGTCTTATTCTTGGGTCATACAGGTTACTTGATTCAGTGTGCGTGCGCTGAGTCTCCAGTCATCTTCTGCCATCTGCTGGAGGGGGGCGGTGCTTCAGCTCAGTCCACAAGTAGCAGCTGAGCTGAAGAGATAGGCGGCTGAACTGAACTCTATGCCACTGAACTACTTAACCCACAATATTCTGCGCTTTGTATGAGACCGGCAGCAGTGATGATGACCATGTCTATGCTGATAGCCTCACATCAGATGCAGCTGAAGCTCTCTGTTTGGGCATACAGATAATGATGAGGAGGAGGAATTCAGTTTTGAAGGATTTTAACCTTTGTGATTAAGCTTGATTACCTCTTAAGCTACAGTTTCTGCACTTTAAAGTTTTAAAGTTATTGTTGCTAGTTTAACAGTTTTTTTTAGCAGTAATATATATACGTTGTTGCTAGTTTACAGTTTTTCTTTAATAGTAATATATACATTTTAACAGTAATATATATACATTCTTTTTCTTTAGCAGTAATATATTTTATATATATATATATACATTGTTGCTAGTTTACAGTTTTTCTTTCTTTCTTTCTTTCTTTCTTTCTTTCTTTCTTTCTTTCTTTCTTTCTTTCTTTCTTTCTTTCTTTCTTTCTTTCTTTCTTTCTTTCTTTCTTTCTTTCTTTCTTTCTTTCTTTCTTTCTTTCTTTCTTTCTTTCTTTCTTTCTTTCTTTCTTTCTTTCTTTCTTTCTTTCCTTTTCTTTCTTTTTTTTTTGGTTTTTGGGCCACACCCGGCGGTGCTCAGGGGTTACTCCTGGCTGTCTGCTCAGAAATAGCTCCTGGCAGGCACGGGGGACCATATGGGGCACCAGGATTCGAACCAACCACCTTTGGTCCTGGATCGGCTGTAATACATATATATGCATTCTTTTTCTTTAGCAGTAATATATATATATACATTGTTGCTAGTTTACAGTTTTTCTTTAATAGTAATAGTAACATTTTAACAGTAATATATATACATTCTTTAGCAGTAATATATATATATACATTGTTGCTAGTTTACAGTTTTTCTTCAGCAATAATATATATTGGTTTTTGGGGTCACATGGCAGCACTCAGGAGTTTTTCCTGGCTCTGTACTCAGAAGTCGCTCCTGGCAGGCTCATGGGACCATATGGGATGCCGGGATTCAAACCAGGGTCCATCCTGTGTTGGACGATTGCAAGGCAAATGCCTTACCGCTGTGCTATTGCTCTGGCGCCTTGGGTATATATTTTTATTTTTGAAATTTACCAGTGGCTGCTGCATATTCCACCTCGGCTTATACTCAAGTCACTAATTTTTCCCCAGTTTTTAGGGTAAAATTAGGGAGGTCGGCTTATACTTGAGTGTATACAGTAATTTTCATCCTTAGGCTCCTTTCCTAGATAAATATTCTTACTATTCTTTTCTTTTTTTTTTTTTTTTTGAATTTTGGGCCATAACCAGCGGCGCTCAGGAGGGTTACTGCTGGCTCTGCACTCAGAAATCGCTCCTGGCAGGCTTCGTGAGACCATATGGGATGATGGGGATCAAATTCAGGTCTTTCTCAGTTAGCCACTTGCAAGGCAAAGCCCTACCACTGTGCTATCTCTCTGGCCCCTATTACTCTTCTACCCCTAAGCTTCATTTAGTTCTTTTCCTGCAATTAACACATTTCATTGCCTTTTCTTTTCTTTCTTTTTTTTTTTTTTTTTTTGGTTTCTGGGTCACACCCGGCACTGCTCAGGAGTTACTCCTGGCTCTACGCTCAGAAATCGCTCCTGGCAGGCTCGGGGGACCATATGGGACGTCGGGATTCGAACCGATGACCTTCTGCATGAAAGGCAAACTCCTTACCCTCCATGCTATCTCTCCGGCCCCATTCATTGTCTTTTCTTTTGTCTTTTTTTCTCACTGTGTGCCTCAAGAAACAAGGAATGTGTCCTCAGACTTCACTGTGAAAAGTGGTTACTGAGAAGAAGGGTTAGTGAGTTTATTTCTTAGTTAATGAATGGGAATGGATAGATGGAACTAGGCTGGGTAGAGTCTAAATGAGGAGAGTTTTTTGATATTTACTAGGGTGCTGTTGAGTCTATTGCCATGAAGAACCCCAAAGAGAGAACAGCTCTGTTTGAGGAAATCAGTCGCTCTGGTGAACTGGCCCAGGAGTATGACAAACGAAAAAAGGAAATGGTGAAGGCTGAAGAGGACACACAATTTAATTACCATCGCAAAAAGAACATTGCTGCTGAACGTAAGGAGGCCAAACAGGAGAAAGAAGAGGTAGGTATCCAGGCTACCTCTAGACTGTGAAGGGTTAGGATGGAGTCAGTACTTTACTGATGTAACTGCCTCCTTTTCTCCATTTGCACAGGCTGACCGCTACCAGCGCCTAAAGGATGAGGTAGTTCGAGCTCAGGTACAGCTGCAGCTTTTTAAGCTTTACCATAATGAAGTGGAAATTGAAAAGCTCAATAAAGAACTGGCCTCTAAGAACAAGGAGATTGAGAAGGACAAGAAGCGTATGGACAAGGTAGAGGATGAGCTGAAGGAGAAAAAGAAGGAACTGGGCAAAATGATGCGAGAGCAGCAGCAGATTGAAAAGGAGATCAAGTAAGAGCATGAGTGAGCCTTGAACTTGTGGGAAATAAAGAGATTGTAATGTTCTCTAGGACTTTTCTGTGCCTAGAGTTTAGTCTCTACTAGTTTATCTTTACCTTATTGTGCTTTGACCACAACCATGTACATCACTTGATTTTCATTTTAGACAAGTAGAACTTGAGAGTAGAAAGTGTCCTCACAAGAGAAGTGATAGGAGACCCCAACTACTAGAATTGCTAAGAACTTTTTTGAGGGGTTGAGGCCATATTGGGTGGCGTTCAGGGATCAAAACTTGGGTTGGCTATTTGCAAGGAAAGCAGAGATCTCTTTTTTTTTTTTTTTTTTTTTTTTGGTTTTTGGGTCACACCTGGCAGTGCTCAGGGGTTATTCCTGGCTCCAGGCTCAGAAATTGCTCCTGGCAGGCACAGGGGACCATATGGGGCGCCGGGATTCGAACCGATGACCTCCTGCATGAAAGGCAAACGCCTTACCTCCATGCTATCTCTCCGGCCCCAGAGATCTCTTTTTTAGAAGAAGAAAAGTAGAGCTCTAAGACTAAAGGAGAGAAATATGAAAAGGTTACTTCAGATGGGGAAAAAACTAAGTGAATATATGATGTTCTTTGGATTTGTTACTTTGGGGTCTGGCCTGACTAGGGTTGAAGTGTGTTGGGGAGCAGTAGCATTATTTTATGAAGTGGCTAAATGTCAATTCCAACTAATTATGTCCAGGGAATAGTTAGGCTTCCCATTTTGTGAATCTGTGGACTTTAAATAAATTATAGGCAGTTCAGTGAGACTGACTAGGGTGCTCGGACTGCTTCCCTTTCTTGGGGTGAAAACCATGGGAACCTTGTGTTTTTCCCCATTCTGTACAAAGAGAGAAGGATTCAGAATTGAACCAGAAGCGACCTCAGTACATCAAAGCCAAGGAAAATACCTCTCACAAAATCAAGAAGTTAGAAGCAGCCAAAAAGTCCCTACAGAATGCTCAGAAGCATTTTAAGAAACGTAAAGGTGACATGGATGAATTGGAAAAGGAAATGCTCTCAGTAGAAAAAGCTCGTCAAGAATTTGAAGAACGGATGGAAGAAGAAAGCCAGAGTCAGGGTAGAGACTTGACTTTGGAGGAGAACCAGGTATGCTTTAGGAGAGTTGGTGGTGGTGGTGGTGGTGGTGGTGGTGATGATGAGAGGGGAGGATTAGTATGTAGAGACCACTGGGCTGACATGGGTTGATTTGGTCAACTTTGTATTCCTACTCTGTCCTTAATACAGGTAAAGAAATACCACCGGTTGAAAGAAGAAGCCAGTAAGAGAGCAGCTACCCTGGCTCAGGAACTGGAGAAGTTCAATCGAGACCAGAAAGCAGATCAGGACCGGCTGGATCTGGAAGAGAGGAAAAAAGTAGAGACAGAGGTAGGCAGAGAAAAGGCAGTAATAATAGTTTTAACAATTATAATAACCAAAAGAAGTTTTTAATTGTAAAATATGGAATGCCTCATGAATATCCAAGTCATTGTTGCTCAGGTACTATGCTAATCCAAGCCAGGAGTGATTTCTGAATGTATAGCTAGGAGTATCCTCTGATTGTCATTGTGTGTGCCCCCCCCAGATGTTTTATTTAGAGAAATGTGAGAGAGGGAAAAAGAAAAACTTTGGACTTCTCCAGAGGGAAAAAAGGCAGACATAATAGCTTTTGTGCATTTATTTATTTATTTTTGGACCATTCCTGGCTATGCTCAAGGTTTATTCCTGGCTCTGTGCTCAAAGTTCATTCCCCAGCAGGGCTTGGGGACCATTTGGGGTGCAGGGGATTGAATTTGCATGCAAGACAGTACCTCTGTCCACTATATTTTCTCTCCAGTGTCTGTGCTGTACATTTAATGTAAATTTTGACGGTTATTTGGCTTTCCCAAACTAATAAAACTTTTCAACTCCTTTCAGAAATAAAACACTCAACTCTATTCCCTGAAAAATATACTTCTTTAAGCAAACAAACAGAAAGTACCCCTTCAGGGAGCTAGCTCACTGAGCAAGTATATGCTTTGAAATTTGGGTTAGATCTCCACACCTCATGGTCAGCTAGGAACACAATCTTAGAACTAGCACCCCCTTCTACCCCCAGACCGCCATTGTGGCGCATAAAACAAAAAGATGGCAGCTGTTACCTCAATTGCACCCATTATAGCTACTTCCCTACTGGGTCATACCAGCAATCACCTGGGGATTGTATCACTCACTTTGGAAACATTATTCTTTGATTTGGAGTTTGTTTTATAGATGAAAAAACAGGTCCAGATAGAATTGTGAGACTTTATTTGGCTTGATTTAAACTTCCCTGATTGAGAAAGATGATAGCCTCAGTTAGAACACCAGTGAGAGTGTCTTTGGGAATCTGAGAAGCATCACCAGTTACAGAGCTACAGTGAACACTGTGTGTGTGTGTGTGTGTGTGTGTGTGTGTGTGTGTGTGTGTGTGTGTGTGTGTGTGTGTGTGTGTGTGTGTGTGTAAGAGGAGGGATTGCTGGGAATCAAACACGAGCCATGTGCTCTCTACCACTGAGTCACATCTCCTGCCCTATGTGTCTATTTTTAGTAGGCCTCCTGCATTACTGACAGATTGTCTTGGACTGCTGGGCTCTTGGATGAGTGGGCTTGTAGGGAAAATGTAAGCCAAATCTTGTAATTAACTTGCTCATCTTTGGGTAATGAAATATATTTGCCTCTATGCTAGGCTAAGATCAAGCAAAAACTGCGGGAGATCGAAGAGAACCAGAAGCGAATTGAGAAACTAGAAGAATACATCACAACTAGCAAGTATGCAGTTCTACAACCTTCTTTTAGCCTGTTTTCATGAACCTTTTTTCCCTGGCCTTTGTAGGCAGGACCCCAGAGTCCTTCTCAACCAGGAATATTTTCTCAATAGCCAGGATAAATCCAGGATAAATCTATGTATTCTCTCACTATGTAGGCAGTCCCTAGAGGAGCAGAAGAAACTAGAAGGGGAACTGACAGAGGAGGTGGAGATGGCCAAGCGGCGTATTGATGAGATCAATAAGGAGCTGAACCAGGTTATGGAGCAGCTGGGGGATGCTCGAATCGACCGCCAGGAGAGCAGCCGCCAGCAGCGAAAAGCAGAGATTATGGAAAGCATCAAGCGCCTGTATCCTGGTTCTGTGGTATGAGTAGAGATGAATTTAATTTCCTAACCAGTTTCCTTTTTAAAACATTGATTTACTGGCCAGAGAGATAGCACAGTGGTAGGGCATTTGCCTTGCATGCAGGTGATCCAGGATGGACAGTGGTTCAAATCCTGGTATCCCATATCATCCCTCGTGCCTGCCAGGAGCAATTTCTGAGTGCAGAGCCAGGAGTAACCCTTGAGCACTGCCAGGTGTGACTCAAAAACAAAAAAAAAAAACAAAAAAAAATAGATTTACCGGGGCCTGAGTGATAGCACAGTGGTAGGGTGTTTGCCTTGCACACAGCTGAACCAGGATGGTCCCAGGTTCAATGCCCAGCACTCCATATGGCCTTCCAAGCCTGTCAAGAGCCATCTGAGCACAGATCCAGGAGTAACCCCTGAGTGCCTCCAGGTGTGTCCCAGAAACCAAAAAAAAATTGATTTAACAACACAATAGAACTTCAAGGCTATAGTTTATGTATGTAAGGTCATCATTACACCACTTTCAGTGCCACTCCATTTCCCCCACCAGAAAGACCACTTTACCCATTCTGCATTTCTCCCTTCCCTCTAATAACCACTATAGTTTTCACCAAGTCTTGGAGATAGTTCAGTTGCTTTTATGCTTGTTGATTTGCTTATTAATTTGTAATTCATATTCCTTGAGTGCAACTGTGGTAATTGTCCTTCACTTCTTTTCTTTTTTTTTTTTTTTTGGTTTTTGGGTCACACCCAGAGGTGCTCAGGGGTTACTCCTGGCTCTACGCTCAGAAATCGCCCAATGCAGGCTCAGGAGACTATATGGGATGCCAGGGATTCGAACCACTGTCCTGGATGCAAGACAAATGCCTTACCCCCATGTTACCTCTCTGGCCCTTTGTTCACTTCTTATTTAACTTATTTCACTTAGTTTAGTCACTTTAGGTTTCATTTATTTATTTTTTCTAAAAGGTTTTATTTATTTTTTTTCTTTAATGCCCCTACCCATATCTTCCTTTTCCGTTGTTGTTGTGGTTTGTGGGGCTAACATTTTTAGCTGTGCTTGCCTGGGCTTATTTATTTGGTTGTGGTGCATGCTTGCTTGGCTGTGGATGTTCCTTGTATGTTGTCTGCCATCCTTTAGTTGTGGTGCTTGCAAATGTGCTTGCTGGGGGTTACATTCTTTAGTTGGGGCTTACATACTCTGATTATGGTTGTGGTACTAATCACTGTTGTGGTCAACGCCAGCGATTGTTGAAGTTGCATTTCCTGGCTCACTCATTTCTATTTGTGGTACCCACACATCAGAATGTGGTACTAGCTCATCTCTTAATTTCAGAACTCACCAAAGGGTTGCACACATTTTTGTGTTGTTTACCCCATACCTTGCTATAGTGTGACTGAAAATAGTTTTGGGGGTTGTGAAGCTCAAACAGCAGGCTTAGACAGGAGAGCTGTGTGGACCATGCTTAGCACATGTTGGACACCAGGGTTTGAAACCATGACTATATACTTTCAGGGCAGGCACTTTAATTCTCTAGACCTTATTCTTATTTTGTCCTGTTGTGTTCACTCTTCCTTTTCTTTTCTTTTTTTTTTTTTTTTTTTTTTGGTTTTTGGGCCACACCCGGTGACGCTCAGGGGTTACTCCTGGCTATGCGCTCAGAAGTCACTCCTGGGGTGGGGGACCATATGGGACGCCAGGGGATCGAACCGCGGTCCATCCTAGGCTAGCGCAGGCAAGGCAGGCACCTTACCTCTTGCGCCACCGCCCGGCCCCACTCTTCCTTTTCTTTTCTTTTCTTTCTTTTTTTTTTTTTTGCTTTTTGGGCCACACCCAGTGACGCTCTATGGCTATGCGCTAAGAAATAGCTCCTGGCTTGGGGGACCATCTGGGACGCTGGTGGATTGAACCACTGTCCATCCTAGGTTAGCACGTGCAAGGCAGATGTCCTACAGCTTGCGCCACAGCTCCGGCCCCTGTGTTCACTCTCTGTAGTAGATGGGGAGGCCTGTGGACATGAGTGGTCTTTGGGGACAGTAAATATATCTCCCAGGAAGTAATTTTGTGTAGACTTTGATATGAGATCTCCTACCATGTCTCAACTGGCTCATTTTTGGGGGGATTGCTTAGATTTTTATCTTGAAATAAGTCTAGAGTTCTGAAGTTCCTCTTAACTCTCTATTTTTGGTAATCTCCCTGGATTTAGCTTCATTTGGTTCCACAAATATTTCCTGATACTTCTAGATTCTTCTGAGTTTATAAGGATGAATATTAGGCTCAGTCTCCCTGTCCTAAGGCTCAGTCTTAATCCCTTTTTTGTTTGTTGGACCATACTCAGAGGTGCTTGTGGGGTGGGGCTGTAGCTATTCCTTGATCTTTGCTCAGGGCTTGATCCAATGCTTGGGAGTTCTGCAATGACAAAGATTGAATTGGAGTCGACTTGGATTAAAGCAACACAAGTGCTTTAACCTCTGTACTATCTTCCCATCACTGTCCTTGAAGATCTTAATGTTTATATGATAAATAGTAAGGAACTATGGTTGATATGTGTATTGGGGTATGGGAAAATAAACTAGAGAATGAGAAATATATTCTTTGGCTTATGAGAATTTGACGTAATACATTTAAGGTATCTGGTATAGAAGCTGGAGGCAGTAATCTGGGAAAGGTGAAAGGGAGATTTAGAAAAATGATTTTGGATTAAAACATGATGGCCTGATGTCATTTAGGGCTTTTTGTTTGCTTTTTGGGTCATACCAAGTAAAGCTCAGGAGTTACCCTTGGCGGTGCGCAGGAGACCATATATGGGATTCCAGGAATCAAACCCATTTTGGCTCTGTGCAAGGCAAGCACCTTACCTGCTGTACTATCTCTGTAGTTCCTGATGCCATTTTTGTTTGGGGGCAGAGTATGCTTTTCTTCCATAGAATGGTGGTTGTGTTGTGTTCCTGATTCTATATCAGAATAAAAATACTTTTCCTTGGGGCCGAAGAGATAGCAAGGAGGTAAGGCATTTGCCTTTCATGCAGAAGGTCATTGGTTCGAATCCTGGCATCCGATATGGTCCCCCAAGCCTGCCAGGAGCAATTTCTGAGCGTGGAGCCAGGAGTAACCCCTGAGCACTGCTGGGTGTGACTCCCCCAAAAATAAAAAAAATACTTTTCCTTTTTTCCATACTGAGGATTGGTTTTTCTCAGCTGGCTTTCCAAGGCCTAATGCTTCATTTTTCTGTTCTTCTTTACTCAGTATGGGCGTCTTATTGACCTCTGTCAGCCCACACAAAAGAAATACCAGATTGCTGTAACCAAGGTCTTGGGCAAGAACATGGATGCCATTATCGTGGATTCAGAGAAGACAGGCCGGGACTGTATTCAGTATATCAAGGAACAGCGTGGGGAGCCTGAGACTTTCTTGCCTCTTGACTATCTGGAGGTAAGCCTGGTGGGAAATGGAGACATTGTGAGAGGGTAGTTCCCCTTTTCCTAACCCACCAAGTTCTGCCACTTACTAAACTTTTCCCATAGGTGAAACCTACAGATGAGAAACTTCGGGAGCTAAAGGGAGCTAAGCTGGTGATTGATGTCATTCGCTATGAACCACCTCACATCAAAAAGGCCCTGCAGTATGCTTGTGGCAATGCCCTTGTCTGTGATAATGTGGAGGATGCCCGCCGCATTGCTTTTGGAGGTCACCAGCGCCACAAGGTATGGTTTCTTTTGCCGGGATTGGGATTAGTATTGAATATTCTTCTGTTTATTTTCTTCCTCTCTCCTCTATTCTCTTATTTATTTATAGACAGTGGCCCTAGATGGTACACTGTTCCAGAAATCTGGTGTGATCTCTGGTGGGGCCAGTGACCTGAAGGCCAAGGCAAGACGTTGGGATGAGAAAGCAGTAGACAAATTGAAAGAGAAGAAGGAGCGGTTGACAGAGGAGCTAAAAGTAAGTCTTAGACAACACTGAATCTAGGAGTAGGACTCCTAAATCTGGGCCAGCTACTTTCTTACAACTGATCTCCTTTTTCTTATCTACTTCAGGAACAAATGAAGGCAAAGCGAAAAGAAGCAGAACTGCGTCAGGTGCAGTCTCAGGCCCATGGACTGCAGATGCGACTCAAGTATTCACAGAGTGACTTGGAACAGACCAAGACACGTCATTTAGCCCTTAATCTACAGGTGGGGCCTGGCCATCAACCCTACTCTCCAAACATTCCTCTATAGATTCCTGGTTTGGATTTCTCTGTACATGGGGAACTTACCCCAATTCCTATTCTTTTTCAACTTGCTTCAAGGAATGAGTCCTGGCATAGCCAGGAGTTCATATCTGTGCTTCTTATAGCTTTTAAAAAAATTTCTATTTCAAACCTCTTCTTTTAGTTCTTTTTTTTCCTTTTTGGTTCACACCTGGCAGTGCTCAGGAGTTACTCCTGGCTCTATGCTCAGAAGTTGCTCTTGGCAGCCTTGGGGGACCATATGGGATGCCGGGATTCAAACTGGGGTCCATCCTGTGTTGGCCACGTGCAAGGCAAACGCCTTACCACTGTGCTATCACTCTGACCCCCCTTTTTATTATTTTTGTTGATTTTGCAATTTCTAGAGTTTCTACACATACTGTCTGCAGTGCTTACCAAGGTATGCACTTCTTAAATTGAGGTATTTAAACATGTGCTGAAAGGGGAATACAGTTCTTGTTTTGTTTTTGGTTCATATCCAGCTATACTCAGGAGTTACTCCTGGCTATTTACCTAGAAATTACTCCAGGCAGGTTCAAGCAACCGTACGGAGTGCTGGGGATCAAGCTTGGTTCAGCCATGTGCAAGGGAAATGCTCTTTCTGCTATACTATCGCCTTGATCTCAAGAGTTAGTTTTTATTTGAGGCAAATATGTTGTAGTGCTTTCAGTGAGTCACTGTGGTGCTCAAACATATTTTTTTTTTGTTTTGTCTTTGGGTCACACCCGGCGGTGCTCAGAAATAGCCCCTGGCTGGCTAGGGGGACCATATTGGATGCCGGGATTTGAACCATAGTTCGTCCTGGGTCGGCTGTGTGCAAGGCAAACATCCTACTGCTGTGCTATCTCTCCAGCCCTACAAACATATTTTCACTAGGGATAGAGCTCACTTATTAGTTGTAGTGCTTGGGCAGGTGGTATCCCAATGCAGTGCTTATACTCATCTAACTGTGTACAGCTGGAAATCACTTATGGTGTCAGTGAGTGCTGCCAGCAGAGCTGCCAGGACTGCATTCTGTGCATGTGGGACACTTGAGAATTTGACCTAGTGACCATGGACTATTGCTGTTCATCTGACCCTGGGGTTCAAATTTTGGCAATGAATGTAACAAGTTTCTTTTTCTTTTTCTTTTTTTGGGGGGGTCATACTCAGCACCGCTCAGGGGTTACTTCTGGCTCTACACTCAGAAATCGCTCCTGGGGGCCGGGCGGTGGCGCTAAAGGTAAGGTGCCTACCTTGCCTGCGCTAGCCTTGGACGGACCACGGTTCGATCACCCGGTGTCCCATATGGTCCCCCAAGCCAGGAGCAACTTCTGAGCAGACAGCCAGGAGTAACCCCTGAGCATTACCGGGTGTGGCCCAAAAACCAAAAAAAAAAAAAAAAAAAAAAAGAAATCGCTCCTGGCAGGCTTCAGGGACCATATGGGATGCCGGGATTCAAACCACTGTCCTTCTGCATGCAAGGCAAACACTTTTCCTCCATGTTATTTCTTTGGCCCCGTAACAAGTTTCTTGACCTTTCTCTATCAGTGTTTTCATCTTTATCTGTAAATGGGTGTCAGACTTGCTTTATAGGGTCATTGTGAAGACTGAGTAAGTACAGTGCTTAGATTGAGTCTTTGAGTAAATATTAAGTACAGTTAGCTTAATTTATCTGACAAATATTTGAGCTTCTTCTGAATTAAAAGTTTATTCTAGGTATTTCAGTTCCTGTTGGTTGGGTACTTTACTAGTTAGATGCTACTTCCCAAGATTATCTTGCAGGTGTGACATAAAATATTACAGTATATATGTGTGTGTGTGTGGTGTGTGTATAACCTTTTTTCTAAAATTAAACCAGAATTAGAAATCTGACCCCGGGCCTGGAGAGATAGCACAGCGGCGTTTGCCTTGCAAGCAGCCGATCCAGGACCAAAGGTGGTTGGTTCGAATCCCGGTGTCCCATATGGTCCCCCGTGCCTGCCAGGAGCTATTTCTGAGCAGACAGCCAGGAGTAACCCCTGAGCACCGCCAGGTGTGGCCCAAAAACCAAAAAAAAAAAAAAAAGAAATCTGACCCCAAGGATTTTGGATAAGAGATCATAATCTGTAAGTAATGTTGTTTAATATGTTTTTAGTCTATGGATGGAAGCTTGCTGACCTGGAAATTAAGGAGGTCATGTGAGGTTTCAAATGAGAGAAGATGAAAAATTGATGGGGCATTGCTAAGTCAGGTGCTTTAAGGCTACTCATGGGATTAGTGGTCTTGGATTAACTCCAAAGAATGGATTTTCTCCGAAAAGCTTCATTTCACAATGTATTATAGACACTTGAACTCCTATGTTAGTTGTAGTACTATTCACAAATAAGCAAAATCTGGAAACTGTCTGAGTGCTTGAGAACAGATGAATGGATAAAGAAACTATGGTGTATCTACACAGTGGAATTCTATTTTTTTTTTGGTTTTTGGGCCACACCCATTTGACGCTCAGGGGTTACTCCTGGCTATGTGCTCAGAAATTGTCCCTGGCTTGGGGGGGACCATATGGGATGCCAGGGGATCGAACCACTGTCCGTCCTATGCTAGTGCTTGCAAGGCAGACACCTTACTTCTAGCACCACCTTCCCGGCCCCCACAGTGGAATTCTATATAGCTGTTAGGGAAAAATTAAGTCATGAAATGTGCTAATACATGGCTAGACTTTGGACAGTATCATGCTGAAAGAAATGAGTCTTAGGGAAAGGGACAGACAAAATGATCATACTTATTTGCGGGATATAAATATATTGTATGAGAATATAGTCAAAAACAATAGAAATGAGGACCAGGAGTACAGGTCCACTTTAGGATGCTTGCCACAGAAGGGGGTAGTGCAGTAAGACAGAAGAGACCATTATGATAGTAGTTGGAAATAATCACTTTGGACAAGAACTGAAAGCTGAAAGAGGTAAGCTGATGATGCACTTGATACCCTTTCAGAAATACTATTTAGGGAAAGTAGCAACAGTTTCTAAAAGGGAGAGGAAGGCAGTGAAGAAGGGATACAGAGAGCAAGAGATGTAGGTAGTAGCAGGCTGTGGGGATGTTAACGGGGTGGGGGAGAGCTTTGGTGGAAGTGAACATTGATGAAGGGATGGGTGTTGGAACATTGTATGAATAAAGCTTAATTTAAGAAAATTTTAAAGAGAATTTGGTTTCTTTTGTCCCCACAATTGCATTCTACAGGAAAAGTCGAAGCTGGAGAGTGAACTAGCCAACTTTGGTCCTCGCATCAATGATATTAAGAGGATTATCCAGAGCCGAGAGAGGGAAATGAAAGATTTGAAGGAAAAGATGAACCAGGTTGGTAATTGATTAGTCAGAATTAGAAACAGGTGCAGTAGACCTTTGCTAACTCACTCACATTTTCACTTCTTGCAGGTAGAAGATGAAGTTTTTGAAGAGTTTTGTCGAGAGATAGGTGTGCGCAACATCCGAGAGTTTGAGGAAGAAAAAGTGAAGCGTCAGAATGAAATTGCTAAAAAGCGGTAGGTTGAACTGTGGGTAGGAAATTGGAATTCCCTTGTATTTTTAGCTTGATATTGTAAAAAAGTCAGTTATCATCATAGGGACTATATTGTAGAATAATGTGTATTTATTGTACTTCTGCCTATAATAGGGAGAATTTTGGAATACTATAGTGGTTGAGAATGTCAGTTTGAAAGTGGTTTACCTGGATTAAAATCAGAGCTCCATAATTCATCTTGTACAGTGACAACCTCTACCAAAGCTCCAGTTTTCTTCCTCTTCTTTTCCTTTTTGACTACACTTGGCAGGGCTAGGAAATACTCCCAGCTTGTTGCTCAGGTGTTGCATCTAAAGTACTGGGGGATCATATGTGTTGCCAGAAATCAAACTCAGGTTTTGCACCCAGGCAAAGCATGCTCTCAGCCCACTGAACTGTCTGTCTCTATGAGTTACTTCTATTTTATTTTCTTATTGTGATCCCACTGAGCAAGGTTGGGTAGGAGAAAAATTCTAGATTGGAAGAATAATAAGTAATAGAAAAGTAATACTTCTCCTCTCATCCTGAATAAATCTTTTGTGCCAAGTTGTAATTTGCTGGATATTATAGGGGTAAGGTTCATCTATCTATATCAAATAGATGAACACAAAGTCACCCCACACCCAGGGCCTTAGTCAGAACTTCATGTAGCCCATTACTCATGTTTATTGTTCTATCCTTAGTCAGGCTCAAGGGATATAGAAATCGCAAAAAAATGTTACAGAAATGGAATCAAGGACTCTCACTCTCTGAATTTGTGGAGTAGTCGGAGAGATAAACAAGTAAATCAACAATTTCAGTACAGTAAGTGATGTTATATTTGAGGTATACACAGAGGACATGTTCAAGGAACTGCAAATCAATAAGAGGGAAAAAGAAAACAAAAGATTCAATAGGAAAATCAGATGAAATGATAGTATTCCATGAAATGAAAAGCTCAAAAAACTGACAGCTACGTGAATTGAGGCTCCATCTCATTCCTATTCAGAGATAGGTAAACTAAAACTATCTAGCGATATTTGGTGAAAACAGAAGCACTATGGGATAGTGTCAATGCTAGATTTATATAGGAAGTCTTGCCTTCGGGGTTGCATGGAGAAATATTCAGTGTTCATCTTTTTTTATTTGTTTTAGGGCTACACCCAGAGATGCTCAAGGGTTATTCTTGGCTCTGTGCCCAGAAATCACTCCTGGCAGGCTCAGGGGACCATATGAGATGCTAGGGTTCGAACCTGTGTCCATCCCGGGTCTATTGTGTGCAAGGCAAACACTCTACTTCTGTGCTATCACTCCCACCCTCAGTGTTCAGCTTGACATACATTTGGTAGTGGATATTGGTAACATAATGTTATCACTAGGAGAACATATCACTTACCGTATATACTCGAGAATAAGCCAAATTTTCCAGCACAAAATTTGTGCCCCCAAAACCCGAACTTGGCTTATACTCTTGGTCATACTGGTTATTTGATTTGGTGTGTGCACACCGAATCAAATGCACGTAGTCTTCAGTTGTCTTCTGCCATCTCCAGAGAGGCCAGTGCTTCAGCTCAGTCCACATGTCGCAGCTGAGCTGAAGAGGTAGGCGGCTGTCGTGCACTGTATGCCACTGAACTATTTTTTTTTGGTTTTTGGGCCACACCCGGCAGTGCTCAGGGGTTACTCCTGGCTGTCTGCTCAGAAGTAGCTCCTGGCAGGCACGGGGGACCATAGGGGACACCGGGATTCGAACCAACCACCTTTGGTCCTGGATCGGCTGCTTGCAAGGCAAACGCCGCTGTGCTATCTCTCCGGGCCCTTCCACTGAACTATTTAACCGATAATATTCAATGGCACATTTAATTGAATGCAAACCCCATTTAAGGCAGTAAAGTTGTGTAAATAAATGTTTATAAATCCTGAATCCTTATAATCAGGGGTTTGGAGTATAAGGATTCAGGATTTTTTTTGGGCCACACCCGGCAGTGCTCAGGGGTCATTCCTGGCTGTCTGCTCAGAAATAGCTCCTGGCAGGCACGGGGGACCATATGGGACACCGGGATTCAAACCAACCACCTTTGGTCCTGGATCAGCTGCTTGCAAGGTAAACGCCGCTGTGCTATCTCTCTGGGCCCAGGATTCAGGATTTTTAACCATTTATTTACAATGCCTTACTGTCTTAAATGGTTTATTCATTTTTATTAAAGTTGCCGTTGAATACTATGGGTAAATGTGGTATGTTAATAGTATATAGTATATCAAACAATCGTGTATTGTAAATTTTATTATTGTTTTTGGGTCACACCCGGCAGTGCTTAGGGTTTACTCCTGGCTCTGTGTTCAGAAATCGCTCCTGGCAGGCTCAGGGGACCATATGGGATGCCGGGATTCGAACCACAGTCCTTCTGCATGCGAGGCAAACACTGTACCTCCATGCTATCTCTCCGGCCCCTGGAGTATGCTTATTTTAAGGAAGTTAAAATCTTGCTTTGAAATAAAGTAGCAAGGGAAGGATCTTACATTAGACAGTGCTCTTTTTTTTTTTCCTTTGGTTTTTGGGCCACACCCGGTGACGCTCAGGGATTACTCCTGGCTATGCGCTCAGAAGTCGCTCCTGGCTTCTTGGGGGACCATATGGGATGCCGGGGGGTCAAACCACGGTCCGTCCAAGGCTAGCGCAGGCAAGGCAGGCATCTTACCTCTAGCGCCACCGCCCGGCCCCATAGACAGTGCTCTTAAGTGTGTTTTCTTTTTAATTTTTATAGTCTGGTTGGAAATTGAGAAATGCTTTCTATCCAGTCATTTCCCCTAGTTCATGTTTTAATGTCCCAAAGTTTAATAATAATCAGAATAGTGAAGCAGCCATGACTGAACTAGACTCAGCACTTATTGTATTACATCTTTGTGTGTGTATATAGTTGAACTCAGGAAGCCAACAAAGTAATAGAAACCAAAAAATTTTTCTTTTTTTTTCTTCTTTTTTTTTTTTTTGGTTTTTGGGCCACACCCGGCGTTGCTCAGGGGTTACTACTGGCTGTCTACTCAGAAATAGCTCCTGGCAGGCACGGGGGACCATATGGGACACCGGGATTCAAACCAACCACCTTTGGTCCTGGATCGGCTGCTTGCAAGGCAAACACCGCTGTGCTATCTCTCCGGGCCCCCAAAAAACTTTTCACAACCACCAGAATAGGTTTTATAGAAAAAACAGTAATGATGGGGGCCGGGCGGTGGCGCTGGAGGTAAGGTGCCTGCCTTACCTGCGCTAGCCTAGGAGACGGACCGCGGTTCGATCCCCCGGCGTCCCATATGGTCCCCCAAGCCAGGAGCGACTTCTGAGCGCATAGCCAGGAGTAACCCCTGAGCGTTACCGGGTGTGGCCCAAAAACCAAAAACCAAAAAAAAAAAAAAAAAAGAAAAAAAAAGAAAAAACAGTAATGAACTGAGCTGGAGACCTATAGAGTGAGTAGGATTTATCTTACCAGGCAGCAGACAGAAGAGTTCCAGGCAGTGACAACAGCATGTTTGGACGTTTTAGAGAATATGCCTTGTTCTGGAAACTTAAGTAATTTTGAATGTCAAGCATAAAAATGGGGTCAGGAAGAAAGTTGGGTGATAGGAAGGTCAGCAGGAGCTAAATCACAAAGGGCTTTATGCTTCATAATTAGGAGATTAAACCTAAAATTACTTACTATAAAGTTATGGCATTAATTAATTTGTATTATAGTGACTATTAGGTTTTAGCTATTGCTGTGATATCTGGCTGCAACTGTTATATCATTGAATGTAAGAGGACCTATTACTGGTCTGCTACTCCCTATATATAAAGAGACTTTGTACTCTAGTTTATTTTTTGGGCCACAGCTGATGGTACACAGGTTACTCCTGGCTCTGTACCCAGGAACCAGATCTGCCGGGTTCAGGGAAAGCACATGGGATGCTGAAGATCGAACCTGAGTTAGCAGTGTGCAAGACAAAGCTATGTATTCTTGAATTTCTGAAGAAATGGAGAGGAGGGCAATAATAAGAATTTAGTATTTTCTCTACATTTCTGTATTACCCAAGTTCTGCTCCTTAGAGATTCTGGAATCTCAGGGTGAGTTTGGGTGTGAGATGGGGGTAGTTGGGAAAAATTAAAGCCCATAGACAAGTATGAGCTAAACATAACTAGTGTTTCTGGTAAAGATGATAACAATAGTGAGATTATGATGACAATTAGAATTTGAGTACTTACTGTGTGCCTTGTATGATTCTAAGAACATATATAAAGTGCTGTTACTAATTTCCATTTAAAGATGAGAAAATGGAGGCCTGTAGACTGTAATTAACTTGTTTGAGATGACACTACTAGCAAATGGCAAGGTTGGGATACCTGTGTTTTTAATTCATTATAGGAGCCCAGGCTTTGGTGTTGGACTTTTGGGTTCCAGTCTCTTATGTACCTTTTACTAGCTGTGTAACTGAGCAAGGCCTTTTACTGGATTAAGTTTTCTCATTTGTAAAATTAGGATAATAACACCTACCTATGGAGCTGTTGATTAGAGGATTAGAGGTATTGTATACTAAGAATCTAAGAGCTTAATAAGTAGGAATTATTGTCGCTGGTGGATTCAGGTGGGCCTTTTTGTGCTTCATTCTAGGAAGTTTTGAAATTTGCCTGTGCTTACCAGGGGATTATGGTGTCGGCCTTCCCGCCCCTGTCTTGTGCCATATATACAAAATTGGACTGAAAACAGTTCTCCAAGTTTCAGGGGACAGTTTTATGTGGATCGAGGAAGGGGGATGAGCTGAGTAGTGATTGATAAAGTATTGGGCTTCTGTGCCCTGGACCTTTTTATTCTTTCTTTCTGTAGTTTGGAGTTTGAAAATCAAAAAACTCGCTTGGGTATCCAGTTGGATTTTGAAAAGAACCAGTTAAAAGAAGACCAGGATAAAGTACACATGTGGGAACAGACAGTGAAAAAGGATGAAAATGAGATAGAGAAGCTCAAGAAGGTAAGTAAGGAAGAACAACATAAAAAGATAGTCTAAAACCTGAGAGGCAAAAGGTCAGATAGAGTGATTGATGTGTATGTGTGTATGTGTGTGCATGACATAGTATAGTAGCCATAATTTATAAATATCTTTTTTTTTTTGGTTTTTGGGCCACACCTGGCAATGCTCAGGGGTTACTCCTGGCTCTCTGTTCAGAAATCACTCCTGGCAGGCACGGGGGACCACGGGGGACCAAATGGGATGCCGGGATTCAAACCACCATTGGTCCTGGGTCAGCGCTTACAAGGCAAATGTGCTACCACTATGCTATCTCTCCGGCCCCCAATTTATAAATATCTTATCAAAATAATAAAAAATATGGATCTAAAGGAGGGAAAGAGGCACAAAGAGTTTAAGAGTTTAAAATAACACAACGAATAAATAATTCAGCCTTACAAGAAATCAGAATTTTTTGGTATGTGGTGCCAGTGTTCAACCTAGGGCCACACACATGCAAGATGTGCTCACCTAAGCAACCAGGATTCTTGCACTGTATAAAACTGTTCACTGAGTTTTCAGTATAGCTGATGTTTATTCAGATAACTCTTTGAGGATGGAATTTACCAATTTATGCTACATTTTACGAATATTTATATAACTTATTGGTTCTTAAATTATAGTAATATACAAACCATGTCTTTTTTGTATTTTGATTTTGGTCCACAAATGGCCGTGCTTGGCATGCTGTGTGTGGGATCTAAGTATTGTAAGCTAGTATCATTGCTTACAAAGCTAGTACTCCAGATCTTTGAGCTATATTCCTGGTCCTTGAACTCTATTTTTGCTTTTACTTACTTACTTACTTACTTACTTACTTTTTTTTTTTTTTTTTGGTTTTTGGGCCATACCCGGTGACTCAGGGGTTACTCCTGGCTAGGCATTCAGAAATCGCTCCTGGATTGGGAGACCATTTGGGACACCAGGGGATTGAACCGCAGTCCGTCCTAGGTTAGCCACATGTAAGGCAAACACCCTACCTCTTGCACCACAGCTCCGGCCTCTACTTACTTTTTTTTTTTTTACTTAAATTTAGAGGTGCTCAGGACTTATTCCTGGCTCTGTGGTCAGGGATCACTCCTGGAAGGGTTGAAGGGAATATGGGATGCCAGGGATTGATTATGGGTTGGATCAATGCAAGGATCCTGGGATTATTCAAGGCAAGGCAAAAGCATCTACCTGTATATCACTCTGGGCCCCTGAATCCTTTATCTGTTTATTGTTTTGGGGCCATACTAAACTGTGCACAGGGCTTACTCCTGGCCCCAACCACTGACCTGAACCCTTTTTAAAGAAAATATTCCTGGGGCTGAAAAAAAATTCTTGGGGCTAAAGTGACAGTATAGCAGGTAGGATATTTGCCTTGCATGTGTCTGACCTGGTTTGATCCATGTTATATGGTTCCCTGAACTTCACCAGGAGTGACCCCTGAATACAGAGTAGGAAATAAGCTATGAACATCTGTGGTTGTGGCCCAAACACACACACACACACACACACACACACACACACACACACACTTAAGATCTCTTGTGTTTGGGGCTAGAGAGATAGCATGGAGATAGAGCGTTTGCCTTACATCCAGGACAGTGGTTCGAATCCTGGCATCCCATATGGTCCCCCATGCCTGCCAGGGGCAATTTCTGAGTGCAAGGCAGGAGTAACCCCTGAGCCCTGCTGGGTGTGACCCAAAAACCAAAAAAAAAAATCTCCTGTGTTTAAAGAATTCTTATCTTGGGGCCAGAGCGATAGCACAGCGGTAGGGCTTTTGCCTTGCAAGTGGCCGATCTAGGATGGACCATGGTTCAATCCCCCAGCATCCCATATGGTATCCTGAGCCAGGAGCGATTTCTGAGCTAGTAGCCAGGAGTAACTTACCCCTGTGCATCACAGGGTGTGGCCCAAAAGTAAACAAATAAAATTCTGGGGCCGGAGAGATAGAACAGCGGCTTTTGCTTTTTGCAAGCAGCCGATCCAGGACCTAAGGTAGTTGGTTCTAATCCCGGCGTCCCATATGGTCCCCCGTGCCTACCAGGAGCTATATCTGAACAGATAGCCAGGAGTAACCCCTGACCACTGCCGGGTGTGGCCCCAAAACAAAAAAAATAAAATAAAATAAAATGCTTAGCCTGGCATATACAAATGTGTACTATGAAATCAAAAAGCCAAAAAACAGTTACAAATTGAAATTTATAAAATTCAGTGCAATAGATCATGGTAATTTTTTTTTAATAGAAGAAGGGTCATATCCTGTAATTCTCAGCTCAGTGTTCTGAAGAATCATGTATATTGGGGTTTAACTTGGGCATCCTGAATATTCAGTGTGTTCCAGACCCATTTGAGCAATCTCTCTAGCCCTAGACCATAGCATTTTGCTGAAATTAATTTCACAGTGTACCTGTTTTTTTTTTAATTTGGTATTGTTTTTGGATCACATCTATCTATGGTCAGTTTTTACAGCTGCGGATCAAACCCAGGTCATCTGGGTACAAGCTATGTTGTACTATCTCTCAGGCCCTGAATCTGTTTTATTGACTGTTTTGGCTTCGAGTCAGATACACCTGTGCTAATGGCTAATGTTTAATGATATAGGTGTCCCACAACCCTTTTCTTCTGATGCCAGTGAAATTTGTGTTTTTCATAGCATCACCTCCTGAGGTGATTGGTCTTGGTTTATTTATTTACTTATTTTAGTTTGGGGCCCACACCCAGTGATGCTCAGGAGTTATTTCTGACTATGCGCTTAGAAATCGCTCCTGCTTGGGGGACCTGTCTGTCCTGGATCAGCTGCGTGTAAGGCAAATGCCCTACTGCTGCGCTATCGGCTCTGGCCCCTGGTCTTGGTTTAAACATGGGATTTCATTTATATATCTGCTTATATTATTGATTTGTATGAGTATTTTTCCATTAGGCCCTGATGATTAAAGTGTCACTGGGAGCTTAAATGTAAATGTAGATCATGTTGGGTATTGCTTATGGATACATAGAATGCAGAATCATGTATTTTTCTGATTTTCCCCTTTTTAAAAATTATCTTAAACAGCACAAAGTTGCAAGAGCAGTACTAAGAATTTCTCTCTGCCTATCACTAAAATTAATCATGTTGGTTTTTTTCTTTTCTTTTTTTTGGGGGGCGGGGGGGACACACACCTGGCAATGCTCAGATCTTACTCCTGGTTCTGCACTCAGGAACTATGACAGCAGTACTTGGCGACCATAATGGATACTGAGGATTGAACCCATGTTGGCCATGTGCAAGGCAGTTGCCCGTTCTATCTCTCTGACTATTCATGTTGATATTTTTGATTTCTTATTCTTTAGGCACTTTTGTTTCGCTTTTTTGAACCACACCTGACAATGCCCAGGGATGTTTTTTCCTGGTTTTACATCCAGGAGTTACTCTTGGAGACTATATAGGATGTCAGGAATTGAACTTTGGTCAGCTACAGGCAAGGCAGTCTCCCTATCTACCGTACTATCTCTTCAGCCCCACTTTATGTATATTTTGAAGAAGAGGCATGCTTTGGTGGTGGCTAGGGGCTGTTCCTGGCAGTGGGGACCTTGAATATTGAACTCATAATCTTTGACACATAAGCATAAACTTCAATCTTTTGAGCAGTCTCCTTGGTCCTGTATTTCTTTTGAGTTGCAAGGCATATCCCCTGTACAGTATTTTAAAAACAAAATGAAAGAATTCTTAACAAGTTAGAATGTTAAAAATAAGACTACAACTGCCTTTGAGTAATCACTTTTCGTTTTAGTTCTTTTCTGTTTTTTGGGGGGGGGTTTGGGGCTGCACTTGGCAGCGCTTAGGGGTTACTCCGGGCTTGGGCTCAGAATTCAAAAATTGCTCCTGTCAGGCTCTGGGGGACCATATGGGATGCCAGGAATCAAACTCAGGTCAGTCCCGGGTCGGCCGCCTTCAAGGCAAATGCCCTACCGCTGTGTTATCTCTTCAAACCAGTTTTAGTTCTCTTTTTTTCTTGCACCAACCTCATATATTTTTCCAGATCTTGTAGATAGAATTAAATGCTTTAATACTTTCTATATTTACTCTGTATTCCTAGAAAATAAACAGTAGTGTTTGTGTTGTTTTGATTTTATCTGAAGCATGTGGTGCTGGGCATCAAACCTATGCCCTTGTGCATCTAATCTTCTGAGTTACTTCCCCAGTATTGTGAGTTAAACTTTGTTTTTTGAAGTGTCAGGGATCATACTCAAATTTTATGTTTTCAGTGGTCTGAGGCACATCACCTGCCCTCTAATTTTTAAATTATACTCCTTATGACAGTAGATTCAACATGGAAAATTGCTCTAATACAACATTAAGTCATAATGTAGACTTTGTGTGTGTGTGTTCAGCATTGAGCACGGGACCTCACATATGCAAGGAAAATGCTTTACCACTAAGCTACATGTTTAACTATATTATTATTATTATTATTATTTTGGTTTTTTGGCCACTCCTGGCAGTGCTCAGGGGTTACTTCTGGCTATCTGCTCAGAAATAGCTCCTGGCAGGCATGGGGGACCATATGGGATGCCGGGATTCGAACCAAACACTTTAGGTCCTGGGTCAGCTGCTTGCAAGGCAAACACCGCTGTGCTATCTCTCCGGCCCCTTAACTATATTATTTTTATTGTTGTTATTAAGGTAACAATTTATAATAGTGTTAATGTTTATGCTTTGGGTAAACAATGTTACAGTACCACAGATATCACCAAAGTGCCAGTATCCCTTCACAGAATCTAGTTTCCAGTCTAGTCTTCCATTTATAGAACTATTAATAGTTGTATTAGGAGAAAATAGGCTGAAATGTTAACTCTTAATCTCTGATGAAATTATACGTGATTTTGCCCCACTACTGTCGGCTTTGTACATTTTCTATGCTTAGAACTTTTCTACAGTTAACAACTTGTCTTTTTCGGTTTGGGGGCCACATGTAGTGGTACTCAGGGTTTATTCTTGACTCTGCATTCAGAATCAAACCTGGAGATTGAACCCGGGACTGACACATGTAATGCAGATACCCTACTTGTATGTACTACCTCTTCAACTCTGGCAAACAAGTTTTGTTTTGGAAGCCATACCCAGAAGTGCCTAGGGGTTACTCCTGGCTCTATTCTTAGAAATTAGTTTTGCTTCACAAAAGCAAATTGGGAATAATAATAACTGGGGTGGGAATGTTGCACTGGTGAAGGGGGGTGTTCTGTTTGTGACGGAAACCCAACTATAGTCATGTTTGTAATCATGGTGCTTAAATAAAAAATAAAAAAAATTACTTTTGGCAGGATTGGGGGACCATATGGAATGCTGGGGATTGAATCTGAGTCAGCCACAAAATAAGGCAAATGTCCTACCTGCTGTGCTATCTCTCTGGCCCCTCAGCAAATAACTTTCATAATGGGTATGTGGTAGAGGACAATCACATAATTTTGAAAAGTTTGAATGAATCTTGAAGGGTGATGGAGATTTGTGAAAGTAGGTTTATTTAAGAAAGGCTCCAACAAACCTCTGTGTGGAAAGGGTGGTGATGTAAGTGGACGTCAAAGGGAAGATGGGCAAAGTCTTCACCTCTTATCCTGTTCCCCTGGATGCTCCTCCCCAGGAGGAACAAAGGCACATGAAGATCATAGATGAGACCATGGCCCAGCTCCAAGATCTGAAGAATCAGCATTTAGCCAAGAAGTCAGAGGTGAATGACAAGAATCATGAGATGGAGGAGATTCGGAAGAAACTGGGAGGTGCCAACAAGTGAGTGGGCTCAAGCCTAGGGTTGGGGAAAGTAGGTACAATAGGCAACCTTTTAGATTTGTGTCTCACTTGATTTCTTGCATCTTAGGGAAATGACCCATTTACAGAAGGAGGTGACAGCTATTGAGACCAAGCTTGAACAGAAACGCAGTGACCGCCACAACCTTCTACAAGCCTGCAAGATGCAAGACATTAAGTTGCCACTGTCTAAGGGTACCATGGATGATATTAGTCAGGAAGAAGTGAGTATTAAGCCTGGTGTTGGGAATGAGCTGGAAAGAATTGGAATCAGAGATGGGATTAAATTGTTTAGAAAGGAAAGAGTTTTGGCGAGGGGTAGTGAGGGACCTAAAGGATACAGTAAAGGTAAGGCAGATAAGATGAAAGGTAATAAATATCCTTGTTGTAAGAAGGAAATTGAATTTTGGATAGAGCTGCATGTTATTAGGTGGGGGCAGATGTAAACCAGAATAGGAAATCATTGACTAAGCTCAGGGATTTGAATTATGTTGACTCTAACAGGTGATGGCAGCTTTTGGTAGGAATGAGAATTAAGGGATATTAGAAAATGAAGACAGGAACTGGGATACTGAAGGAATGATAGCTGTAATGAAATTGGTTGGCCAGGAGAAGATTGTGCAATACAGTAATAAGAGAGGGACACTGACCAATAGAGGAGTCAAGATGTTTTATCCACTGCATGGAGATTGGTTTGTGATTATCTTTTTTTTTTTTTTTTTTTTTTTGGTTTTTTTTTTTTTGGGCCACACCCTGTGACGCTCAGGGGTTACTCCTGGCTATGCGCTCAGAAGTTGCTCCTGGCTTCTTGGGGGACCATATGGGACGCCGGGGGATCGAACCGCGGTCCGCCCTAGGCTAGCGCAGGTAAGGCAGGCACCTTACCTCCAGCGCCACCGCCCGGCCCCCCGTTTGTGATTATCTTAATTCACATATCTGACTTCCTCTTCCCTGAATAGTAAGTACTTCAGTTTAATTTAGCAAAAATATCTTGAACAGCAAGATAGCTTGATTATTTCTAAACCTGACCACAGTCTTGTCACGCAGGCATCATCTCATGTTACAGATAGGGAAACTCCGGATCTGACAACCTGTCTTGCCGAGGACCATGCCATTAGTGAATGGTAGAATCCAGTTTTATCTCAATATTTTTGCCTTCACAGCCACTGCTCTGCAATAATTGTTTTCTTTAAGTGATTTTCTTCAAAGATACTGAAGGTTATAAAGCAGCCTGCAATCCCTTCTTAGAGGGGTACTGCCATAACTAGGCTGCTTCCTTAGACTCTTCCTCTTGCCACTGCAGGGTAGTTCCCAGGGAGAAGATTCAGTGAGTGGATCCCAGCGAACATCAAGTATCTATGCACGAGAGGCCCTCATTGAGATAGACTATGGTGACCTGTGTGAGGATCTGAAGGTGAGAATCAGCTACTGAGGGGATGGTGAGGTGGGAAAATCTTCCTAATTGACTTGAAATGGTCAGCTATTGGGGACTCTGGATACCAAGGTTAGAATTGGGGAGAGTGGCATGTGACAAGCTGTTGAGTTGTAATCCAGGGTTTTCTTTCATAGGCACACAGACATAGCACAACTTCCACCTCTAGTCCTAGTTGCACATGTCTCATCCCAGATACAAGGGGAAAATGGGCTCATTTTTCCATTTTTTAAATATTTTATTTAAATCATTGTGATTTACAAAGTTATTCATAATTGGATTTTAGAAATATAATGTTTTAGCACCAATCACACCACCAATGTCAACTTCCCTCCACCAGTATTTTCAGAGTCCACCCTCAGGCATTTTTTTAAGTTTGGTTTAACTTTAATGTTTGGGTCTCATGATTTCAGTGTTGTTGACTCTATGGTTTGGAATTTAGTTCTGTCCTTCCTTAACACCACTAATGTACCTGAATCCCCGTGAACCTTCTTCCCTCATTGTTTCACATCTGTCATTCTCCCTCTCAATTATATTTCTTTCCTTATTCTTTCTTTCTTTTTTTTTTTTTGGTTTTTGGGTCACACCCGGCGGTGCTCAGGGGTTACTCCTGGCTGTCTGCTCAGAAATAGCTCCTGGCAGGCATGGGGGACCATATGGGACACCGGGTTTCAAACCAACCACCTTTGGTCCTGGATCGGCTGCTTGCAAGGCAAACGCTGCTGTGCTGTCTCTCCGGGCCCTCCTTATTTCTATACATGGGGCCCAGGAGTGTTTTAAGCAACCCACACTTAAATCTTTGCATTTCCTTATGCAGTTATTCTAAATATACATATAAATTATTTTTTATTTATCTTCCTTCTGGAGTACTTTATTTAACATGATATCTTCCAGTTCCATCCATGTTGCAGCAAATTGCATGATTGGGTCATTTGTTAGAACTTTGTAGTATTCCATCATATTATCTTTATGATCTGTTGTACATGTAGGTTTATTCCAACTCTTAGCTATTTTGCTGAGTGCTGCAATGAATAGTGGTATGTACACATCCTTTTGAATGAGTGTATTTTTGTTCTGGGGATAGATTTCCAAAATTGGAATTTCTGCGTTATATGTCAACTCAATTCTGAGTTTACTGAGAATCTTCTATACTATTTTCCATAGGGGTTGAACCCAGACAACATTCCCACCAGAGTGGATAAGAGTTCCTTTTATACCACCGCCAACACAAACTGTTCTTAGTATTTTTGTCTGTGCCATTGTCAGTGTTGTAAAATGATATCTTATCATCTTTATTTGGATTTCCCTAATGCCAGGCATTGCCTCAAAACCAAAAATAAAATGACACATGCTCAGTCTTATTTTCATGCCCTTCCCTCTCCCCACTGAACTATTTTATTTCTATATATCTCTCACAAATAGACAATTCCTTGTTTTTGGTGGTTTTTTTGGGGGGCCACATCTGGTGGTGCTCAGGGGTTAGTCTTGGCACTGCACTCAGAAATCACTACTAGCAGGCTTGGGGGACTGTATGGCATGCCAGAGATTGAAATTGGGCCAACTGCATGCAAGGCAAATGACCTTCCACTGTGCTCTTGCTCTGGCCCCACACTTAACTATTTTAAATAAAATTCTATTCAAATTTCAAATGAACCTTACCATATATATCTCTAGGATATAGAATTAAATTTTTGTTTGGGGTCAAATCCAGATCTGTTCATCACTTTACCACTGAGCCACATCCCTAGTCTTGACTATAAGGACTCAAAAAAAGGTATGGTATCATACCTCCTACATTTTCATAGTTACTATATTATAAGGTATCCAGAAAATTTTTGGATTTTAATGACTATACCAGAAGTTACTGAAATTCAGTAAAATTATAACTTAGTTATTGAAAAAATAATTTTCAAAAACTATTTAGTAATGTAAATTTGAACAATAATAATTTGAATGATCCTATACATTTAAAAATTAACATGAAGTAGATAAATCCTACAAATATACAATTTCATCTGTAGGCTACTTGCCTTGTACATTACAGACTCAGGTTCAATATCCTGTACCCATTTGGTCCCCAGAACATCAGTAATAGGAAGAGAGAGGAATTAAGGAAATTTTAAGGAAAAATACTAGTGGCGTTCTTCTGTTCATAATGCAACTTGGCTTCTTATTTGTTTTGTTTTGGGGCCACATCTGCTGGTGCTTAGGGATTACTCCAGGCTATGCGTTCAGAAATCACTCCTGGCTTGGGGGACCATATGGGTCGCCAGGGTCATCTGCAAGCAAGGCAAATATCCTACTGCTACACTATTGCTCCTCCCCACAATTATCATTCTTACCAGTTTCAACTACCATTGTAGAAGAGCCTTCTCTGCTCTAACTGCACTCACCACATTTTTTAGGAAGCGTCCTACCATGAACTGATCCTTCTGGCCCTCAACTCTATTGTATATTGTCTCTGGATATTATTACCACACTATTTTTTATTTTCCTTAAAGCCCACAAATGAATAAGATTATTCTATGTTTAGCCCTCTCCCTCTGATTCATTTCACTCAGCATAATACTCTCCATGTCCATTCATGTATAAGCAAATATGAATTCCTAACAGCTGATGCATTGTGTAGATATATCACAACTTCTTTAGCACTCATCTGTTTTTGGACACTTGGGTTGTTTCCAGATTTTTGCTATTGTAAGTAGTGCTGTGACAAAAATAGGAATGCAGGGGCATTTTCTGGTGTTCCTAAGTTATGCCCTATGATCATATGGAAGTTCAATGTCTAATTATTTTGAAGAATATCCATATTGTTTTCCAAAAAGGCTGAACTAGTTTGCATTTCCACCAGCAATGAAGGAGAATCCCTTTTTCGTTGCATCTGTATCAGCACTGGTTGTCATTTTTCCTTTTTTTTAATTTAATTTAATTTAATTTAATTTTTTTGGTTTTTGGGTCACACCCGGCGATGCTCAGGGATTACTCCTGGCTGTCTGCTCAAAAATAGCTCCTGGCAGGCACGGGGGACCATGTGGGACACCGGGATTTGAACCAACCACCTTTGGTCCTGGATCGGCTTCTTGCAAGGCAAACGCTGCTGTGCTATCTCTTCGGGCCCAGTTGTTATTTTTCTATCTTTTTTATTTGTTAGTTTTTTGGAGGACACACTTAGTGGTGCTCAGGGGTTATACCTGGCTTTGCACTAAGAAATTGTTCCTGGCAGGTTTGGGGGACTACATAGAATGCCAGGAATCGAACTCTGGTCTGTCCCAGGTTGGCCACATGCAAGGCAAACACTCTACGGCTGTGCTATCGCTCCAGTCCCTGGTTGTTATTTTTCTTTGTTATGTTTGCAGGTTTTTGGTGTGAAATGATATCTTATTGTTGATTTGATTTGAAGCACCCTGATGATTAGTGATGTGGAACTTTTTTTTTTCCTGTGCCTTTTGACAGTCTATATTTCTTTGAGGAAAATGCCTGTTAATTTCTTCTCTTCATTTTAGGATGGGGTTAGATTTTCTTCTTGTTAAATTCTATCAGTGCCTTGTATATCTTAGATCTTAACCCCTTATCTGATGGATATGGGATGAATAGTTTCTCCCATTTTGTGGATAGTCTTTGTATTCTAATCACTATTTCCTTTGAAATGCAGAAGCTTCTTAGTTTAATGTAGTCCCATTTGTTTACCTTTGCTTCCACTTGCTTGACCAATGGTGTTTCATCCTTGAAGATGCCTTTAGGTTCAGTGTCATGGAGTGTTCTGCCTAATTGTACTTCTATGTACCTTATGTTTTCAGGTATGATATCATGTTCTTTCATTTATTTTGATTTAACCTTTGTGCAGTGTTAAAAGAAAGGTCTGAGTTGACTTTTTTTGCATGTAATTGATCAGTTTTCTCAGTGGTTGGGTTTTTCTCTCTTTGTGAGTTTTGGTTATAGTATATTGATCTTGTTTAGTTTTTTTCAAAGAACCAGTGCGTACTTTCTTTGATCTTTTAGATTGTTTTTTTGGATTACTTTCTGCTCTAAGTTTTATTTTCTTCTGTCTGAATAATTATATTTGTCATTTTCAATTTGTTTTCTTTTTTTTCCTTTTTTTTTTTGGTTTTTGGGTCACACCCGGCAGTGTTCAAGGGTTACTCCTGGCTCTGCGCTCAGAAATTGCTACTGGCAAGCATGGGGGACCATATGGGATGTCAGGATTCGATCTACCGTTTGTCCTGGATCAGTTGCGTGCAAGGCAAAAGCCCTACCACTCCGGCCTATTTTCCAACATATTTTTGGGGGGTCACACCAGTAGGACTCAGGGGTTATTCCTGACTCTATGCTCAGAAATCGGTCCTAGCTGGCTTGGGGGACCATATGGGATGCCAGGATTCGAACCACCAACCTTCTGCAAGGAAAACGCTTTACCTCCATGCTATCTCTCCAGCCCCTATTTTCCAACTTTTTAAGTTGTGCCATTAAGTTATTTCTGTGCCTTTTCCTTCCTGATGAATGTTTGCAAAGGTATAAATTTTCTGCATACTTCTCTTACTGTGTCCCACTAATTTTGATAAGTCATATCTCATTCTCATTTGTTTTCAGGAATCATTTGATTTTCTCTCTAATGCAGTGGGTATTCAGTAATGAGCTATTGAATTTCCAGGTATTAAGGTTATTTCTTTGTATCTGTTTGTAATTCACTTCTAATTTCAGTGCATCATAGTCTGAGAAGATAGTTGATAGATTTTCTATCCTCTTGATTTTATGAAGGTGTATTTTATGGCCTGGTATGTGGTCTATCTTGGAGAAAGTCCCATATGCATTGGAGAAGAATGTATATTCAGCTTAGTGGTCATGAAAGGCCATATATACATATAGTTTTATATAATATGTAAACTTTTATATAATATATAAAATCTGTCTACCATACTACTCTTCCATTTCTTCCTTCAAAGCCAATATATCCTTATTGAGTTTTAACCTGGTTGATTTTTGAAGAGGTAACAAGGCAGTGTGAAGTTTCACACTATTATTGTGTTGCTATTGATATCTTTCGTTAAGCCTATTAGCAGTTTTAAATATTTTGCTGGCCCCTCATTGGGTGCATATATGTTTAAGAGTGTGATTTCTTTTTTTTTTTTTTTTTTTTTTTTTGGTTTTTGGGTCACACCCAGTAACGCTCAGGGGTTACTCCTGGCTATGTGCTCAGAAGTTGCTCCTGGCTTGGGGGACCATATGGGACACCGGGGGATCGAACCACGGTCCGTCCAAGGTTAGCGCAGGCAAAGCAGGCACCTTACCTTTAGCGCCACCGCCCGGCCCCTAAGAGTGTGATTTCTTCCTGATGTACACATCCCTTGATTACCATATACACTCAAGTATAAGCCGACCCTCCCTCTCAAATTTTACCCTAAAAATTGGGAAAACTTAGTGACTCGAGTATAAGCCGAGGTGGAAAATGCAGCAGCCACTGGTAAATTTCAAAAATAAAAAATATCCTCAAAACAATGACGATAATTGAGGAATCAGTAGGTCAAATATTTTTCAATATTTATTGCTAAAGAAAAATGTAAACTAGCAAAAATAACTTAAAAAATTTAAATGAAGTGCAGAAAACCATAGCTTAATAGGTAATCAATCTAAATCACAAAGGTTAAAATCCATCAAAACTGGATTCCTCCTCCTCATCTGTATGTCCAGACAGAGTTTCAGCTGTATCTGATGTGAGGTTATTAGCACAGACATTGTCATCATCACTGAGTCAAAGATATCATAATTGCTGTCTGTCTCATGCAAAGCGCAGAATATTGTGTGTTAAATAGTTCAGTCGCATACAGTTTAGTTCAGCAGCTTACCTCTTCAGCTCAGCTGCGACTTGTAGGCTGAGCTGAAGCACCACCCCCTCCAGCAGATGGCAGAAGACGACTGGAGATTACATGCATTTGATTTGGTGTGCGTTCACCGAATTAAATAACCTGTATGACCCGAGTATATAGGGTATTAAGAAATGTCCTTCCCTCTCTCTCATAACCTTTTTTGAGCTTAAAGTCTGTATTGTCTTATATTAGTATGGCCACCTCAGCCTTTTTTGTTTTTATTTTTGGGCCACACCCCGCGACACTCGGGAGTTACTCCCAACTCTGTGTTCAGAAATTGCGCCTGACAGGCTTGGGGGACCATATGAGATGCCAGGAAACAGCAAACGCCCTTCTGCTGTGTTATTACTCCAGCCCCCACACTCCAGCCTTTTTAAAGCAAGTTGTTTGCTTGAAATATTGTCTGTCAGCCTTTGACTTTGAATCTACTTCTGGTTCCAAAAAGGCTCCAGAGATGTCAGCCTCCTAGAGGGTTGGAGGTGCCAGCCAAGATTCAGGAGATATGGAGGTAATCTGCTGAGAAGATCGTAGAAGAGGTCAGGTGTTTTTCAGTAGCTGAATAGCCTCTATTGGTTGCTCAGAATTATTTTGTGGATAAAACTATTATCTTTTTATTTTTTTGATGTTGTTGCTGTTATTGTTTTGAGCCACACCTGGATGTACTCAGGGCTTACTCCTGGTTCTGTACTTATGAATCATTCCTGATGGGACTTGGGGCACCAATTGGGATACCAGGAATTGAACCATGTCAGCCTTGTGCAAGGCATGTACCCTACCCACTGTGCTATCATTCTGGCCCTATTATCTTTTTAAATAGTTTCTAGGAGAGTTGCTGTTAGAAAATATTTTTAATTTATCTTTTGAGGTGGCACTCCCAGTGGCACTCGGGTTACTCCTGACTTTGTACTCAGAAATTGCTCCTGGGAGACTCGGGGGACCATATGGGATGCTGGGGAGCAAACCAGGTCCATTCCTGTTTGTCTGAGAAATTTAATGGCTTTTGTTTTGTGACCAAGGGGCCTGCTACAACCTATAAATAATAGCTCTTTTCAAAAGCATATGTCTGCAGAATATCTTTTTATACTTGGGCCACAGCTGGAGGTGCCCAGGGCTTGCTTCTAGCTCTGCACCCAGCAATCACTCCTGGTGGGATCTGTATGAGATGCTGGGGATCAAACCTGGAATGTTTGCATGCAAGGAAAGCACCCTACTATCTATCTCTGGCCCCTGAAGAATATATTTTTGTTTGTTTGTTTTGAGCCACACCCAGTGACACTCAGGGGTTACTCTAGGATATGCGCTCAGAAATCGCTCCTGGCTTTGGGGACCATATGGGATGCCAGGGATCAAAATGAGGTCCATTCTGGAATCAGCCGTGTGCAAAGCAAATGCACTACCACTGTGCTATTGCTCCAGCCCCAGAACATCTTTTTAGTGGGTCTAACAAGGATCTCAAAAGTCCAGATGATTATCATTGGATATAGACAAAAACCCCAATTATCACAAGATGTCAGGATAGAAAGATTATTTTTTTTTTTTTTTTGCTTTTTGGGTCACACCCGGCGGCGCTCAGGGGTTACTCTTGGCTCTGTGCTCAGAACTCACTCCTGGCAAGCTCGGGGGACCATATGTGATGCTGGGATTTGAACCACCATCGGTCTTGGGTCGGCTGTGTGCAAGGCAAACACCCTACCACTGTGCTATCTCTCCAGCCCCAGGATAGAAAGATTTATTACCTTCTGTCAACCAAACTTAAAGTCTCAGCCAAACAGGTGCAGAACCTAATAGGAAATAGTCTTCTTTGAATATTTATGGTCTTGTGTATTCAATTTTTAAAAAAAAATTTGTGTGGGAACCACCCCCATACCTGGCAGCTATTTCAGGACTACCATCGATGGTATGCGGGGGTAGTGCATGCAGTACAAGGATGGAACCCAAGGTCTAACACATATAAGGCATTTGCTGCATCACTCAAGCACATCCCCCGACCCCAAATTGGTGTTTTTAAATCAGGATTCTATTGAGGTCCTTATGTTAAAATCAGTCTCTTCTAATCAGTAGCATTATCTTATCTTTTTTAAATTTCTTTCTATTTATCGAAGTAACTGGGTCATTGGTCCTGAACAATTTTCTGCATATTGACTGCAGCTGATTCCATTTACTTTATTTCCTGCAAACTGATAATTATTGCCAAGGTTTGACTGAATTCAGGCTTTTTTGTTGTTTTTGGGCCACAATAGGTGGTATTCAGAAATCACTCCTGGCTTTTCGCTCAGGGGTCATTACTGGCAGTGCTTGGGGAACCATATGGGATTCTGAGAATCAAACCTGGATCAGCTGCTTATAAGGCAAATGCCCTACTTGCTGTACTACTGTTCCAGCTCCAGAATTTAGATTTATTTTTTATTTTTGGCAAATATTTCATAAGAGGTGTTCTGTTCTTGTGAAGTTCCTTTACATCAGTAGACACTAAATGTCAATTCTTTCTATCTTTGTAGTAAGATTGATCAGTATTCAGCATTACTTATGAAATATTCTTGAAAAATTCAGGCAAAGATTTTATCAAGATTTTACATCCATCAATTATATAACATATGAGTGCCAAAGGAGTATATTAAATAAAAGCATGGGTATGTTGTTAGCTAAATCTAGATTGTAGAACACTAAAACAGCATTTGCAGCTGCCAGTCCAGAGACTGTTGCTTGCACACAGTTTTATTGGTTTTGAAATGTCAGTCTGTGGACCTGTGCTGACCCACAGGTATAAAGAGGTTAAAATTAGTGCTCTAAAAGGACAAAAAGACATAATGGTTTTCATAACTGAATGATAATAAGAATATAAAGTAAGAACTTGAGGCACTAATTCACCAATTGGAATTTGTGGCCCTCACCAATTTATTGCAAAGCAAAGAGAGGAAGGGGAACTTAAATGGCTTAAGAGAAATGCCAGCCAATCAGTGTTTTTACCACATTTAAAACCTGCATTGAGGGGCCAGATTAATATTCAGGTTTGACATTCGCCTTATGGCCTGAGCCAGGTTCAATGCTCAGCATTCCGTATGGTCTTCTGAGTACCACCAGGAGTACTTCTTAGTGCATAGCCAGGAGTAACACCTGATCATTACCAAGTATGGCCCAACCCCTGCCTCCACCCCAAATACTCCGCTTTGAAAAGCCCAGAGCCATAGTACAATGGGTAAGTTTGATCACCAGCATCCCTTGTGGTCCCCTCAGTGCAGAGCCCAGAGTGTACCCTGAATACTGCTGGGTGTGACCCAAAACCAAAAAAAAAAAAAAGGAAAGAAAATCCAACAACCCAAAACCCAAATCCTACTTTGAAAAAAATCTGTAAAAATTACTTTTGTGAAGAGAGAGAGAGACAGAGAGAAGAAGAAAAGCTTATTAAACCTTCTGCTGGGCCTTTAATGAGTTAATTGGTCATTCAATGACTTTCACAAATATACTTGCTACTGAACCCTTTCTTTCTCTTCTCTCTCTTTAGTCTATTTTTAAATAACTTTGCCTTTGTTCTTCCTGAGACAAATGTATTATGATCAATTGTGTCAACTATGTGATATATTTTCTTTAAATTTAAAAAGTCAAAAGCAGACTAATATAATAGTATTAAACTTCAAATCAGGAAGTCTCAAGGTCTATCACTTAAACTTTTTTTTTTCACTTCATAATTCTTTTTTTTTTAAACACCTTGATTACATACATAATTGTGTTTGGGTTTCAGTCATGTAAAGAACATCACCCATCACCAGTGCAACATTCCCATCACCCAATGTCCCAAGTCTCCCTCCTCCCCACCCGACCCCCGCCTGTACTCTAAACAGGCTCTCCATTTCCCTCATACATTCTCATTTTTAGGACAGTTCTATCACTTAAACTTTTGAGGTTAACTTAAACTAATATGCATGTGCATGGAACTGTAAAAAAAAATACTATGACTTCAATGTTAAAGGAGTTAAATAAATTTTGTGGCTTTAGATTGCTTTGTGTACTGCTAAGAAATGTTATAATGTACTACAATCTGGGAACTTGAGGGACAGAGTAATTGTGCATGTGTTTTGTTTTATTTATTTATTTATTTTATTATTATTATTATTATTATTTTGGTTTTTGGGCCACACCCGGTGGTGCTCAGTGTTTACTCCTGGCTGTCTGCTCAGAAATAGCTCCTGGCAGGCATGGGGGACCATATGGGACAACGGGATTCGAACCAACCACCTTTGGTCCTGGATCGGCTGCTTGCAAGGCAAACACTACTGTGCTATCTCTCCGGGCCCTGTTTTATTTTTCTTAATGTTTTTTGGCTGAAAGTTCAAAATTAAGGTGTCAGCAAGGGGATTTCTTCTGAGAATTCTGTTTATAGGTGATAGTCCTCCTACTGTAACTTTACCTTGTCCCCTTTCTTTGCATCTTTGTCTCCATAAAATAAAAGAAAAAAATTACTTTTATGATAAGGGGGTATAACTATCGGGGCTTGGTGTCACTCTTCATGTGTTCCCTGGACCATACATTTGCTGGGGATTAGTCCCAGGGCTTCTGCACACCACCTCTCTTAGTCCCAAACCTGTCACTTTTTCTGTCACTTCTCTTTTATTAAATAACTTTTTAACTGAATTACCATAAGATAAACAGTTACAAAGTTGTTTGTGATTTAGTTTCAGTCATATAGTGTCCAACATCAATCTTCTAACCACTGCATTTTTTTCCTGCCACCAATGTCCCCAGATTCCCTCTTGCCCTGACCTCCACCTGTCTCTATTATGGAAGGCATTTTTATTTTCTCTCTCTCTCTCTCTCTCTCTCTCTCTCTCTCTCTCTCTCTCTCTCTCTCTCTCTCTCTCTCTCTCTCTCTCTCTCTCTCTCTCTCTCTCTCCCTCTCTCCCTCTCTCCTCTCTCCTCTCTCTCTCTCTCTCTCTCTCTCTCTCTCTCTCTCTCCTCTCTCTCTCTCCTCTCTCTCTCTCTCCTCTCTCACACACACACACACATTCCCACTCCCTCTCTATCCTCCTCTCCTTTACAACCTCTCTCTTTTTTTAGACACTGAAGGAAACCTTCAAATTTTATTTTATTTTATTTTTTGGTTTTTGGGCCACACCCGGCGTTGCTTAGGAGTTACTCCTGGCTGTCTGCTCAGAAATAGCTCCTGGCAGGCACGGGGGACCATATGGGACACCGGGATTCGAACCAACCACCTTTGGTCCTGGATCAGCTGCTTGCAAGGCAAACGCCTCTGTGCTATCTCTCCGGGCCCTCAAATTTTATTTTAATAGAACATCCAGAAAGGGCAGAGTAATATTATAACAGATATAGCAGTCACCATGCATGTGCTTGACCCCTGTTGGATCTGAAGCATCCCATTTGGTTCCCAGAGTCCCACCAGGAGATGGTCCCTGAGTGCAGAGACAGTTGTAAGCTCTGAGCACAGCTAGATATGACTAAATACCAAACCAAACAACTATCGGAAAAAATCAGATAACCACTGATCTATAGTTTTGGGAAAATTCTTTTATTATTTTCAATGAAACTTATACTGTGGCTTTATTTGGTTTTGAATTTTTTTCTTTTGGATCAGACCTGGTGGTGCTCAGGGCTTACTCCTGGAGCGTGGGGGACCAATGAGGTGCTAAGGATCAAATCTAGATCAGCTACTTATAACGCAGGCATATACACATATATACTATCTTTCTGACTCCTGAAGTTTTATTAAGTTTCTCATCATTTGTCATTCTTATTAAGATCCAATCATCAATGTGGGTCAATGTGGAATGGCTTGCCTTCCAAGGTACACTGGATAATGTCTGGGAATACTCTTTTTTTAATCTTTATTTAAGCACCATGATTACAAGCATGATTGTAGTTGGGTTTCAGTCACAAACAGAACACCAGTGCAACATTCCCACCACCCTTTCCTCCCCCACCCCTGCCTGTATTCGAGACAAGCATTCTACTTCTCTCATTCTTTAACATTGTCATACTAGTTGTTAGTGTAGTTATTTCCCTAACAGCATTCACCACTCTTTGTGGTGAGCTTCATATTGTAAGCCGGTCCTTCTGGCCCTTAACTCTATTGTCTCTGGGACTTATTACAATAATGTCTTTAATTTTTCTTAAAACCCATAAATGAGTGAGACTATTCTGTATCTATCTCTCCCTCTGACTTACTTAACTCACTATAATAGATTCCATGTGCATCTACATATAGGAAAATTTCATGACTTCATCTCTCCTGACAGCTGCATAATATCCCATTGTGTATATGTACCACAGTGTACCACAGTTTATTTAGCCTTTCATCTGTTGAAGGGTATCTTGGTTGTTTCCAGAGTCTGGCTATAGTAAATAGTGCTGCAATGAATATAGGTGTGAGGAAGGGATTTTTGATTTGTAAAAAATTTGTGTTCCTAGGGTATATCCCTAGGAGTGGGATAGCTGGATTATATGGGAGTTCAATTTCTAGCTTTTTGAGGAATGTCCATATTGTTTTTCATAAAGGCTGGACTGGATGGCATTCCCACCAGCAGAGTTCCTTTCTCTCCACATCCCCGTCAGCACTGATTGTTCTTGTTCTTTGTGATGTGTGCCAGTCTCTGTGGCGTGAGATGGTACCTCATTGTTGTTTTGATTTGCATCTCCCTGATGATTAATGATGTGGAGTGTTTTTTTCATGTGTCTTTTGGCCATTTGCATTTCTTCTTTGAGGAAATGTCTGTTCATTTCTTCTCCCCATTTTTTTTTGTTTTTTTTTTTTGGGGGGGGGTCACACCTGGCAGCGCTCAGGAGTTACTCCTGGCTCTACGCTCAGAAATCGCCCCCAGCAGGCACGGAGGATCATATGGGATTCCGGGATTCAAACCACCGTTCTTCTACATGCAAAGCAAATGCCTTACCGCTGTGCTGTCTCTCCGGCCCCCGACTCTTCTCCTTATTTTTAATGGGGTTAGATTTTTTTTCTTGTTAAGTTCTGTCAGTACCTTGTATATCTTAGATATTAGCCCCTTATCTGATGTGTGTTGGGTGAATACTTTCTCCCATTATGTGGGTGCCTTTTTTTTTTTATCCCTGTCACTATTTCCTTTGAGGTGCAGAAGCTTCTCAGCTTAATATAGTCCCATCTGTTTATTTCTGCTTCTACTTGTTTGGAGAGTGCTGTTTCCTCCTTGAAGATGTCTTTAGTTTCAATGTCATGGAGTGTTTTACCAATGTGTTGTCTATATACCTTATGGTTTCATGCCTGATATCAAGGTCTTTAATACATTTAGATTTGGTCTTTGTGCATGGTTTTAGATGGGGGTCTGAGTTCACTTTTATGCAAGTGGCTAGCCAGTTGTCCCAACAAACACCACTTTTGTTTTGGTTTTGGTTTTTTGTTTTTTTTTTTTTTTTTTTGGTTTTTGGTTTTTGGGTCACACACGGTGGTGCTCAGGGGTTACTCCTGGCTCTACGCTCAGAAATCGCTCCTGGCAGGCTCAGGGATCATATGGTATGCCGGAATTCGAACCACGGTCCTTCTGCATGTGAGGCAAATGCCTTAACCTCTATGCTATCTCTCCGGCCCCAGCCAACACCACTTTTTAAAGAGGCTCTCCTTGCTCCATTTTGTATTTCTTGCCTCTTTATCAAAGATTAATTGTATGTCTGGGGTGGGAATACTCTTGTTACATCCACTTCTTATAAATGGGGCAAGGGTTACCACTAAAGCAGTATTTCCCAAAGTGGAAAATAGTACACTTCAGGTGGAGTTGGAATGATCTAGGAAGATAATAGTATTGAGCCCATTGAACTATTTCTCTAGCCCTAGATGGTTGAATATTGACCATGATTTGTTAATTATTAAGGCTAGGTAATAGGAATGTATTCATTATACATATATTTGTTTTCATATATTTGAAACTTTACACAATTAGAGTTAAAAACTATGGTAATTAGGCTTAGCTGTTGATGGCACCATTAGGTAGGGTATTTTTTAATTTTTGTTTTTATAGACAGGCACACACAACAGTGCTCAAGGACTAACACCTGGTGGTTCTCAGGAGACCATGTGGCATGCTACAATCAAACCCAAATAGGTCACATGTAAAACAGGTGTCTCCTACTGTTCTGTCTTGACTGGATTCCAGAAAATATCCCCACCCAAAAAAGCAACATGGAAGACTAACAGAGAACTATAAAAAATAATGTGGGGTCAGAGTCATCAAGACTTATGCCGAAAAACCGAACCCAGTTTATACTTGGATCATACAGGTTATTTAATTTGGTGTGCATACACCGAATCAAATGCACATAGTCTCCAGTTGTCTTCTGCCGTCTGGTGGAGGGGGCAGTGCTTCAGCTCAGTCCACAAGTCGTGGCTGAGCTGAAGAGGTAGGTGGCTGTATGCCACTGAACTATTTAATCCAAAATATTCGGCGCTTTGTATGAAACCCACAGCAGTGATGATGACCATGTCTATGCTGATACCCTCACATCAGATACAATTGAAGCTCTGTTTGGACATACAGATGAGGAGGAGTGTAGCTCCACCCTGGATTTAGGCGTATCTACCTGAGACCCACCCATTTCTGGGAGGGGTCTTGGGAACCGGATATTACGTGTAACCTTACCTGCAAGTCCCCTCCCATTCCGGGGAGTGGTCTTGGAAGGTTATATAAGGCCTTTGCCGCAGGGATTAGGCCCGTTTGGTCTTTTGCCAGCATGGAGGTCAAAGGGAAGATGGCTGAAAGGAGTTAATACACAGGGCTAGCTAAGAATGGCTGAATGCTTGATTGGTTATGATATAGGCCACACATGTGGTGGATAGGGTATGAATAAAGCTGATACTTCCTGATGCCTGTCTCTGGATGAGTCTGATTCCACCGTTCACCTAAACCTGGGACCCGCCAGCTGAATGGGGATTGCGGAGCCACGTGTCCTGGGATGGCAGAGAAAGGCCTCCATCCATCTCCATCCAGCACCATCATTAATTATTTGACTCTACAACTGGCGCCTGGAACTTAGATGTAAACCCTGGACCCAAGAAAACAGCGATGATGGTGAGATTTCTGCTTTTCAGTTTCATTTTGGCTCTTTTCAGATGCACTGAGCCCAAAACCCTGGGCCACGTGCCACAATTTTCAAAGGTGGCCAACACCCCATCTGGGGGCTCAAAGGCCATTGAAACAAAGGTGATGGAAGCTTGTATCACCTCCATCCCAGGCCCAGGCCCAGGCCCAGGACGGAAACTTTGTTACAAGAAACAAAAACCTAAGCCTCCTCAAAGACTGATTAAAAGCCTAGATTGGAAACGGAGGAGAAAAAAGACTGTATTTAAAGTGGACTGATTTTCTGAGAACAACCTTCGGCTTGAATTTGGATTTTGACTTTGAAAATTTCGGACTGGACTTTTAGTTTAAATCACTTAGAACCGGGGCCAGGAGAGATAGCACAGCGGCGTTTGCCTTGCAAGCAGCCGATCCAGGACCAAAGGTGGTTGGTTCGATTCCCGGTGTCCCAAATGGTCCCCGTGCCTGCCAGGAGCTATTTCTGAGCAGACAGCCAGGAGTAACCCCTGAGCCCCTCCGGGTGTGGCCCAAAAACAAAACAAAACAAAAACAAACAAAAAAATCACTCAGAACCCTGAACATCCAAAAGCCCCCTGCAAAAAAGCTGTGGCTGAGAAGCCGCAGCGACTGCAGGACCTGTAATCACATGGTCAACAACAGCACGAGCAAACTGTCTGCGGGGCCCAAGACTATGAAAGTGAAACCACGTGGTAACAGCAGCATGGGACAGATTCAGCATCTGGACAGTTGGTTTTAGGTGAAGGAATTTCACAATTGGTGTTGGTAATGGGAAAAATTAGTAAGTAGTATAAAAAAATTTTTAAAAAAGGGAGGTAATACAGCTTAGCCCAACTAAAAGATCTGATTTCTAACCGCCTGCATCTTTGTCTTCATTAAGTCATTTTCTTTATAATTTAATGTGCTTTATTGTTTTCCATAGTTAATGTTTCAATTGGTATAATGTTTTACTGTGTGTATTTTAATGTACTTAGCCTGTGATTATGCTTTTGTGCTTGTGTTTAGGAAAGGTTTTTTAGGAACAAAAGTTCCCCAAAATAGTTTAAAAGTATAGGAACAGAAAGTTCCCCCAATATAGTTTAAAAGTATAGGAACATGAAAGTTCCGGAATAGTGCTTGGTAAAAAAGCATTAAGAGAATTTTAAGTTACAGGTGTATAGTATATTTTGCAGAAATGTTATATTTTTTAAAAGGGCTGGTATGTTAATTTTCACTTTATTACGTTGTTGTTATGGAAATATTAACCATCTTTGGCTAGAGGCGGAGTCAGAATGACAAAAGCTTCTATATTTCAGAGAAGGGGGAGATGTAACTCCACCCTGGATTTAGGTGTATCTACCTGAGACCTGCCCATTTCTGGGAGGGGTCTTGGGAACTGGATATTACGTGTAACCTTACCTGCAAGACCCCTCCCATTCCGGGGAGTGGTCTTGGAAGGTTATATAAGGCCTTTGACCCAGGGGATTAGGCTTTTTGGTCTCTTGCCAGCATGGAGGTCATAGTGAAGATGGCTGAAAGGAGTTAAGATGCAGGGCTAGCTAAGAATGGCTGAATGCTTAATTGGTTATGATATAGGCCACACAT
Source organism: Suncus etruscus (assembly GCF_024139225.1). NCBI lineage: Eukaryota > Metazoa > Chordata > Mammalia > Eulipotyphla > Soricidae > Suncus > Suncus etruscus. The sequence goes on along the minus strand of NC_064868.1, from coordinate 55,681,042 downwards.
GTGGTGGATAGGGTATGAATAAAGCTGATACTTCCTGAAGCCTGACTGTGAGTGAGGTTTCTACCCGCCGCTCTCATGAACCTCCAGACCTTCCAGTGAAGGGGGTTGCGAAGGGGGTTGCAGAGCCACGTGACCTGGGATGGCAGAGAAAGGTCCCTCCATCTGTCCATCTCCATCCAGCACCATCATTAATTATTTAACACTACAGAGGAGGAGGAATCCAGTTTTGAAGGATTTTATCCTTTGTGATTTAGCTTGATTACCTGTTAAGCTACAATTTTCTGCACTTCATTTAAAGTTTTAAAGTCATTGTTGCTAGTTTACAGTTTTTCTTTAGCAATAAATATTGAAAAATGTTTAACCTACTAGTCTCTCAATTATTGTCATTGTTTGGGGCATATATTTTTATCTTTGAAATTTACCAGTGGCTGCTGCATTTTCCACTTCGGCTTATACTCGAGTCATTAAGTTTTCCCCGTTTTTAGGGTAAAATTGGGGAGGTCAGCTTATACTCGAGTATATACAGTATATTGATGTGTGTGGCCCCAGTTATGCTCACTCAGGGTTTACTCCTGGCTCTATGCCCAGGGTTCATCCCTGGCAGTGCCAGAGATTGAACCCGAGTTGACTATGTGCTTGGCAAGTACCTTTCCACTGGTTGCTTTTTTTTGTTTTTTGTTTTTTTGGGCCACACCCAATACTGCTCAGGGATTACTCCTGGCTCTGTGCTCAGAAATCACTCCTGGCTTGGGGGACCATATGGGACACTGGAGGATTGAACTGCAGTTCATCCTAGGTCAGCCCGTGCAAGGAAAACGCCCTACCACTTGCGCCTCCACTCTAGCCCCATATTATTTACTTATTTATTATTATTTACTTATTATTTACTTATTTATTTGTTTATTGGTTTTTAGGTCACACCCAGCAGTGCTCAGGGGTTACTCCTGGCTCTACACTCAGAAATCGCTCCTGGCAGGCTCAGGGGACCATATGGGATGCCGGGATATGAACCACCAACCTTCTGCATGCGAGGCAAACGTTTTACCTCCATGCTATCTCTCCGACCCCTATTTATTTATTTTTAATTACTTTATTTAAACACTGGTTAAAATGTTGTTCATAATACACTTATTTTTTACTGATATAAAGTTGTTCATGATTGAGTTTCAGTGATATATAACACATGTCCAGTGCACATGTCCAGTAACCAATATCCCCACTTCCTGCCTTTGGAACATTTTTCTCTTTTTCCTCTCTCCTGTTCTTTTCTTTTCTTCTTTTCATCCCCCCTATAGACACTGTGGTTTACAATTCTGTTACTGAAAGATATCATGCCTATCACTTTTATCTCCTTTCAGTACCCAATTCTTGTTCAGAGTGACATTTCCATCTATGATTATCATTTGTGATCCCTTATCTGCCCTAAGTACATTTCCCTGCTAGTTGTGGGAAGCTTCCTACTTTGGGCTGGTTCTTCTGACCCCCATATCTGTTGTTTCTTTTTATTATAACCATACTATCTTTTTTAAATATTCCACAAATGAGTATCATCATTCTATGTCTATTGCTCTCCCTCTCATTGCTCAGCATAATACTCTCCATATTCATCCATATATAAGAGGGTTTTTGGTTTTTTTTTTGGTTTTTGGTCCACACCTGGTGACGCTCAGGTGTTACTCCTGGCAGTGTGCTTAGAAATTTCTCCTGGCTTGGGGGACCATATGGGAGGCTAGGGGATTAACTGCGGTCAGTCCTAGGCTAGCACGGGCAAGGCAGATGCGTTACCTCTTGTGCCACCCTTTCAGCCCCCTTTTTTGCTTCATATATAAGAGGTTTTTGACTACATTGTTCCTTAAAGCTGCATAGTATTACATTGTGTAGAGGTACCAAAGTTACTTTAGCGAATCTTCTGTTATAGGGCACTTGGATTGTTTCCAGATTCTGGCTATTGTGAATAGTGCTGCAATGATAATAGGAATGCAGAGGGGTTTTCTACATTATATTTTTGAGCTCCAAGGGTATATTCCTTGGAGTGTTATCCCTAGATTATATGAAAGCTCAATTTCTTTTTGTTTTTTGTTTTTTTTGGGCCACACCCGGCGGTGCTCAGGGGTTACTCCTGGCTGTCTGCTCAGAAATAGCTCCTGGAAGGCACGGGGGACCATATGGGACACCGGGATTCGAACCAACCACCTTTGGTCCTGGATCGGCTGCTTGCAAGGCAAACGCCACTGTGCTATCTCTCCGGGCCCCTGAAAGCTCAATTTCTAGTATTTTGAGGAATATCAGTATTGTTTTCAAACAATGGACCAGGCAACATTCTCACCAGAAATGAATGAGGGTCATTTTACCCTACATCTGCTCCAGCATTGATTTTTCTTGTTCTTTCTGATGTATGCCAATCTCTGTGATGTGATATGATATCTCATTGTTTCGATTTGCATCTCCTTGATGATTAATGATGTGTAGCTTTTTTTTCCTGTGCCTTTTGGAAGCATCTGTATTTCTTTTTTTGAGGAAATGCCTATTCATTTCTTCTCTCCATTTTTTTTGATGGGGTTAGATGGTTTTTTTAAGTCCCAGCAGTGCCTTGTGTATCTTAGATTTTTTTCTTTGTGTATCTTAGATTTTAACCCCCTTTCTGATGGGTATTGGGTGAATAGTCGCTCCCATTCTGTGGGTAGTCTTTGTATCCTAGTCACTGTTTCCTTTGAAGTATAGAAGCTTCTCAGTTTCATGTAGTTCTGTTTATTTATTTTTGCTTCTACTTCCTTGGCCAGTGGTGCTTTCATCCTTGAAGATATTTAGCTTCAATGTCATGGAATGTTCTGCTACATTTTCCTCTATGTATTTTATGGTTTCAGGTCTGGTGTCAGGTTTTTAATCCATTTTGATATTACCTTTCGTGCATGGTGTTAAAGAGAGTTCTGTGCTCACTATTTTGCATGTATTTAATCAGTTTTCCCAACACCACTTTTTAAATTTTTTGTTAATTTAAGTACCATGGCTACAAGGTTGTCCATATTAGTTTTTCCCCCCACAGATAAAGTTGTTCATATTGAGTTACAGTCACATAGTATACAACAACCTTCATCAGTGTACATTGTATAGATGCACCCCAGTTTCTTTAGCCACTTATCTGTTGTTGAGCCCCTAGGTTGCTTCCAGATTCTGACTATTATAAATAGTGCTGTTATGAAAGAACACTATATATTGAAGAGGCTTTCCTTGTTCCACTTTGTATTTCTTGTCTCTTTAACAAATAGTAATCATATACCTAGGGGTTAGGTTCAGAATATTCAAGTAGATCCCATTATCTGAGGGTCTGTCTTAATTCCAGTACCATGTTGTTTTAATGACTACTGTTTTATAGTACAGTTTAAAGTTGGGGAAAGTGGTGCCTCCTTATCTTTTTTTTTGCCAAGGATCATTTAGTTATTTGTGGATGTTTATTGTTCCAAATGAATTTCAAGAGTGATTTAACCACTTCTTTGAAAATTGTCAGTGGGTATTCTTATAGAGATTGCATTAAGTCTGTACAATACTTTAGAAAGTATTGCCATTTGGGGCCCGGAGAGATAGCACAGCGGTGTTTGCCTTGCAAGCAGCTGATCCAGGACCTAAGGTGGTTGGTTCGAATCCCGGTGTCCCATGTGGTCCCCCGTACCTGCCAGGAGCTATTTCTGAGTAGACAGCCAGGAGTGACCCCTGAGCACTGCTGGGTGTGGTCCAGAAACCAAAAAAAAAAAGAAAGAAAGTATTGCCATTTTTTTTTTTTGGTTTTTGGGCCACACCCGGCGCTGCTCAGGGGTTACTCCTGGCTGTCTGCTCAGAAATAGCTCCTGGCAGGCACGGGGGACCATATGGGACACCGGGATTCGAACCAACCACCTTTGGTCCTGGATCAGCTGCTTGCAAGGCAAACACCGCTGTGCTATCTCTCCGGGCCCGAAAGTATTGCCATTTTAATGATGATCTTCCCAATTCATGAGCAGTGGTATGTGATTCAACTCATTGTGTCCTCTTTTATTTCTTGAAGCAGTGTTCTGTAGTATTCTTTGTATAGGTCTCTCACCTCTTTCCTTCCCTTCCAATTCCTTCCATACCCTTCCCTTCCCTTCTTTTCTTTGGATTTTGGTTTTTGGGCAAACTCTGCAGTGCTCGGGGGTTACTCTTTGTGCTCAGAAATTGCTCCTGGCAGTACTCAGGAGACCATCTAGGATGCCAGGGATCGAACCCAGGTTGGCTGCATGCAAGACAAATGCCCTCCTCACTGTGCTATTACTTCAGCCCTGGTCTTTAGTTAAATTGATTCCAGCATACTTGATTTTCCAAGGCACAATTGTGAATGGGATTTTTTTGTAATTTCCTTTCTTCTCTTTCATTATTTGTATACATAAAAGCCATGGATTTTTACATATTAATTTTAGCCTGCCATGATACTATACAAATCTATTGTTTATAGCTCTTTGGTATTCTTTAGGATTTTCTAAACATAGTATCAAGTCATCTGCAAACAGCAAAAGCTTGACTTTTTCTTTTCCTATCTGGATGCCCTAGATATTTTTTTCTTGCCTAATGTTATGGCAAGTCTTCCAGCAATATATGCAATAGAAGTGGCAAGTGTCTTGTACCATATCTTAGAGGAAAGACTTTTAGTTGGTCCCCATTAAGTATAATGTTTGCTATGTGCAAACATGGCCTTGACTATATTGAGAGAAGCTTCTTCAGTTCTCTACTTGTTGAGCATTTTTATCATGAATGGGTTCTGGAACTTGTCAAATGCTTTCTCTCTATCTGTTGGTGATCATATGCTTTTTATATTTTCTCTTATTCATATGTTGTAACATTAATTTACTTCGTATGTTAAACTATCCTTGCATCTCTGGAATGAATCCTATTTGGTCATGGTGTATAACCTTGATGAACTGTTTGATTCTATTTTCTAGTATTTTATTATGGATCTTTGCATCTGTGTTCATCAGGGATATCGACCTGTAGTTCTCTATTTTTATATTGTCTTTATTTGCTTTTGGTATCAGGGTGATGTTAGCTTTGTTTGTTTGCTTGTTTGTTTGTTTGGGTCACACGTTGCAGCACTCGGGTTACTCCAGGCTCTACACGCAGAAATCATTCCTGTCAGTCTCAGGGGACCATATGGGATGCTGAGATTCGAACCACCATCCTTCTGCATACAAGGCAAATGCCCTACCTCCATGCTATCTCTCCAGCTCTATGATGTTAGCTTTATAGAAACTACTGTGCATGTTTCTGTTCCTTCACTTCCCTAGAAGAGGCTGAAAAGGATCAACAATTGGCCTCTTTAAAGGTTTGAAAGAATTCAGTAGTGCAGGGCCCGGAGAGATAGCACAGCGGTGTTTAACTTGCAAGCAGCCAATCCAGGACCTAAGGTGGTTGGTTCGAATCCCGGTGTCCCATATGGTCTCCCTTGCCTGCCAGGAGCTATTTCTGAGCAGACAGCCAGGAGTAACCCCTGAGCACCACCGGGTGTGGCCCAAAAACCAAAAAAAAAAAAATTCAGTAGTGCATCTACCTGGGCCTTTATTTTTGTTTTTGGGAAGCATTTGACTACCATTTCAATTTCCTTAATATTGATAGGTCTGTTCAGATATTCTGTCTGTCTGTCTGTCTGTCTGTTTTGGGGCCACACCCAGCAGCGCTCAGGAGTTACTCCTGGCTCTGTATCCAGAAATTGGTCCTGAGTCTGCTGCATGTAAAGCAAACACCTTACTGCTAAACTATCACTCTGGTCCCTGCTCAGATATTCTAGATCAGTGGTTGGAAACCTTTTTTTCAACTGAGCCAAATCTCGCCAAAACCACGATTGGAATTTATTTTGAGAGCTGCACAGGGGTGCACTGACAGAGGCTAGGAGCAGAGTCCTGACTCCTGGAGCTGCTGCTGGGGACACAGAAGAGCCAAATAAAAAGTGTAAAGAGCCACATGTGGCTCACGAGCCGCAGGTTGCCAACCACTGTTCTAGATCATCTGAGTTCAAACTTGGAAAGTTCAAGAATTTAACTAACGCTTGCAATCCTATGAATTTTTCTTTTTTAATATATATTAATATTACATTAACATATTAATACTTGTCAATAATATCAATATATAATATATTAATATATATCAACATATTGACTATATTTAATATATTCACATTTAATATTTAATTATATAATATAATATATTAATATAATCTAATTAATACTATATTCAATAAATTTATAATGTATAATATAAATACAATATGTTTATGATTATATATTTGATATATTAATATTCAATGTATTTATATATAGCATATTTATATGATTGATTAATATATATTACTATATAATGTATTAATGTATGTATTGGTTTTTGAGTCACACCCGACAGCGCTCAGGGGTTACTCCTGGCTCTATGCTCAGAAATCACTCCTGGCAGGCTCTGGGGATCATTTAGGATTTCGGAATTTGAACCACCATCCTTCTGCATGCAAGGCAAATGCCCTACCTCCACGCTATGTCTCCAGCCCCCTGGATATTTCTCTTTTAATGCTACTTTTGCTGTGTCCCTCAAATTCTGATAAATCACGTATTCATGTTCATTTGTTTCCAGAAATCATTTGATTTTTCTCTTTAATTTCATCTGTGATCTAGTACTAGGTGTTCACTAGTGAGCTGTTTTATACCCAAGTGTTAAACTATTTTTGTTTCTTTTCTTAATTCACTTCTATTTTCAGTGCATCTGGGTCTGAAAAGATAATTGGCCCAACATGTAGTTTGTGCTGGAGAATTTCCATGTGCACTGGAGAAGAATGTGTATTCAGTTTTGTGGGGGATGAAAAGCCATATATGAATGTTCTTTTGGCAATTTGCAAATAAACATGGATATTTGAATTGAAAAAAAAAATAAAAGCCATATATGTATATGTGTGTATATTTCAAGTCTATTAGCAGTTGCTTTAATTATTTTGCTGATCCCTCATTCAGTGCATATATGTTTAGGAGTGCCATTTCTTGATGCACCCTTTTGAAATTACCATCTCTGTCTCTTACAACCTTTTTTTTGTTTTTGTTTTTGTTTTTGTGTTACAACTGGCAGCGCTCAGGGGTACTCCTAGTTCTACGCTCAGAAGTCGCTCCTGGCAGGTTCGGGGGACTATATGGGATGCTGGGATTCGAACCACTGTCCTGTGCCATGAAAGGCAAACACCTTACCGCCATGCTATCTCCGGCCTCAACATTTTGTTTTGTTTCGTTTTTTTTATTTTGGGCCACAGCCGATGACACTCAGGGGTTACTCCTGGCTCTGCACTCAGAAATCGCTCCTGGCTTGGGGGACCATATGGGATGCCGGGGGATCAAACCTCGGTCTGTCCTGGGTCAGCCACATGCAAGGCAAACGCCCTACTGCTGTGCCATCACTCCAGACCCCTCTTACAACCTTTCTGAATCTTAAGTCTGTGTCATCTGATATTAGTTTGGCCACCCCAGCCTTCTCAAGGGAGTAGTTTGCTTGTGTGATTGTCTATCAACCTTTGAGTCTGTGTTTATTCTGAATATTATAATGTGTTTCTTGCAGGCATAAAAATGTTGAATTTAATTTTCTGATCCATTTTGCTACTCTGTGCCTCATTTTTGATACATTTAATTATTTAACATTGAGAGATGTTTATCATGGGATTTTGTGCCATCTTTTAGTAGAAATTTGGTGTGTTTGTAGGGGTTGTCTTGGCTTAAATTAGACTCAAGTCCTTTTTTTTTGTTTTTTTTTTTTTTTTTTTGGGTGCTCAGGAGTTATTCCTGGCTCTGCACTCAGAAGTTGCTTCTGGCAGGCTTGGGGGACCATGTGGGATGCCTGGGTTAGAACTGGGGTCCTTCCTGTGTTGGCCACTTGCAAGGCAATTGCCTTACCGCTGTACTTTCTCTCCGGCCCCCTTGAGTACTTTTTTAAGGTTGGTTTTGAGTGTGTAAAGTTCTTGAGCTGTTTATCTGTGAAACTGTGTATCCTTCTTTCAATCCTGAATGAAAATCTGGCTGAGTGAAGTATTCTTGTCAAGGCATTAATTTTATTGAGGTTTTTTTTTTTACATTATATCTTATTACTGCATTCAGGCCAAGAGGGTTGCTTGTAATAAATTTTCTGTAAATCTTTTTTGGGGGGGTCACACCTGGCAGCACTCAGGGATTACTCCTGGCTCTGTGCTCAGAAGTCGCTCCTGGCAGGCTCAGAGGGCCATATGGGATGCCGGGATTCGAACCACCGACCTTCTGCATGCAAGGCAAATGCTTTACCTCCATGCTATCTCTCCGGCCCCATTTTCTGTAAATCTTAAGGATGCTCCTTTGTATATATTTTCCTATTTTGATCTTGGTACTTTTAGTCTTCTCTCATCTATGGTTTTCATCATTGTATGTAGGTTGTGCTTAGGGTGTTTTTATTTTAATCTCTTTTAGGTAGTACTCTTTGAGTGTCCAGGATGTGTGTGCAAGCACTTTTCCACTCTGGAACTTCTCAGCAATGATGGCTTTGACCACTGCTTCTTTATAGATTTTCTTCTTTGAAGAAAAAAAACCTCCTTAGTTTTTCCTCATAGGTTTTTTCCCTGAGTCTCTGGAATGATTCTTATGTTGTATCTGTTGAATTTATCAAAGGTCTATTGTCATCTGTTCACTTATTTTGAATTTTTTTAATTATCTGTTGATTTATTTCATGCCTCTTTTCCAACTTCTTCTGTTGTGTGCTGGTGGTTTGCAGCTCAGCTTCTAACTCACTTATTCTGTCCTCAATAGTTTTACTGTGTTGGTGAGGCTTCCAGTACAGGTGTTACTCCTGATTATTCACTCAGAAATCACTCCTAGTAGGCTCTGGGGACCATATGGCATGCAGTATATTGACTTCATATCTGCCACATATAAGGCAAATGCTCATCCACTGTACTATCACTCTAGCCCTCCTGTGAGTTTTTAATTTCACCTATTAAATTTTTCAGTTTTGTCATTTGTTTGATGTTTTCTCATTTCTATTATTGTATCCTCTTGGATCTTATTAGCAGTCCATTCCATGGTTTCTTTGAGTTCTTTGAACATACTCAACATTTCCTCTCTAAAATCTCTATCATAGAGTCTATATTGGTTTCTTATCAGTATTTTGGTCTTCAGAACTACCATCTTCAAATAAAAAGAAAAGAACTACCATCTTCGTCCACTAATTGCTGTGGTCTGCCTTGTTTTCCCATTTTGACCTTTGTGGTATGATGGTGTTTTTTATTGCTGTGGTGAGGCTCTTTGTCTAGAAGAAATGTGTGGCTGCTCCACTTCTCTTTTTTAGCTGTGCTCTTTTCAGGTGCACAATCTTGAGATAATTGGTTCTTTTGAGTCAAAAAGAAGACCACCATTGCCACAGGTTGCAGTTGCCTGCCATGTCTTATGACTATATTCTTTTCGTGTTCCACTATCTTCTTTTTTTTAAGTACTCTAGGAACAAATCCAAAAGGTTTTTGTTGGGAGGGGGGGTCACACCCGGCTCTATGCTCAGAAATCGCCCCTTGCAGGAACAGGGGACCATATGGGATGCCGGGATTCTAACCACCATCCTTCTGCATGAAAGGCAAACGTCTTACCTCCATGCTATCTCTCCGGCCCCTTCTTTTTATTTTAAGGGTAGGAGAGAGAAGAGAGGGAGAAGGGAGTGGAGGAAGAGGAGTAGGAGGGGCAGGAGGAGGAAGAGAGAAGAAGAGGGAGAGGAGGAAGGGGAGCAGGATGGACAGGAGGAACCCAAAAGGTTTTCATTTTTTATTTTGTGTTCTTACAGAGGGATTCACGTGATATATATAGTGTAATACTGAGCTAAATTCCCAGTCAAAAACTCTTTCTTTGTAAATCATATCTATTTAGTATGGATAAAATGTCACACATGGCCAGAATGACAGTACAGTGGCTAGGGTGCTTGCCTTGCATGTGGACAAACCCTGGTTCAATAACTGGCATAGGTCCTCCAGCTGTCAGGAGCGACCCTTGAATCCATATCTTACAGCAAGCCCTCAGCACTGTTGTTATGGCCCGAATAAAAAAATAAATTATTCAAGGGGCTATCATGTTTTGCATGTGGATGACCCAGGTTCTGTCCTCAGCATCTCCTGTGGTCCCCCAAGTCTCAAAAGGAGTAATCCTTGAGCACCACTGGGTATGGCTGCAAAACAAAAGCAAGCAAACAAAAATATGTCATTCAAACTATGTATATAATCTTGAGAATGTGGAATTAGTTTATAGTTTATACTGAGTTCAGAATCTAGTGTATATTTTATAATTATTGCACATATAAATGTTTTTATTTTTTTATTTAAACCATTGTACTTACAAAGTTATTCATAGTTGAATTTTAGACATACAGTGTTTCAGGACCAATTCCACCACCAGTTTCAACCTCCATCCACCAACATTTGTAAAGTTCACCATGTGCCACTACTTCCCACCTCAGGCCGCCATCATAACAGGCACATTTTTAAGTTTGGTTATTAAATTTGGGGTCTCATGATTTCATTGTTGTTGACTCTGGCTTGTATATTTAGTTCTGCCCTTTCTTAACACAACCAGTGCTACGCTCCTGAGCCCACTTGATCTTTGTACCCCACTATTTCACATCTGTCTGTCTCCCTTTCCTTCTCCTCACTATACTCTGAGGGCAAGAGAGTTCTAGACAACCTACGTTTAAACCACTATATTCGTTTACGCAGTTATTCTAAATGCCACAGTTAAATGATATTCTGTATTTATCCTTTTTTCAGCCTACTGCATTTAACATAGTATCCTCCAATTCTATGTTGCAGCAAATTGCATGAATTCCTTATGCATTCCTTATACCTATGTAGTATTCCATTGTATGTGTATATATGTATGTATATATATGTATACACACCACATCTTCATAATCCATTCATCTGTTGTTGGACATCTAGGTTGATTCCAGCTCTTAGCTTATTGTACCAAGTGCTGCAATGAATATTGGTGTGCATACATCCTTTTGGATGATGACTTTCTGTTCTAGAGATTTTCTGTTCTGAGTTTACTTAGAATCCTCCATACTGTTTTTTATTGAGGTTGGACCAGGCAGCATTCCCATTAGCAGTGGATGAGAGTTCCCTTTTCAGCACATCCCTGCCAACACAAATTGTTCCTAATATATTTTTTTTTGTTTTTTGGGCCACACCCGGCGGTGCTCAGGGGTTACTCCTGGCTGTCTGCTCAGAAATAGCTTCTGGCAGGCACAGGGGACCATATGGGGCACCGGGATTCAAACCAACCACCTTTGGTCCTGGATCAGCGGCTGCTTGCAAGGCAAACGCCGCTGTGCTATCTCTCCGGGCCCGTTACTAATATTTTTGATATGTTCCATCATCATGGTGTAAGCTGATAAATCATTGTTATTTTGATTTAGATTTCCCTAATGATAAGTTATGATGTGCATTTTTTTGTGTCTGTTGGCCATCTGTTGGTCTTCCTCAGAGAACTGTCTGTTCATTCCTCTCCCTGTTTTTTGATGAGTTTTTTTCATTTTGTGGGGTTAACCTTTATGAGTACTTTGTATGTCCTAGATATCAATCCTTTATCTGATGTGTTGAATGAAAATAATTTCTCCCACTCAGTCAGCTGTCTTTTAGTTTTTGCCTGTATTTCTTTTGCCATAAAGAAACGTTAGTAGTTTGATGTAGTCACATCATACCATTAAAGACTCCTTTGAAGCCCAAGTCTTGGAGTCTTCTGCCTGTTTTCCCTCTGTACTTTATGAATTCAGGTCTGATATCAAGGTCACAGATCCACTTTGAATTGACTTTTGTGTAAGGTGTGAGATATGGATCCAGCTTTAATTTCTTACATGTGGTTATCCAGTTGTCCCAACACCATTTGTTGAAGAGGCTCTTTTTATTCCATTTCATGTTCTCAGCTCTTTCATCAAAGATTTATTGAGGGTTTGTTCGTGGATATTGTATTCTGACCCATTGATCTGAAAGTCTGTCTTTGTTCCAATATAATGCTGTTTTGATCACTATGGCTTTGTAGTACAGCAACAAGTTAGGTATGAGATGCCTCCCACTTTCTTCTTTAAAGTATGGTTTTGGCTATTCTGGGTCTTATTTAAGTTTGACACAAATTTTAAATGGACTGTTCTAAGTCCTTGACGAAATGTCTGAATTTGGATAGGTATTGCATTAAATCAAGACAGTAATTTAGGAAAGATGATCATTTTGATAACATTGATTCTTCCGATCCATGAACATGGATTGTTTTTTCATATCTTTAGGTATTTTTCCATTTCTTTCTTAGTGTTCTTGAAGTTTCTGTGTATAGGTCTCTCTCCTCTTTTGTTAAGTTGATTTCTTGGCATTTGATGATTTTGGCAATATTTTAATGTGGATGTACACCTAAATTTGAATACTATGATATGAGTCAGGAGATATAATACAAAGACTATGATGCTTGACTATGGGTACCCCAATGCTGGCTTTATTTTTTTTTAATAATTTTTATTGTGACCAAAGTGAATTACGAATCTTTCACAGTAATATTTAAGGTAAATAGTGATAATGAATCAGGGTCATTTCTATGACCAGTGTTGTCATCCTTCCACCCCTGTCCCCAGTATGCATCCCATATATCCCTCATTCCCCTTTCCCCTGGATTACTATTGTAACTGCTCCCTTCTGTGTATAGCTTGTAGTAGAGTGGGTATCGATTTTGTCTTTGATTTTGGGCTTTGTATTTGAGTCTGATCATTTTTTATTTCCACTCAATGTTCATACAACTGTTTGGTCCTGGTACTGTCCATTTTTTCCACCCTCAATTCATGTGGCAGAACAAGATGATTCAAGTTACATAGTTCTGTTGGAAAAAAAAAAGGAAAACTGAGAGATTCCATCTAGAGATTATAAGTATCAATTTAAAAGAAGAAAGGGGAAAAAAGAAGAAAAAGAAAAAAAACCCAGCAACCACAAAAGAACCACCCAGTTTCATATAATAACCATGAGAATGAAAGAAAATAAAAAGAAATAAAAATAATTTTAAAAAAGAAGAAAAGAAGAAAAATAAAAAGAAGAAATACAGGGCCAAAGAGATAGCACAGCGGTAGGGTGTTTGCCTTAGACTTTGAAGGACGGTGGTTTGAATCCTGGCATCCCATATGGTTCCCTGAGCCTGCCAGGAGCGATTTCTGAGTATAGAGCCAGGAGTAACCCCTGAGAACTGCTGGGTGTGACCCCCCCAAAAAAAAAGAAGAAGAAATACAAAAAAAAAAGCCTGAAAGAATGGTGTGGCAAAGTTTTGTGCCTTTTTTTCCATAGGCACAGTAAGTACTGGGGAAATTAGAAAGGGAATTCCCTTGGCCTAAGACATACAGAATTTCTCTGCTCTTTGAAGCATACTGCCATGGGAACAACTACAGGCTCCGTACATGCTCACTTTCTCACCCCAAGGTCTTTTATTGGTGCCAGGAAACTTTCCGCTCAGTTGTGGATGATAAAATCAGGCTTCTGTAGCTAGAGATCTTGGTATTTGCACAGGTCATAGGATGAAGGCTAGGATAGAGTCTTTCTTTACAGTTCTAGAAGTTCTGTTCCATTACTATTGTTGTAATCAGGTTTCTATAATTAGTGGTTTTGGTTTTTGCTCAGATCCTAGGACAAAGCCTAGGATGGTGTCTTTCATTGTGGTTCTAGGAGTTCTGCTCAGTCGCAGTTGTCAAAGTCAGACTTCTGGAATTATTGGCTAGGATCTTTCTTATTGGTCCCATGATAAGTTCTGCCCAGTCATGGTTGTCAAAGTCAATCTTCTGTAGTTAGCAATCTTGGTTTTTGCACAGAGCAAAGGATGATGTGATGAGATAGGGCAACCTGCTCTTAGATCAAGTTGTTGTTTCCTCATTGTCAGGATGCCATATCAAAACTGGTGCAAGTTGGTGCCAGAGCTGTATTAGGAATTTTCCAGGGGAGAGTTTGGTTCCAGGTGCTGTTGCAGGGAACTGTGTCAGTTCTACATCTGGGATCTGGGGTTCTGGGTTGGATGGTCACTGTCCGATAACATGGAATCTAAGTTGGGTCCACATGACACATGTTCAGGGTGGGGGGTGCCCCTATATAATAAAATGTATGGGTTCTTACCCCTAGTAGATAAGAGCTTGTCTATGCATAAGATTTCTCCTTTTTTTAGAGTGCCTATGCAAAGGGGAATGGTGTCATATTATATTGCTGGTGCATTCGGGGATAAGAATGACAGGCTACACAATCTCTGTGCCCTGATTTTGACTTGAGCTTTTATCCCAGGCAAGACTTTTTGTTGTAGGTTTTTGTACCAAGCAGAATCAAAACAGGTGAAGTTAAAGAAAAAAAGAAAAAAATATATATAGAAGAAATAAATAAAAATAAATTTGAAAAAGAAGTAATTAAAGAAAATAAGTGATAGAGGAGACTGTACTCTGTCCCCAGACTACATTTGGAATAAACTAAGAGGTATTATTATAGAGGTATTAAACATATAGAGGAAATATAGGCATTCCCATTAAGTCTTTTGAGATACTCTTGTGTGTGTGTTTAGGGTGAAATCCAGGGCACATTTTTATCGCACACCATGGTCTTGTTGAGTTTGAGAAATGGTTTGCAGCAGTAAGGGATCAGGTAGTGTCCTTGAGCTGGGGGTCTTTCTGGAGCTGAGTTCAGTAGCATGCAACAGTCCACATTTCATGGTGGGGTGGGGGGTGAGAAGAAGGGCCACATAGCATGAGTCAGCAAGAGTACTGGTTGTAGTTTCTTGCCAGGGTATGAGATGTGGGACTGAGAAGGTGTTCTTTTGCTTTGGGAGCTGGGTGATGGTTTATTGTGGCAGGAAGTCAGTTTCAGTACCTAATGGATTAAGAACTGAGGGTAAAGAGATTTAAATAAGGAGGGATAATGGATCAGGTTTGGGGGGGTGAGAGGATAGAATAATTTCTGAAGAGAGGAGGAGGGATAATATATAAGAGGGGTTATATACACTTTAGGCATGGATTGTTTATATTTTACGTTTGGCAATCAGAGGAGTCCACTGTATATAAACTCGTGCCCACATATAGACAGACTAATGAGATCTATTCCCAATGCTGGCTTTGATTCTATCATTTAGTGTCTCCCCTGAGCATAGAGCCAAGTATAGCCACTCAGTATTCTCTGGCATTCACCCCTTTCCCAATTTTTATCTTAAAATTTAGAATTGAAAAAGAATAACCAGGGGCCAGCGAGGTGGCGCTAGAGGTAAGGTGTCTGCCTTGCAAGTGCTAGCCAAGGAAGGACTGCGGTTCGATCCCCCAGTGTCCCATATGGTCCCCCCAAGCCAGGGGCAATTTCTGAGCACGTAGCCAGGAGTAACCCCTGACATCAAATGGGTGTAGCCTGAAAAACCAAAAAAAAAAAAAAAGAAAAAGAAAAAGAAAGAAAAAGAAGAACCACACACCTAAGTTGTTTGAAATGTACTTCAAAGTTGTCTACTAATGGAATTTTTACTTTTCAAATAAAGTTAGAGTTTGGAGTGATAGTACAGCAGTTACAGCGCTTGCTTTACCAGCAGCCAACCTAGATTTGATTTCCTAGCACTCCATATAGTCCCCAGAGCCCCACCAGGTGTGATCCTTGAATGCACAGCCAGGAATAAGCCTTGAGTATAGCTAGATGTCATCTCTGGCCCTTACAGAAAGAGTAAAGTTATCCAAGATTTTAATAAAATTGATAATGGTACTTCTTAGTCATACTAACCATAGTTTTGTGCTTATTTTTGCTTGTGGCTACCGTAAATGATGGCTCAGATCTAGAAATTTAATTAGATTCAAGTTTGGTTTCCAGGGAAATAACTGAAAGAGCTCTAGTACAGGCCTGGGTCCCTGGCTTCATTCCACAAAACACATTGTTTCTTCAACACAGCTGCAGATGCCAAAACAATTAAATTATGTTTTGGATTTGTATTGGTCAGTAATTCATAGATATTTACTTCCTTTGTGAGGTTTTTGTAGTGTATGCTTATAGTTGTGTGACTTTGCAGCCATGATAATCTTTGCCTAGTTAATTTGGCAGGAGCTATAAAATGATCTTACAGATTCTTTTTTTGTTTGTTTGTCTTTGTGCCACACCCAACAACGCTCAGGTGTTATTCCTGACTCTTCAGAAATTGCTCCTGGCAGGGAGACCATATAGGATGCCGGGATTCGAACCAACATCCTTTTGCATGCAAGGCAAATGCCTTACCTCCATGTTATCTCTCTGGCCCCAATGCCAAGTCTTTTACTCAGCAGTTACTCCTACTTGTTCTTGGGAGCCTGGATGGGATAACAATGGATTGAACCTAGGTTGTCTGTGTGCAAGGCAAACAACCTATCTGCTGTACTATTGTTTCAGCCTCCTGATCTTATAGATTCTATCATTTAGTCTTTATTAGTTTGATTTTCTGCTTTGGGGCCACACCTAGAAGTGCTCATGGCTTACTCTGGTTTTGCACTCAGGAATTACTCCTGGTGGGCTCTGGTGGCCATGTGGGATGCTGTAAATCGAACCCAGATCGACACTGTGTGCACGTCAAATGCCCTACCCACTGTACTATCATTCCAGCCACTACCTTGAATGTTTTATTTTATTCTGAGGTGCCCGAGACACTCAGGGAGACTGAGGGATTCTTGAGGGTCACCAGACCTGCATCTGATAGCGCTTAGAGTATCTGTCATTGAACCCAGGGCCTAGCACAAGAAATATACTCCAACCCTTTGAACCCTTTGAATAAATTAATTTAGGGGCTGGAGCTGTGGTGCAAGCTTTAAGGCATCTGTCTTGCCTGCACTAGCCTAGGACAGACCACAGTTCAATTTCCCAGCGTCCCATATGGTACCCCAAGCCAGGAGCGATTTCTTAGCGCATAGCCAGGGGTAACAAAACAAACAAAAATATTGAAAAAAAAAAGAGAATAAATTAATTTGGGGCCGCACAGTGCTAGGGCGTTTTCCTTGCACGCAGCCGATCCAGGACAGACGGTGGTTCGAATCCTGGCATCCCATATGGTCCTCTGAGCCTGCCAGGGGCGATTTCTGAGCACAGAGCCAGGAGTAACCCCTGAGCCCTGATGGGTACGACCCAAAAACAAAACGAAACAAAAAAGAATAGTTTATGGGGGTTAGGGGAGCCACACCCAGCAGTGTTTGATGGCTACTCCTGGCTCTGTTTATAGGGTCACTGGTGATCCTGAGGACTAGGGAATAATTAGGGTCCCAAGGTATGTTCCTTAACTTCTGTGTTATCTTTGTGGTTTTCTAGATTTGTTTTGTTTTGTTTTTGGTTTGGGGCCATACTCGCAGCACTCAGGTGTTACTCCTGGCTCTGTGTTCAGAAGTCACTCCTGGCAGGCTTGGGGGACCATATGGTATGGTGGAGATCTAATCTAGGTTGGTCTCAGGTTGGCTGCCTGCAAGGCAGACACCCTACCTGCTTTGCTATTCCTGCTTTGCTTTGTCCTCCAGGGTTTTTTTTGTTGTTTGTTTTCTAGAATTTTTTTTTTTTTTTGGTTTTTGGGGCACACCCGGCGGTGCTCAGGGGTTACTCCTGGCTGTCTGCTCAGAAATAGCTCCTGGCAGGCACTGGGGACCATATGGGACACCGGGATTCGAACCAACCACCTTTGGTCCTGGATCGGCTGCTTACAAGGCAAACACCGCTGCGCTATCTCTCCGGGCCCTGTTTTCTAGAATATTTTAAAGAAATTTACTCTCATAATTATTTGGTTAACTCGAGATATGACTTATATAAGAAGGGCGGGATATATGTCTCTGAATCTCTCCCTGTTTTGGGGGGAGGATACGTCATACCTAGCAGTACACGGGGGCTCTTCTTGGACCTTTGTTTGGGATAACACCTGGTAGTGTACAGAGGTCAGTAAGTGGTGCTGAGGATTTGAATCAGGGTTATGGACACTGCAGCCACATGCAAGGTAAATGGTTTACCTCTTGTAGTCACCTCTTTTCTATACCATTTGTAAATATGTAAAATAACTTATTGGCTCTTTGGCATTATCACGGTTTGTCCACTGAGTTAAAATCATTTTGAATTTGTAGGGTTTAATTTGGTGGGCTGTTTATTACATTCTTGATCAAATTGCTAAGTATCTTTCAACAATCATTCAGATTAGCTTGTTGTTTTGATTTGGTGTCACACCTGGTAATGCTAGGGGTTACTCCTGGTTCTGCACTCAGGAATTACTCCTGTCAGGGCTCAGGAGACCATATGGGATGTTGGGAATTAAACCTGTGTTAGCTGTGTGCAAAGTATCAACTCTTTTCCCCTCTAAGGTTGGCTTCTGAACCATTTTTTTTGTTTTTTCGGGCCACACCCATTTGATGCTCAGGGGTTACTTCTGGCTAAGCGCTCAGAAATTGCCCCTGGCTTGGGGGGACCATATGGGATGCCAGGGGATCGAACTGTGGTCGCGATCTTTCCTTGGCTAGCACTTGCAAGGCACACACCTTACCTCTAGCGCCA
The DNA here is from genome assembly GCF_024139225.1 of Suncus etruscus. Classification (NCBI taxonomy): domain Eukaryota; kingdom Metazoa; phylum Chordata; class Mammalia; order Eulipotyphla; family Soricidae; genus Suncus; species Suncus etruscus. The sequence continues at coordinate 55,662,501 of NC_064868.1, read as the reverse complement.
CCTCGCCAGCCCTCTGAACCATTTTTGACTCAGCTTTTTAGTCTTTGATATACTACTTGCTTTCTGCTTTATTCAGTTTTATTCTTGACATTTCTCATCCCAGGCCTGGAATTAACCATTTCCCTGAAAAGGTTTAACTTAGTATTGAAATATTATTAACCAGCTAGCATCTGCTCACTAGAGTGTATATGGCTGCTGAGTTGGTCTCTGCTTCCTGAGAATTTATGTGTAATCTGGGCTACAAAATATATTTTTTATTTTAAAGGAAAAATATATCAGTTTATGTTGATTGCTAATTAGGGTTGAAATTATAAATTCACAATTTAATACCATTGATTTGTTTAAGTCACCAGTAATTCTTAAAAATTTTGGTTCTTGAGGCCAGAGAGATAGCATGGAGGTAAGGCGTTTGCCTTTCATGCAGAAGGTCATTGGTTCGAATCCCGGCGTCCCATATGTTCCCCTGTGCTTGCCAGGAGCAATTTCTGAGCATGGAGCCAGGGGTAAACCCTGAGCACTGCCGGGTGAGACCCAAAAACCACACAAAAAATTTTTGGTTTCTTAGCAACATTTTGTATATCTTGGTCCTTTATCAAAGATTATTTGATCATATGCCTGAGGGTCCATTTCAGAATATTTGAGTCTATTCCACTATTCTGAGGATCTATCTATATTCTAGTAAAATGTTATTTTAAAGACTACTCTTTACAGAACAGTTTGAGGTTAGGGAAATTGATTTATCTTATCTTATTCATTATTGATGAATAGGTAAATCAATCCAAGGATGGACATTTATTGTTCCATACAAATTTCAGGAGTGTTTAATCCACTTCTGTGAAAATGTTATGCGTATTCTTTTTTTTTTTGGTTTTTGTTTTTTGGGTCACACCAGCAGCACTCAGGAGTTACTCCTGGCTCTACGATCAGAAATCGCTTCTGGCAGGCTCGGGGGACCATATGGGATATCGGGATTTGAACCACTGTCCTTATGCATACAAGACAAACACCTTACCTCCATGCTATCTCTCCAGCCCAGTCATGTGTATTCTTATAGGGATTGCATTAAATCTGTACAGTGCTTTGGAAAGTATTGCCATTTTAAGGATGTTAATCCTCCAAATCCATGACCAGCGTATACGTCTCCATTTCCTTCTGTCCTTTTTTATTTCTTGAAGCAGTGTTTTGTAGTTTTCTCTGTATAGGTCTTTATTCTCCATAGTTAAGTACTTAATTTTCTTAGTCACAGTTGTGAATGGGATTTTTTGTAATGTCCCTTCTCTATCATTATTTGCATATAGGAAAGCCATGGATTTTTTTTACCTATTAATTATGTATCATGCTACTTTACTGTACAAAACATTTTTTTCTAGAAGCGTTGTTGTGGACTCTTTAGACGTTTTTATATTATCATGCCACCTACAAACAGTGAAAGCCTGACTTCTTCCTTCTGTATGCCCTTTATATCTATTTCTTGTCTAATTGCTATGGCAAGTACTTTCAGTACTATATTCAATAGAAATGGTGAGAGAGAGAAACCTTGTCTTGTACCAGACCTTAGAAGAAAGGCTTTTATTTTTTTCTCCATCTAGTATAATGGCCTTATGGTAAATGGCTGTGACAAATAGCTTTGACAGTATTGAGGGAAGTTCCTTCAATTCCCATCTTTTTGAGAATTTTTATTATGAATGGGTCTTAGACATCATTAAATGCTTTCTCTACATCTATTGATATGATCATATGATTTTTATTTTTCATTTTTTATATAGTATATTATATTGATTAGTATGATATTATATTAATTGACTTGTGTATATTATCATCCTTGAATCTCTGGAATGAATCCTACTGGTCATGGTGCGTAACCTTCTTGATGAGCTGTTGAGTTCTCTTTGTTAGTATTTTGTTGTGGATCTTTGCATGTGTGTGCATCAGGGATATTGGTCTATAGTTCTCTTTATGGTGTCTCTGTATGCTTTTGCTATCAGGGTGATGATGTTAGCTTCACAGAAACTATTTGGGAGTTTTTCTTGTTCTCCAATTTTCTGGAAAAGCATGAAAGGGATTGGCAGTAGGTTTTCTTTAAATATTTAAAAGAATTTTCTAGGGAATCCATTTGGGCCTGCATTTTGTTTGGGGGAAGCCTTTATATTACCATTTCTATTTTCTCAATAATGATAAATCTGTTCAGGTATTCCAGATCATCTTGGTTCAAATTTGGGAGGTTATTGGAGTTGAAAAATTTATGAATTTCTTTGAATGGTTTAAATGGAAGTTGTTGCAAACACCCTTGACCTCAGAATATAGCAATAAATAAACTGTGGAGGAGGTAAAAAAAACAAGTATGAAAGGATGGGGACCAGGGGCCAAGCAGTCTCAGGTTCATTGTTGGAGATAAAAAAAAGGGACAGAACTAAATATCCAAGCCAAAGTCAACAACAGAATCAAAAGACCTACACTCTAACAATATAAACTCTAAATGAGACTATTGTACTGGCAGGCTGGGGGAAAAGATGGAATACACTCTAGGAATATGGTGGATGAAGTTTGACATTAGTGGTGGGATTGGAACTAATTTATTGTATGTCTGAAACCCAACTATGTGAAGGACCATATAAATAACTATGATTTCAATAAAATAAAACAAAATGTATCCATTTCTACCAAGTTCACTTGTTTTAAAGATTCTCAAAGTAATCTGATTATCTTTTGTGTTTCTGTACTATCTGTAGGGGCATCCTCCTTTTCATTTCTTTTTTTAAAAATAATTTCTTAAGCACTGTGGTTATAGAAATGTTCATAGTTGGGTTTCAGTCATTGAATATACACCACCCTTCACCACTAACTTACCCACCACCAGTGTTACCCATTTCCCTCCTCCTCTACTTCCTGCCTATCTTCAAGACAGGCATTCTACTTCTCTCTTACTATCATTGTTATGGTAGTTGTCAGTGCAGTTATTGCTCTAAGTGTGCTCACCACTCTTTGTGGTAAACTTCATAATATCAGCCCTCATCTCTCTTCTCTGGATATTATTACCATCCTATATTTTATTTTTATTATATCTCACAAATAAGTGAGACTATTCTGTGTGTGTCTCTCTTCCCTCTGGCTATTTCAGCATAATAATCACCACGTCCATCTACATATATGCAAATTTCATGACTTCATTTTTCCAAATAGCTGCATCGTATTCCATTGTATAGATCTTGGTTTGTAAAAGAAACCAATTTTTTTAGCCACTCATCTGTTGTCAGGCACCTGGTTTGTTTCCAGATGCTGGCTATTGTAAATAGCACTGCAATGAAAATAGTGCAGAGGGTGTTTTTGTATTGTGTTTTTGTATTGTGTTTTTGTGTTCTTTGGGTATATCCCTAGGAATGGTATCGATGGATTGTAAGGGAGATCAATTTTCAGTATTTTTGGAGGAAAATCTATATTGTTTTTCAAAAAAGCTGGACTAGACAGCATTCCCACCAGCACTGAATTAGAGTTCCTCTCTCCCCACATCCATGCGAGCTTTGGCTGTTCTTGTTCTTTTTTTGGTTTTGGGGCCACACCCAGCAGTGCTCAGGGGTTACTCCTGGCTATCTGCTCAGAAATAGCTCCTGGCAGGCAAGGGGGACCATATGGGACGCCAGGATTGAACCAACCACTTTAGGTCCTGGGTCGGCTGCTTGCAAGGCAGACGCCACTGTGCTATCTCTCCAGCCCCGGCTGTTCTTGTTCTTTGTGATGTGTCCTAGTCTCTGTAGCATGAGATGATACCTAATTGTTGTCTTGATTTGCATCTCCCTGATAGTAATGTGGACATTTTTTCATGTGCCTTTTTGTCATCTGTATTTCTTCTTTGAGGAGATATCTGTTCATTTCTTCTTCCAACTTTTTTGATAGGGTTAGATTTTTTTTTTCTTGTTAAGTACTGTCAGTACCTTGTATATCTTAGATATTAGCTCCTTATAAGATGAGTACTGGGTGAATAGTTTCTCCCATTCCGTGGTTGGCCTTTGTGTCCCAGTTACTGTTTTCTTTGAAGTGCAGAAGCTTCACAGTTTAATGTAGTCTCATTCATTTGTTTATCCTTGCTTCTGCTTGCTTGGACAGTGATGCTTCTTCCTTGAAGATGCTTTTAGTCTCAGTGTTATGGAGTGTTTTGCCTTTGTTTTCTTTTATATCTTTTACAGTTTTGAGTCTGATATCAAGGTCTTTAATCCATTTTAATTTGACCTTTGTGCATGGCGTTAGATAGAGGTCTGAGTTTGCATTTTGCATGTGGCTGACCAGTTGTCACAGCATCATTTGTTGATGAGACTTTCCTTGCTCTATTTTGTGTTTCTTGCCCCTTTATCAAAGATTAATTGATTGCATGTCTGGGGGTCATTATATGATTGTTATATCTCTCCATTGTGTTACTAAAATCAGTGTCTTAGAGATTTACTAGGTTGTGGTTGTTGTAATTGAGCCTTCTATGTTACTGGTTAGAAAATCAATGAGGTTGGTTGATTATTGTAACTTTCCCATCAGATTTCTTTTGATAACACTGGGCTGACACTATTCTAAAATATTGAGGTGTTACATGATTGCATATAGCCCCAATATTTATAGAATTAAAGCAAATTTGGTGGCTTGGAAGGCTGATAAGGTTAATTGACAGAGCTGGACCGTTTCTCTTAGTGTAGGGCATTGGGTGTCACTTTGGGCTACAATAGTTAATGCAGAAATGAAAATCTGCCCCTCCCCCAAGAGTATCACAGAAGCATCAGCCTACCTGGGATCAGGCTACTTGGGAAGTATTAGTGGCCATTATTTTCTTATGGAGCTAGGTGGAGAACCTGGGCCATTTTCTGCTGAGAAGGTGGCAATGGTGGGTGTGGGCTGTTGGGTTTTCTGTGGTGGAGTGGGTATGGGGGCCTCTGCCCAGTCTCCTTCCAAAAGGAAAATTCCAGAACTTTCAGCCTTGTCCTATCTCAACTGAGAGGAGTTAACTGCTTGTATTATTAGATTTCAGTTGCAGAGCTAGGCTGTTCCTATTCAAGGATGTAGGGATGACATTGGGTTGTAGTTCATGCAAAAAGGGGAATCTTTCACCTACCCCTTTCTTAGAGCACCACAGTTATCAGCCTGGACCAGGCTACCTGGAAAGTATCAGTGGACACTATTTTCTTTTGGAGCTTGGTGGAGGAACTGGGCCATTTTTCTGCTAGGAAGGTGGTGGTGGTGGGTGGGGACTACTGGGCTTATTTGTGTGTCTTCACACAGGATCTTTTCTCTTGTTGTACGTACATCTTTGTACACATATATTTATTACTCTGTCACATTGTTGGTTTTGTGGGAGTTTTTGGCTTTTGACATTTATTGAAGTTGATTAATCTTGAATTGGTTGATTTCCCTGAATGAATCATGAGCATCAACCCACTGACCTGCACCCCAGTTTTGTCTGCAGTGCTTCTGTCTGAATAAAAGATTGTACTTTTTCTCTGTCTTCACATTCATTCTATAAGCTTGAACTTCAACATTTTCTGAAAACCTTCTCTAGTTTCAGATTCAGAGTCTTATGTCCCTTTGTACTAACCTAGAAGTCTGTTTATCATTGTTTTGACCTTCATAATGCAATGTTCAGTTTACCTATATGTATTTTTTGTTAATCTTTTTTTGTGTGAGCCTAGGAACTGTGGCTCACAGGATGAGATCCCCAGTGCCTGGCACTAAGCAGACATTAGTAAACATTTGCAAACTAAAAGTAGCAGAAAAGCATAAATCCAAACATGCACTGTAATATCCATGTCCTAAAACCATAGTCAAATAGAATTTGATGTCATGATCCAAGTAGAAAACATGAGTTACTTTTTTAAATTATGTAACTATAAGTTGTCTCCAAAAATCAGCCTCCAGGGAAGCATCTAGATCATCCTGTGGTGATGCTGATATAAGACTTGGACTGAAAGCCAGGCTTGGGCACCCTCAGCTAGCTGTTCATCCTGTGATACAAAAATCTGCAGGGCCCAGAGAACCTGGGATCAGCCTATAATTTTTGGGGATGGTGGAAATGGGTACTCTTGGTAGGACATGGTTGGTGGAATTGAACTGGGAAATAAGACCCTGTTTGCATAGAAATGGACAACAGGATGTTACTTGATCAAGCATCTCTGCATGAGCTCAGAGTCTTGGCCCTTCTTGATGTTTTATATGTTTGCCCTGGGTTTTATAGGATGCTCAGGCTGAGGAGGAGATCAAGCAGGAGATGAACACACTGCAGCAGAAACTGAATGAGCAGCAAAGTGTGCTTCAGCGTATTGCTGCTCCCAACATGAAGGCCATGGAAAAATTGGAAAGTGTCCGAGACAAATTCCAGGAGACCTCAGATGGTGAGTTTTCTTTTTCACTTGAGTCTAAGATAAAGATAGAACATTGGAGAAATGCTAAGGGTCTCTCATTACACATCACAGTGCTCCTTTTTCTATGTGCTTTATTTTTGTCTCCCAAGATCTCTAAACTATAGGGGTTATTGAATCTACTTTATAGAATAGAAAGCTTAAATTCGGGGCGGCATGGTGGCGCTAGAGGTAAGGTGTCTGCCTTGCCACGCTGGCCTAGGATGGACCGTGGTTTGATCCCCCTGCGTCCCATATGGTCCCCCAAGCCAGGAGCGACTTCTGAGCGCATAGCCAGGAGTAACCCCTGAGCGTCACTGGGTATGGCCCAAAAACCATTAAAAAAAAGAAAGCTTAAATTCAGTGAAAGTGAATGACCTGCTGAAGACTACACATCAAGTTGCTGGTAGAGTCCTGGAGAAAATTCATTTTTATGTGTTTCCAGGCCTGTGCTTCCTCTGCACAATGTGATAGGCTTATTAGATACAGTTGGTTGTGAACCATCTTCATTGGTCTTTCTCGCGTATTCCTCTCCCCCTGCAAAATCCTTGTTCTCAGTTGTCATTTGCATGTCATCCTTATCATGGAGTCAACTTTAGACATGTTTGGATACTGATGAGGCATCTATCTTTCCTGTGACAGAGTTTGAGGCTGCTCGTAAACGAGCCAAAAAGGCCAAGCAGGCTTTTGAACAAATCAAGAAAGAGCGTTTTGACCGCTTCAATGCTTGTTTTGAATCTGTGGCTACCAACATTGATGAGATCTACAAGGCCCTGTCTCGCAACAGCAGTGCCCAGGTAGGCTGGAACTCCTTCTTCAAACAGCCCCTAACATCCTCATTCTAGATTTTCTGGCCCACCCACATCCAGACCCAGATGCCTACCCATTTGCCTTCCTGCTAGGCATTTCTGGGTCCTGAGAATCCTGAGGAGCCCTATTTGGATGGCATTAACTACAACTGTGTGGCTCCTGGCAAACGATTCCGGCCAATGGATAACTTGTCAGGGGGTGAGAAAACAGTGGCAGCTCTGGCCCTACTCTTTGCCATCCACAGGTAAGACTGCACCCTATGTCCTATCTTCTCCAGAGGGTACAGCCAGGTGTACACAGAAGAGGTACACCTACCCAGTCTTGAGGAGGATATTGATGATTAGAGATGGTTTCAAGATAAGGTAGCACTTAAAGAGGCAATGCACAAAGGGTTAGTAGATCAGGTAGAAGGTGTGGCATACATAGTGTGGGTGGAACTCTTAAATATTATGAACAGGACCTAGGACAAGATTCAACTCTTCAGTCTAGAGGCTCCAGAGAGAACCTTATCTTCTGGTTATGTAAGCTACTGGAACTCAGAACTAGATATAAAGTAAGGTTGGATACTGTATTGGATACAGTGCCTCAGATAGCATTAATACCTGGGCTTTTCAGTCTCTGACGGAGTGGAGTGGGAAGCTGGCAGGGGTCCTGGGGCTATCCTGCCCTGCCTTTGTTGCCCTCCCCATCTTTATCAGTGTTAGCTCACTTACTGGTTCCTTCCCAGCTACAAGCCAGCCCCCTTCTTCGTTCTGGATGAGATAGATGCTGCCCTGGATAACACCAACATTGGCAAAGTGAGTGCAAGGAAAGTGGGTCCCTGAAGGGAGGCTCCCAGGTTGGGGCTGGATTTCAAGTAGTAACTCTTGGTTGTGCCCTTGTCTTTCCAGCTGTGTCTTCTCTGGGCCTGACACCATACATGCTGTCTTAGTATTTTTCATAGCTATTCTTGCTCTACCCTACCCCCTGTCCCATTCCCTTTGCAGTTGGTTTTTGACTAAAATTGGCAAGGGGAAGTGTGAGGTCTTCAGCCCTGCTAAGTGCCCTGTGGACTTTCCTACAGGTAGCAAATTACATCAAGGAGCAGTCAACTTGCAACTTCCAGGCCATTGTCATATCTCTCAAGGAGGAGTTCTACACCAAAGCTGAGAGCCTCATTGGAGTCTACCCTGAGGTAAGGCGGACCTAGCTTAGGAGCTAGCCCTACTTCTGCCCAACTCCACAGGGAAGACCAAAGTAGAAGGGCATGGGGTGGGAGAGCACAGCAGCTTGGGTCCTGAATGTTCATCTGGATTTGTTGGAACCCTTCCCTAGAAGTTTAGCCAACCTAGTTAGGTGTTCCCATTGTATTTGAGGACATTTGGAAAGACTAGACAGAGATAGTCACAGCAGAGAAAAGGAGAGTGCAGACAGGTAAGGAGAGAAAGTACATGGGACTTAAGCACATTCTCTCAAACCCAGAGAGAACCATGGCATAGGATTTGGGTGGATATATAGGGAGGCCCCAGTCCTGGGGTACTAAATCCCTCTCAATTCTCCTTACGATTTTCTTTTTCTTTTTCTCCTTCCTCCTTCAGCAAGGGGACTGTGTGATCAGCAAAGTCCTGACCTTCGACCTCACCAAGTACCCAGATGCCAATCCCAACCCCAATGAACAGTAGCAGTAATTTGCCTTCTGGTACTTTCTGGTCCCTAAAATTCCTCCCTTTTCATCCTCTGGATGTTACATCCATTGGGCCTACTTGCATTTTGCTTGTGTGTTGGGTATGTATCTGTATAAGTGTGCACCATGTGTGTATTTGAAAACTAATAAAGTTGGAGTCTTATTTTAGAAAAAGCCTAAGTAAATTTGATTCAAAGAGAGCGTTGTATGATAGTACCCCAGACCTGGACAACGCTATTTAAGAACTCTAAGAGGCAGTCACATGAAAAGTACCCTCATTCACTAATTTGTGTTTTCACTCATTTGTCTATTCATCAAACACATACTGAACAATCTCTGCTGTCAGATTCTATGCTAGAAATGCAGTGCTGAATCATGCATAATCTACATGCTGCTAAGAATAAAGTAAATTTACGAGTTTCTGTAGTTAGCATAATGTCATGTGTATAGATACTTTGAAGAGGAGGCTTCCGAAAAGCTCACATTTGAACTGAACTTTGACTGATTGGTAGGATTTGGTAAGCACTAGAGAGCTCTGGGAACTCTTGTGGGTTCCAGTCCCATTTTAATCACTTATTAGTTGCTTGGCATTGGACAAGTCATTTGATCTTTCTGTGCCTCGAGTTGCTTCATCTGTAAAATGGGGCTAACAATATTACATACCTCATAGGATTAAATGATGTCAAGTTTATTGCTGGAGGCCTTAGTCCTGCTTGAAGCTCACTAGGTACCAACTGTCTCCTAATATGGCTTTCTTGTGCTTGGACCCCCTGAGAATTTCTCATCCTAAATCTGGGAAATTCTGAATGCCTTTCTTATTGGGAAAGTTTTAGGACACTGATGAGGTTTTAGGTAATAAATGGAAGACCTGAGGAAGCCCATAGTGTCAACTACATATGGTAACTTGGTGCATAGGTCCCAACTTGTGTTATAAGAAAGTAAGGGAGAAGTATCCTGGGCCATATTTTGGTGGGCTATATGTGACCTTTTTGGGAATTAACCATATTAATTTTACAAACTGCTCTGAAGCAGCATAGCCTGCCTGCTGCCATGAAGTTAGCTTTTGTTCACTGACTTACTGTCAGACCCTATCCTGATGTGTATATTGCATTTTTGGTTTTAAAACAAGTGGACTGCATCCTCATCACCCAAGTAACACACAAATTAATTCTCTTTAGAATTATATTTTTGGGGCAGAGAGATAGCACGGTATGGGGGAGGCATTTACCTTGCACGTGGCATTCATATGATTCCCCAAGCCTGCCAGGAGTTAGTCATTTCTGAATGCAGAGCCAGGAGTAACCCCTGTGCACCTCCAGGTATGGCAAAAAAATGTATATATTTTACAAATAAAACTAGTTTTATTCATTATTAATTTCTTCCTCCTAATATTTTTGTATTTTTCATCTAAACTTACATTTCCAAAGATAAATGAAAATATTGTATTTTAAGGAATGCAAATTAAATTTGCTTTCTTTTTCTTTCCTTTTTTTTTTTTTTTTTGGTTTTTGGGCCACACCCAGTGACACTCAGGGTTTATTCCTGGCTATGTGCTCAGAAGTCGTTCCTGGCTTGGGGGACCATATGGAACGCCGGGGGATCAAACTGCGGTCCGTCCTAGGCTGGCGCTGGCAAGGCAGACACCTTACCTCTAGCGCCACCATGCTGGCCCCTTAAATTTGCTTTCTTATTGTTTTTGAGATCTATGCATGTTTCTACATGTAGATGTAATTGCTTTCATATGATTCTACTACATTTTACTTAACCATTTCTCTTGTGATAGTGTTTTCTCTCTTTTTTTTAGTTTTACCTATGACAGTACTACACAGTAGTATCATGGTGTTTTTTTTTTTGTGTGTGTGTGTATGCAAGTTTACCTATGGTTGATTCCTAAAAGTTGAATCACAGTATCATAGGATATTGTATATTTTCAGTAGATACTTCTAAATTACCCTCTTGTACTATTAGTGTTTTTATTGTAGCTGTCTTAGGTCTAGCATTGTTTTCTACTTCAGTTTTAGTTATATGTGAACCACAGATTTGGTGTGCTAATTATGAAATTTTTCTAATACAAAGTAAAAGGTCCTTGGGGCTGGAGAGATAGCAGAGTGGTAGGGCATTTGCCTTGCATGCAGCCAATCCAGGATGACTGGTGGTTTGAATCCTGGCATCCCATAATACCATATGGTCCCCTGTGCCTGCCAGGAGCGATTTCTGAGCACAGAGGTAGGAGTAACCCCTGAGCACCACCAGGTGTGACCTGAAAACAAAACAAATGTAAAAGGTCCAAGAGTCAAAATAAACTTGTCCATATTCAACCAAAGAAGACACATACTACTGGAGGTTTATGTGCTATAGTTTGAGAACTGCTGGTATAAATGGAAGAACAGTTTGGGATTCAGCTGTGGTTCAAATCTTAGCCTTAGGAATTTGAACCCCATTACTTCCTCCTGGATCCTTGATTTCTTCTTGTAGAAAGGGAAATAGTATATGACTACTTCGTAAGAGTGTAGATGAAATATGCTTGAAGCATTTTGGCACCTAGATCACCAGGCTTTTAAAGGCAGTGGTTGCTATACTACCTACTTACAGATGAGGAAACCGTCTAGGAAGGTTAAGTTACCAGATAATACCCAGACTCCCCAGCTCAGTCTTAAGCTTTATCACTGTGAGTAGTAGTTCCAAAACTTGACTTTACACCAATAAAGCACTTGTGAAATATTTTCTTTTTCCTTTAAAAAAAATCAAAGCAATACAAGCACAGGTTAAAATATAAAATTGTACATAAGGGCTTATAATGAAAGGGTTGTTCCCACCTCTGGAAATCTTAATTCAGTAGATGTACATACTAATCTGAATAACTAATCCCTACTTCAGAGGGGTGGAAAAGATTATATTTCAGTCTGACTTAAGGCCCTGGTGAATGAGAGGTCAAATGATTGATATCCAGTGGTTCAGTGACAGAACTTTGATTTCATCTTAGATTTTCCTCTGTGATACACTACACTGAATCATCACATATTTAAGGAAGGCTGTTCATAGTAGACCAGACACCGTGGTGTTTTTTCACAGTAAGCTGAGCAAGTAGAAACCTCAGTTTGCATAAAGACACTGAGGTTGATTTATACTCTGGACCATTAACCTTGTTCTTGGGGAAAAAAGAATACTCCATGATAGGCTGTATCTTTAATTGAGCACCTAAGTCTAGAAATCATGGTGGTGTGCATCAGGGCTGTGAATCACTTCAAATATTTTTCTTGCCTTTGAGTGTCTAGTTGGGAGAAAATTCTTTGTTTAAACAGCTATTGGGGGCACAGAGTGTTCAGCATTTTGATAGGAGCTGGCACTTTGCTGAACTAAAAGTTCAGGGAAGGCATCATCTAGGTTGTTCCTAAACTGAATCTTGAACTGATAGGAATTTGGTATGGTATAAGTAATTTTAGGGTATTTGGAGCACTATGGACAAAGACCTGAAAGCCAAGAGAAGGTGACCTGAAGACCACCAACCTAGAAATACTGAGCCCCAGGGTTCCTTAGTTGGGAAGAGCAACAAAACATGAAGCTAGAGAAGCGATCAAAGTGGTCAAGGACAACATTAAAAGGGTTCTTAGAGACAAGCTGGCTAGATTATATTTACTTCATGGAAATACTGAAACTGAAACACCAGAAACAGGCCATCTTGGACTGCCAGGACATGCATAAACATCTCCATTTTAGGGGAACTCAGCACACCAGATGTATTCCCAGATTTACCTGGTGTGGAGAGCTGAAATAACCCCATAGGGTTCCTCAAAAGACCCGCTGTGGATGCTTCTTCTTCTGCATGAATAGTTGAGGAATTCCCGAAGAGATAAATCCATTCTTGGTATTACATTTTCTGCCATTATTTGGCTATCTCTCCTTTGTAAATCTCAGGTAAAATTATGGCCTTTATGAAATAATTTGGCTCAGATATTCCAGCACCAAAGATTACTTAGAGAACCCCTTTTCTGGATAATATTTAGCACCAAGATCAAAGACAATATGTTTTCTCTTTTTCAAATATGTCCTTGTAGATAAGTCACTGGTAATCTAGGGCATAGCCAGAATGCAGATCTTAGGCTATTGATTCTTCCCAGAAAATGGGAACTTCACCTTAGTGGATATAGCTCTTTCCTCCCTGTACTTCTAAAACAATAGAGCCATGTCAGCGAAGATCATGTGCCTAGATTTTTCTACTTCTTTTTTTTTTTTTTTTTTTTTTGGTTTTTGGGTCACACCAGGCGGTGCTCAGGGGTTACTCCTGGCTGTCTGCTCAGAAATAGCTCCTGGCAGGCACGGGGGACCATATGGGACACCGGGATTCGAACCAACCACCTTTGGTCCTGGATCGGCTGTTTGCAAGGCAAACACCGCTGTGCTATCTCTCCGGGCCCATTTTCCTACTTCTTAATATCTCTTATTTTGCATTTGAAGTTAGCTTGCAAAGAGCTGCCTTGAGTGGTGACCTTCTCCTCTGTAACTCAGAATTCTTACAGCTCACACCAATAGCTTAAGTACTGTTTACTATTAAACTTTGCTTTGTGATTGTAAACATTCCTCTCTATACCTATTACTGGCTTTACTGCTTATAAACCCCACTGCTTAAAAATTAAACTTGTCACACTCCTGCCAGAAGATGTGTTGACTCCACATATTCTGTGTGTGGTTTCATTATTTCATATTTCATATTCTGCCGAGCCGCTTGTGTTACCAGTTTTCCTCTAGTGAAGGATTTTTTCCCCACTAGAGTTGCTGAAATACAAGATGCCTGCAGCACTGGACCCACTACCTTTAAAAATTCAATTTCTGCAATGTGAATAAGGCCTTGGGTTCTTGAGTTTGTAAAGGTTAGTATATGACTTTAGGGTACAGACAGATTTTAGAGTGGTTTTAAGCAGGGAAGACACTTGTTAAATTCATATAAATTTTAAAAAACCCTTTTCTGACCTGCCTATATGGAAATAGGTTAGGTCAGGTGTACATGTGTGCTCCTGGGCCTATAGTTTTCCTAGTTCTTAAACTATATTATATTTACTTGTTTTATCTGTGAATAAGCAGAAAGCACCAAAAAGGTGATCCTGAGGTTATCTTGCTATTGCACAGTGCCTAGTAAAACAGGCAGCCAGTTAATTTTGAATGAATGTACATGATTGAATGCATTTATGGGGGAGATATTAGAGATGGAGATCAGTAAGGAAGCTTGAATAAAGACCAGGAAGTCTGCTCTGGGACTGGAGGTAGTGGGAGTGAATTGGATGTAATAAGTAAAAGCTGTTAAAGAAAATTGATGGACTAAGGTATTAGATGTGGATGGTGACTGAAAAGGATAGAATGAGTACACATTAATAACCAAGATTCCTACCCTATCCTGGTCACTCTTCCTCATACATCTGAGAATTTTCCAGCCTCCTCAGCAGCTAGAATTTCTTCTTCAAGTGAGTTAAACATTCTGTGTGCTGTGCCATCCCCCTTTCCAATCCTCCTATCCATTGATTTATATATCCAGTTCAATAAACCTTGTCTGAGTATCTTATGTACTCAGTGAGGCTTTTCCAAGTCACTGTCTGACTTCCTTTTTCCTACCTCAAGAAATTTTAAGGGATTTCCTAGGTAAGAGTAAAATCCCATATACAGTAACCTAAAGGGAGATACCAGCATATGAGACCTATAAGGAAATTTGCAGGTTTTCTCTAGCTTACCCTCCTGAGGCCCTTTTGGGGAAAGAAACTAGCCCAGGGTCCCACTACTAGGAATTGAATCTAATGTCTTCTGCATATCATCCCTAGAGTTTTGATCTCAATTCATCACAGATCAGGAGTGATAGTTGTGGACAGGGTGAAGGTGGAACTTAGATTGAACCTAGGTTGATGAGGTTGATGGACAGGTCAAAAAGCTTGCCAGTTACTGCCCTGGTCTGGATACTCCAGTAAAATCTGATATACCCATAGTCCCTATGTAGGAGTTTTTATTGTTTTGTTTTTTGGGAGGAGCTACACCCAATGTGTCTCAGGGGTTGCTCCTGGCTCTGCAATCAGAAATTGCTCCTGGCTTGGGGGACGATATGGGATGCTGGGGATCGAACCCACATCCATCCTGGGTCAGCTGCATGCAAGGCAAATGCCCTACCATTGTGCTAACACTCTGGCCCTGTAGGAGTTTCTTAAGCGTAATTGTCGTGCTCTTAACCATGTACCCTAACTATAGGTGGTTAGGTTGAAAGTTTTTCACTATTGGCCAGTCTCCAGGCTGGCCAGCCCCCTATTAGGTGCATCACAGGGAAATGGCCTGTATCAAATTGCCAGTGCGTGAATGAAATCCTTTTTCAGAGAGGCTGAATGTCAGGCATTCAGAAGAATTAAACAGAATTTAGTGAGGCAAAAGCTGAGAGTGAAAGGAACCAGAAACTAAGCAGCAAGAGCAAGGGGGGAAATTGCAGAAACCTTAAAACATCTGTATCAGGAGATCATGAAACCACCTTAAAACATTCATCATGGGCCGGAGAGATAGCATGGAGGTAAGGTGTTTGCTTTGCATGCAGAAGGTTGGTGGTTCAAGTCCTGGCATCCCATATGGTCCCCTGAGCCTGCCAGGAGAGATTTCTGAGTGTAGAGCCAGGAGTAACCCCTGAGCGCTGCCAGGTGTGACCCCCCCCCAAAAAAAAAAACATGCATCATGAGATTATGAAACCATAAGCCAATAGAAGCTATGAAGTAGCAAGACAGTAATGGGCCAAAAGGATACAGAATCCATGAAGCAATAAGAGCTAAAGTGTAGCAAAAGCCAAGAACAAAAACTATGAAAGAAACAGAAAAAGGGGGGTGGTGGCAGAGAGATAGAATGGAGAAAGGGCGTTTGACTTGCGTGCAGAAGGACGGTGTTTCAAATCCCGGCATCCCGTATGGTCCCCTGTACCTGCCCAGGGTGATTTCTGAGCATAGAGCCAGGAGTAACCCCTGAGCGCTGCCAGATGTGACCCCCCCCAAAAAAAAAAAACTGAAAGAGATCCATGAAGCTGCAGATGACTTGAACAGACAAGAACCAGGAGACAATGTAAGCAAGCAAGAGAAGAGCGGTAAGGTAGCTGAAACCATGTGGAAACAACTATAGGGATCAAAACTGCAGGAATGAGAAGTGAAAGAAGCCCTGAATTAGTAGGAACTGAAAGTTCAAGAGTAAGGAAGTTGGGGGAACCTGGAGGCCCTGAAAGGTTTGGCTTTTGAGGAGAGCAGAAATAATGGTGTGGTCAGTGGCAGTAGAAGTATAAATACAGCTAGTAAGAAGTTATCCCCATTTTTGTACTAGAGAAAGGAGCAACAGAAGCCTGTGGCTGAGGGGATAACAAGAGAAGGCAGGTAGGCTCTAGAGCTGCTTTGAGTCCTGAACTGCTTTCAAGTTTCTTTAAAAAAAAAAAAAACTATTGGTTGATTTTGGGGCCACACTCTGCAGCACTCAGGGTTACTCCTGGCTCTGCACTCAGAAATCACTCCTAGCAGGCTCGGGGGACCATATGAGATGCCAGAAATCTACCTGGGTCCCCCCCACTCCATCCGCCCCCCCAGGTCAGCCACATGCAATGCAAACACCCTACTGCTATGCTATCTCTCCAGGCCCTGCTTTCAAGTTTCTATTTTCCTGCATAGCTGTTTTTTCTTCCATATTTACTTCTAAATAAATAAAATCTCCATCACTAACTTGAGTGTGTCTGTTCCTTGTCACTAAAAGCTAACATGGAAGTCTGCATTTTAGATGAGTCTTCCAAGTGGGTTGAAACCAATTACAAAGATGAGAATTCATTCAACTCATTCTTCCTCATGCATTCACTGTCAAGGACACTTTTTGTTTATTATTTTTTTCTCATTCAGCTAGGCATAATTCACTTTGAACATTCATTCAGGCATTATTGTTTTGTTTTGTTTTTGGGTCACACCCGGCAACGCTCAGGGGTTACTCCTGGCTCTACACTCAGAAATCAATCTTGGCAGGCTCGGGGAACCATATGGGATGCCGGGATTTGAACCACCGTCCTTTTGTATTCAAGGCAAACGCCCTACTTCCGTGCTATCTCTCTGGCCCCCTCATTCATGCATTATGATATAAACATTTGCTCATTTATTTCTTCCTATATCTATAGACTCACCACTTTTCCATCCATTTGTTTAACAAGCATACATTAGGTTCCTTTTACATGCCAAGCCTGGGCCAGTCTCCTGAGACTGTTTTGGTCCACTTCTAACTGGGTTCAGGGACCGTATCTGGTGCCCCAGATCAAACTTGGGTAAGCTGCATGCAAGGCAAGTGCCCTCCCTACCTACTGTATTCTGGCCCCAAGATAAGGAACTGTCCAAGCAGAGGGGCTGCTGTCTAAGCAAATTTATGTAAATAGTAAAAGTATGGATCTGGGGGATTTGGGGCATTATTCCATAAGGTGGGAGAGGTAGGAGTGAAGTGATCAGTTTTGACCCAGTAGAATATAGAACACTCAGAAAAGGGTTGAGGGGCTGAAGCAAGAGAGATTACAGTGGGTAAGACTCTTGAATTGGGGCCAGAGAGATAGCATGGAGGTAAGGCGTTTGCCTTGCATGTGGAAGGTCGGTGGTTTTAATCCCGGCATCCCATATGGTTTCCCCCCCCCCCCCGAGCCTGCCAGGACTGATTTCTGATCGTAGAGCCAGGAGAAACCCCTGAGCGCTGCCGGGTGTGACCCAAAATTCCAAAAAAAAAAAAAAAAAGAATTTTAAAAAGGGGCCGGGCGGTGGCGCTAGAGGTAAGGTGCCTGCCTTGCCTGCGCTAGCCTTGGATAGACCACAGTTCGATCCCCCGGCTTCCCATATGGTCCCCCAAGCCAGGAGTAACTTCTGAACGCATAGCCAGGAGTAACCCCTGAGCATTACCGGGTGTGGCCCAAAAACAACAACAAAAAAAAAGACACTTGAATTGCATGAGGTTGAACAGGTTTAATCCCCAGCATCCAGGCCTTGAGACCCCCAGAATTGATTCCTGAGCATTGTCAGGAGTGGCCCAAAAGTCAGAGGAAAAGGTTTGTGGAGGGTTAGAGATAGAACAGTGGGCAAAGTGTTTGCTGTGGATACAGTGGTCTCTGGTTCGATCCCTGGCATCACATATGGTCTGCCAGAAGTGATTCCTTAGCAGTCATGAGTAAGTTCTGAGCACTGCCAGGTGTGTCCAAAAAACAAACCTAAGAGATTTAAGGGAAGGGAGTTAAGACTGGCATTATGAAAAGAATGTGAAGATTGGGGCCATAAAACGAGTACATATGTGTGTCATAATTAAAGACATGAAGACAAATCTGAAAGGAAAGTTGTATTAGTGGTTTAAGGAAGACAGGTGGAATTTGAACTGAGCTTAGTGGTGGTTTCCAGTTGGTGGCGATAGAAGGCTTTCCAGGCCTGAAAGACATACAAACAAGGCTGTAAATAAAGCGAATTTGGACAAACATTGCAGTTTGTAGCAGAACTGCATGTATGGAGAGGAAGGAAGTGAATGAAACTACAAGGTTTCCAGAAATGGGGATTTGAGGGAAAGTGCTACATATCCTTACTGTTTGTTTCCTTTTGTTGAGGGTGGGCATGCCCATTGGTGCTTGGGGGCTGCCCCTGACTGGGTGCTTCTTGTGCTGATGAACTCTGGTGCTCAGGACAAAACCAAGTGCTCATGTATGCAAAACATGTGCTTAGTCCTTTGAGCTATTTCCCTGGTCCCTTACTCTGTTTTTAAAAAATTAACACGCTCATTTTAGAATAGAGAAATACCGGAGTCGAAGCACTTGTTTTATCTGCAGCTTAGCCTGGTTCAATCTTGGGCACTTCTGGTAGCAGTCCAGAGCACCATTGAGTATGGGCCCAAATGCCCAAAGTAATAAATAAGTAGAAGTCTTGTGCACATTATTTAGAAAACAGTGAGCTGAAAAATCTACACAAAAGACATGGTGAATGCCTTACAAGCACCCTCCCACACACTCAGTTTCAGCAACTACTTAATTCCTTTTGATATTGCCATATCTAGATAATTTGCTGTGTGGGCATTCTTATTTTATTAAATTCAGATATTACCTGTTTTTCTCTGATAGATGGGGGTTTAGGTGTTTTGCTTTGTTTCTGGGCCACACCTGTTGTCACTCAGGTTTTACTCCTTGGCTCAGTGCCGGGACGGGAGTGTTGTATTGTGTGCCGTACTAGGAATTAAACCAGAGCCTCCTGCTTGGAAAGTATTCATTCAGCTCTTTGAGCTGTTCATGGGCTATTTGTGTGGTTTTGGTTTTTAGTTCACACCTGGTGAAGTGCTCAGGGGTTGCTCTTAGTAATATCCGGTACCATACATTATCTGGCATCAAAACTGACATCCTCTCCCCAGTCAAACCTCCCACATGAAAAGCATGGGCTCCAGTCCTTGGCCTCCAAATTATTTTTTTCTATTAGTTTTCTACTTCATAGAGACAATATGTCAGATTTGGGGGGATTGTGTTTGGTTTTGGGCCACAACCTATGGTGCTATCTAGGGATCACTTCCAGTACTTTGTTCAAGAGTTTGAACAATGGAGTTTGAGTACTGGGTAGTGCTAGGAATTGAACCATGGTCTCCTGTATGCAAAGCATATGTAATGACACTTTGAGCTAGCTCTTGACTCATTATCTACCAGAACTTTGTTAATGAGAAAATAGTTTCTGTTTCTTCTTTCCTGTTAGTCTTTTGACTATGTCATCTAGTCTTATAAAAAGACTTATAAAAGTTAACACTAAATTCTATTCTATAAACATAATTAATTGGTGTATTTTGCCTATAGTTTGGTAGTTTTATTGTGAAAGTTGAAAAGCAGTGATCAGTTTTATTAATATGGCTAGATATTCAGAGTAAATGAGTTTAACATGTTTTTCTTGTAGCAATTTAATTTTCTTGACTTTCCACTTGTTTTTCTTTTGAGAATCTTGATTACATTAAGTCTTCCATCAAGTACCCTTCCTGTAAAATAAAAATTCCATGGGTTGTGAGGCGCTTTATTTCTAAACCCCACGCAATCGGGTCTGAAGAAGCAGAGTAGCAGCAAAGAAATAATATACCAAGCAGTCAGGAAAGGATGAAAATCTGTTGTAGCCTTTTGCCTTGTGCTCTCTCTGTCTCAGCTCCAAGCCAGAACTGCCCTTTCTTTATTCAAACCAGTTCCCAATACTTGGAGGGAGAAGGTTGAGTAATCCAGGTGGACTTTTACATACCAAAAGAAAGGAGGAAGTTGGGAGGAAGACTTTTGTTTGGGGTTGGTAGCTTGATATCATACCTTCCCACTCCCCATTCCCTCAAAATACTTCCTGGAGCCCTTTCCATCTCTCAAATCTTGATGCTCTCTAATCCTGATACATTGAATGTCATTTGGGAGGGGGTTAACTTCTCTCCTTGGTTATATTCCATTATTTACTGGTTCATAAGATGTTTATTCTGCTTGATCGTTTCATTGTATTTATGACACACATCTTTTCTCAGAATGGTTGTAGTGGAAGTCCTGAGTCTTCGCCTATTTTTAGTATATTATTAAATTTTTCTATAAAGGTTTGAGATTTAAGGTCTTTTTTTCCCACAAAACTTTGATAATATTGCTCCTTTGTCATCTGAAATTTAGTTTTGATTTTTTTGGATGATAAGTTTCATATTAATATGGCCTGCGTTTTGTCCCTTTAGTGTCCTATTATTCTTTTCTCTTTACGGGACCTCAGCATGAATGTTAGATCTCTTGTTATGTAGTCACAGATTCCTAAGGCTCTACTCATGATTACCCCATTTTACTTTCTGGCTTATTGTGTAATTTCAAGTCCATTTTAAAGTTGATCAGTTCTTTTATCTATCCTCTCCATTTTGCAGTTAGTTTCTTTTTTTAATTCACATTAAGGCTTTCTTGGTATGGGGCTGATTTTATTTTGAATTAGGTGTTTGAGAGTGTTGCTACGAGGCTCTAGATCTTACCTAAATATTCTGTTTTGGCTTACCTCCGAACTCCACTTAGTTTTCTATTGACAGTCCAGGGAAGGGTGTCCTCCCTCATTCCTGAGTGAGGGTACAGATTTCCACTCTCCATTCAATCTTCTTTAATGCAAAGCCAGTAGGAAAGATATGATGATACTTTACATCTAATGAGGATGGGAGTCTAGGTCCCTTTTATGACCTTTGCTGGTGAGATTGCTGTTTTTTCTGTAGTATTTTACTGAAGTAGAGTGGCTATTATTTAATTGACACCTCTAGCACTAAATCTGGGGTTATTGAAACTAAAAGCACACTCAGAGAACTCACTGCAGTCACTCTTCTGCTGCTGAGTTCCTCAGCAAGTTTTTATTCTACCTCTCAAAGTCTTTATGCTATATATAAGTATATAGTTTACATGTAGCTTACAATGGCCCATGATTTTAGCTGTGCTTAGTGAAAGGAATAAGGAAAAGTAATTTAATTCCATCTACCCCCATTTTAATTATTTTAAAAATTGTATTCTTAGTGTTCTGAAATGCTAGGTTTGGGATTTTTTTCATTTATTTGTTAGGTTCCTAAATTTTGAAGTTATATCATGCTGAGAAATTCCGTATTAGTTCTTCAGCATGCTCCTCTCCTATTTTCTTTGTTCTCTTGGAACTCCATAAATTTGGATGTTAGAACTTCTGAATTAATCTTTTGTATATTTTATCTGTTCTCTTCCTCTAGCCTCCCTCCCTTCCTTTCACCCCCTCTTTTGTTTTAGTTTACTTCCTGGGAGAAGATTTAACATAGTATTATAATTCTTTGATTACATTTCTTTAAATTTTTACAATTGCATTTTAAAATATTGAAATTTCCATTCTTCTCTTAACATCCTGTTTTTGTTCAATATTTCTTGTGAACTATTGAACCTCTCTGAAAATAATAATTTTCTTTGAAATACCTATTTTATTTGGGATTCATTTTATGCCTTCAATTTGAAGGGTTTTTTTTTCTCATGCCTGGTGAACTACCATTTCTATTTAGGAATGTAGCAATAAAAGTCTGATTGGATGTTCTATATATGGGGACCACCACCAGTGACTGGTGGATTTCTTTTAGAATGATTGAGGATCTGATTGCTATGCTACAGAAATCTTTTCTCTGAGGTTGTTTCTCTTTATTGTGTCTTTTTTTTGGGGGGGGCCACACCCGGTGGTACTCAGGGGTTACTCCTGGCTGTCTGCTCAGAAATAGCTCCTGGCAGGCACGGGGGACCATATGGGACACCGGGATTCGAACCAACCACCTTTGGTCCTGGATCGGCTGCTTGCAAGGCAAACGCCGCTGTGCTATCTCTCCAGGCCCTTGTTTCTTTTTATTTAGATGAGAAACTTATGAGTTTCGTTTAATGGTTTTTACTATGAATTGTGCAAAAGAGAATGGTTCAGTAAGCAGCTTTCCAGTTATTCTCCCTATTTTCAGTCCTATATCTCAATCCCACTATACATCAGATTCCCACCATACAGCATTATTAAGACCTCAGACACACTTGGTTTCTACAGAGAAAGATCAGCTCCATGCATTCTGTAGGCCTCCTCCACTGTGCTTCATCATTCCTCATTCCTCCAGTGACTTTCTATCTTCTGATTTGTTCAGTTTTCTTTTGCTAAAGCACTACTCATTTTCTTCATCACTGTACTTTAAACTTAAAAAAATTTTGCAGTCATTTTAGCAGGGTCTCAGGTGGGAGTGGAGATATGTACTTGGTAAGTCAGCCATCTTGACCTGGGAATCTGCTAATCTAGAACATTTTTCTGGTAATTATCTTTCAATAATCAGATTTTTTAATTTATCTATGTCCATCAACTTATCTATCACTTTCAGACATTATTTATTAACTCCCTGGTATGTATATCACCCACTGGGCCAGTGGTGATATTGGATACCTCCAATATCCCCAGAATAGCAGTATCATTAATGACATAGCATCCATTCCTTACCTTTATCCTTTAAATTTTTTAATTAAATTTCTTTATTTTATACACTTTGGTTTACAGAGTAATTAATAATACAGTTATTTATGACATTCATTATTTCTTTTTGGGGAGGGGGGGTCACACCTGGCGGCACTCGGGTCTGCAATCAGAAATTGCCCCTGGCAGGCTCGGAACCATATCGGATGCTGGGAATCGAACCAGGGTCCATTCTGTGTTGGCCAAGTACAAGGCAAACACCTTACCGCTTATCTATCGCTCTGGCCCCATGCCATTCATTATTTTAACACCAGTTCCATCACCAATATAACATTCCCTCTAACCTGGTCATCAGTTTTTCAACTACCCTGAAGACTGTCCTCTTGGCCAGTATGCCCTATCACTGTGCCATCACTCCAGCCCACCCTCACACTTTTAAATAACAAACTTATTGTCTCTCAGTATCTCAGCTTCTGTTATTTATACTTTTATATTGACATTAATTTTGGTACAGGTCATTCAAACAGTTTAAAGTCAATTAAACATTAATGTTGGGGCCAGAGAACTCGTACAGCAGTAGGGCATATGCCTTGCACTCAGCCTAACCCAGAACTGATGGTGGTTTGAATCCTTGCATCCCTTATGGTCCCCTAAGCCAGCTGGGGATGATTTCTGAGTGCAGAGCCAGGAGTAACTCCTGAGCACCGCCAGATGTGACCCAAAAAAAAACAAAAATGAAATAAAAATAAAACATTTAGGTTGTTATAATGATATAAATATTGTTCCCTAAAACTCTAATTCATTTACTAGAATTACATATATTTTTCTACCTGTACTTTCAAATTGTCTTTTCTTTTTCTTCTTATTTTTGACTTTATCTGCTTCTTAAATTGTTCCACTTTCTCATTGATGGATAAAATCACTTGATTTTTTTCCAAGTTTCATTTCTCCTGGGGCCCTTTGTCTTCCTGCTTCAGTTTCAACTGATTGCTCTGTAGGCCTGTAACACAACTGTCATCCTCTGATGCCCCTTTGTAACTCTTCTGGATTGGACCCAATGTTTCCTTTATCCCAATATCTCCCTCTTTCTTTATTCCTTTGTAGTGGACTTTGTAGTTGTTTTTCAACATCAGTTCTACTCTTTTCCTGTTGTATAACTGTGCAATTTGAGTGGAATTGACCTCACCACCAGCTCAGGTATAGGCCTTTATTGGTGTACAGCCCCAACAATGGATTCATACATCTTCCTTTTACATAAATCCCTATCTGGTTCTGGAGTATTTCCTCCTCCTTAAGTCATTTGTTTGTTTATTTGTTTGTTTATGGGTCACACCCGCAGCGCTCACTCTGCACTCAGATATCGCTCCTGGCAGGCACAGGGGACCATATGGGATGACTGGATTCGAACCACTGTCTGTCCTGAATCTGCTGCCCATCCTGAATCTGTTGCATGCAAGGCAAATGCCCTACCACTGTGCTATCTCTCTGGCCCCCTCCTTCTTAAGTCTTGAAGGTAAGGTATCACTTCCTACTACAGAATTGAATATTGTTAGAGACTTCATTTTCCTGCTCACCAGGCAACAATGAATACTCTGAATATTCTGATCATGACTTTGAATCCAGAGTCATCAACATAAAAGAGACAAATATACAAATTAAGTAATAAGGAACTGGAGAGATAGTATGGGGGTTAAGGTACTTGCCTTCCATGCAGCTAACCCCACTCTGATCCTGACACCACTATATTTCCCTAAGCACCACCAGGAGTGAAACCTGATTATAGACAGAGCCAGAAATAGCTTTTGAGCAATGTTTGGTGTGGCCCACCCCATCCTCACCTGACCCCTGCCCAGTAAAAAGATGTGTGGATAGGGTCAAAGTGATAGCATAGCAGGTAGGGCATTTGCCCTGCATGCAGCCAACTCAGATTCAATCCTTGGCATCTATGGTTCCTCCAGCCTGCCTGGAGTAATTTTTGAGTGCAGAGCCATGAGTAACCCTTGAGCACTGCTGGATGTGTCACCATCCCCAAGATGTATGATCAATTAGGATACATTTTCAATATGTAAATTTGACAGTTTATTAACAACCTAGAACAAGAAGATAATACAATAGGTAAAGGGCAGAAAAACTTGAAATTAGATGATGGGAAATGCATATATTGAGATTTTCAACTGCTAAATTTGGGAAGGAGAAATTAAAACAAATCACTACAAGAATGGTACCTTGTAGAAATATAGCAAGTTTTGGTGAGTGAAGAAAAAATATTGATTGGGAGTGTAAATAGGTAAAAGTATTTCAGAGAGTTAATTTGGGAGTACTTCTTGCTTGGGCATATCCTTATACAGGCCTTTAAAGAAATAGACTTAAGGTGGTTTATTTTAGCATTATTTGTGGTAGTGAAGAATTGGAAGCAACTTGGGTGGCTATCATCATGAGACCAGCTACGCAAACTGATAATATGATGGAATATATGAAGCAAAAAGATATGAGGTAAATTTATTTATAACCACACATATCACCAGGCCTAGTATTAAATGAAAAATTTAAGGTGAAATTTACAGTATAATACTATTTAGATAACATTTTTCACAAATATGAATATGATAAAATTTGGAAGATGGATTAGGAGTCTATATATAAATTAAGTGAGCAAGCCGATGAGGATGGGGACTGGTAGCAAAAAATTCAATAAAACAGCAGTAGGGTGTTTGCTTTGCATGTAGCCAATCCAGAACGAACGGTGGTTTGAATCCCAACATCTCATAGGGTCCCCTGTGCCTGCCAGGAGTGATTTCTGAACACAGAGTCAGGAGTAACCTCTGAGCGCCACCAATTATGACCCAAACCCCCCCCAAAATGTATAATGAATGAAGGCCCCAAAAAGGGAATTGAATGGACTAATGGAAAATAATATGTCTGAGATTGAAGAGCATGATCAACACAATTCTGAAGTTCAACTGCAAATTAAAGAGAATAAAGAGAGGATGGTTAATATTAAACTACAGTCATTTATGTTAGAAAGTCATCCAAATGTCAGTACTGGAGTATTGACAACACAAGTATTCTGTTCCTCTGTTTCTGCTATGTGGCCTTAGTTGCTATCTGTTCTCTAGACTTGCACATGACTGACCTTGGTTTTATCCCAAGCAACCCATAGATCCCCCAAGCTCAGCCTGGATCACTGCTGGATGTATCCCTCAAAAAAAAAAAAAAGAAGAAAAAAGAACACTGATCAATGCACATGTTTTGTTGCATAATATCTCCAAGCAACATTTTTTTTTTTTTTTGGTTTTTTGGGCCACACCCGTTTGACACTCAGGGGTTACTCCTGGCTATGTGCTCAGAAATCGCCCCTGGCTTGGGGGGACCATATGGGACGCCGGGGGATCGAACCGCGGTCCTTCCTTGGCTAGCGCTTGCAAGGCAGACACCTTACCTCCAGCGCCACCTACCCGGCCCCGACATTTTTTTTTTTGTTTTAGAGCCATACCCATCGATGTGCAGAAGTTACTTCTGACTCTGCACATAGAAATTCTCCTGGCAGGGCTCAGGGAACTACATCATGGGTCGGCCAGGTGTATTGTCTTTCTAGCTCCACAATCAACTTAAGAAAGATAAATTGGGGGCCCGTAGAGACAGCACAATGGTGGGGCATTTGCCTTGCATGCAGCTAATTCAAATAGATGGTGGTTCAAATCCCAGCATTCCATATGGTCCCCTGTGCCTGCCAGGAGCAATTTCTGAGCTCAGAGCCAGGAGTAACCCCTGAGTGCTGCTGAGTGTGACCCAAAAACCAAAAACAAACAAACAAAAAGAGGGATAAATTTACAAAAAAAGGCAGGGGGTGTTGGGAAATAATACAGCAAGTAGGGTGCTTGCCTTAGTTGCTACCAACTGAGGTTGGTTGCACAGCAAGTCCTGAACATAGCTAAGCATGTCTTCTCCTTCAAAATGTGAAATAATAGTAAAATTAGATAAAGTAAATATCACAGTGAGGTGTCCAGGGGTTAGTTTAAAGGCTTAGAATTACCTGCCTTGCAAGTGTAAGGTTGTGAGTTCAGTTTCTGGTGCTGCCACATGTGCTCAGCTCAGTAACTCAGTTCTGCTGTCTGGATTCCTAGTAATACAAGCCAGTTATGAACACAACTTAAGGGGTGTGACCCCTTGTGAGCACCATTAAAAGACATGCTCACATTGATGGACAGACCCAGAAAGAGGCCTATGCCTCCCTGCCAGTGCCCAAAACACTGTCCCCACCAGGTGAGCTGACCCCGCCCTTACAAACAAATCCAGAGAGGGGCCTCTGCCTCCCTGCTGATGTCTGGAACACCATTGCTCACAGGTAAACTGACTCCACCTTGATGGACTGAACCAGAACTGCCATACACTACTCTTAGTCAGTAAACCCCAGCACAGCACATAGAAAACACCATACTGCAAGTGTGACAATGAGGAAACACAGACCTCCAACATGCTTAAAGAATGAAGATGATAGTTCAGATGACCTGAAACATACCAACCACCTATTTAGCCTCTCAGATAAGGAATTTAGAGAAGAAATATGGAGGATGCCCAAAGAATTCAAAGAAAGCATGGAATGAACTGACATGTCAAGATGATTATTAGCTGGGTGCCAGAGTGTACCTTGCATGCAGCCTCCTCAGGTTTGATCTCCAGTATCCCATAGGATCCCCTGAGCACCAGCAAGAGTGGTTCCTGAGTGCAGAGCCATTAGTAATTCCTGATCATCACTGGGTGTGGCACAAAACCAAAACAAAACAAAAATAACTATTAAGCAATTGGATGGTTTGAGGCCATGTACTCTATCTGAGACCCACATCTCTGTCTTACATTGACTTCAGAAAGAGGAGGTCACCTTTCTGTTCATCACTCTTATGCTAACCATTTCCCTTTTCTAGTATAATGCTCATATTCATGTTGTGTTTGGAGCACTTTCACACTTGCCTCTTACAGTGGTCCTGTTGTCCACAAGGCAATTACAGTAAACAGTACATTTTACAAGAGTAGATTTTTTTTTGTTTTTTTGGGTCACACCCAGTGGCGCTCAAGGAACTATATGGGATGCCAGGAATTGAACCGGGGTCTTTCCATGGTTGACCATATGCCAGGCAACACCCTACTGCTGTGCTATTGCTCCAGCCCATAGAGTAGTTTTTTTTCTGTTCTGGGAATGGAATATAGGGCTTCCTTCACACATGCAAGGCAAGTGCTGTACTCCTGAGCTCCATCCCTGATCCTACAGAGTGGATTTTATTTATATTTTATATTTTAATTCTCCTGTTTCCTTACTGAACTTTCTCTTCCCTTCATTTTCATTATTGATGGTCAGGATACACATGGATGCTTGTCTGGGGTGATATATTCGGTTTTGGTGCTCACAAAGTTGTCCATGATGTTCTCTAAAGGTCATCACCTTATAGTCCTGGTGCTCATGCACATTGATGCATATTGGTGGATGTCTATTTGATGTTCACGTAGTGCTCACCAAGACTTACTGTCCAAAATGCTCTGACATTTTTTTCAGTTGTGATGCTCGCTGCAGACTTTACCCCTCTATTTGTGGGATTTGGGTGTGTCTTGATAGAAAACTCTTGTGGTGCTGGGGTTCACAAAGCAGAAGCCACTTGGATCAAGTTTTGTTCTTCTGGAAGCATTGGGAATAGAACACACAGATTCATGTTTGCAAGCCAGGTATTCTTTTTTTTGGGTGGGGTGGTTTTTGGACCATACCCAGTGATGCTCAGGGGTGACTCCTGGCTATGCGCTCAGAAATTGCTCGTGGCTTGGGAGACTATATGGAACGCAGGGAGATCGACTGCAGTCCATCCTTAGTGCATACAAGGCAGACACCCTACCACTTGCGCCACCGCTCTGGCCCCAAGGCAGATAT
Source organism: Suncus etruscus (assembly GCF_024139225.1). Classification (NCBI taxonomy): domain Eukaryota; kingdom Metazoa; phylum Chordata; class Mammalia; order Eulipotyphla; family Soricidae; genus Suncus; species Suncus etruscus. The sequence continues at coordinate 55,633,800 of NC_064868.1, read as the reverse complement.
TCTAAGCTAGTGTTCTTCAACCTCTTTACATCAGTCCACAGATGTTCCTGGCATCTGTCCTACATACTATTCTGTGGACTGGCAATTATAACCAAGGTGATACCTGAAGACACACCCCAGTCCATGTACTAGTCAGTGGTTGAAGATATCTGCTCTAAGCCTCTAATTTTATTTTTTAAAGTTGACTTTTCAGGCCTTCCCCAGGATTGCTTGGAGACTTACAAGCCACCACTCCCAGCAATACCCTGTGGGCCTGGTAACTTGGTGCTTGGCCTGGTGGCCCTGTAATTTTCTCTACCCCCTTGAGCTCTCTCCTTGTCCCTCTGTGTTATTTTTAATGTCAAATAACAATATTTCTACTGGGGGGAATCCAGTATAATTAGTTCCTTTTCAGTATTTCCTCTATGGGAGTCAATAGCAATCCAATCCTATAGATCTCATGATATGATCCAAACTGTGAACAAAGGCATGGGAAGAAATTTCTTTTATGCACATCTCTCAAAAGCGGTGGCACAGCAGTAGGGCATTTGCCTTGCATATGGCTGGCCTAGATTGGACAGCGGATCAATCCCCTGGCGTCCCATATGGTTTCCCAAGCCAGGAGCAATTCTGAGTGCATAGCCAGGAGTAAACCTTGAGCATCACCGGGTGTGGCCCCCAAACCAAAAATAAATAAATAAATTCAATTGAAACATTATAGTATAAAAGAACACTTTAATTATGTTATTACACAGAACACCTAACCTTTCTATCAGAGTGGATATTTGAAACTATCAGAAACACGCATATTATGTGTCAGGCATTTGAGTCACCTTTATTTAATAAAAGCAATGTTCTCAGATGTCACTTGTCCAGGGTCACAGAACTAATAAATGACATGTTGGAAATTGCACCAAAACTGTCTAATCACTGTCAACTCAGACTCTATAGGGCTATAGTGATTTCCACCAGCCACCTTCAGGTTACAAGTGAAAGTACATTTTTCTCTAAGATCAAATGTTACCACACCATCTAAGTGAAGAGCATATTTTGGTAAGTTTACTTCTATGGTGAATTAAAGTCTCTAGTGGCATAAAACCACTATGAACTTTATATTTGTGGGCTGGAATGATAAATAGAGTTGGTAAAGTGTTTGGCTTGCATTTGGCTGGCCCGCATTCCATCCCCAGCATTCCTTGTTTCCCTGAGCACCATCTGAAGTGATTCCTTGCACTGCTGGGTATAGCCACACAAAACAGAAACAAACCCCAAACCAATTTAAAATATTTTTTCATGAACTGGAGAGGCAATGGACTGAGTGAACCTTTTGCATGCAGACAAATTCAGATTTAATACTTGGCACTGCATGGCCAGGAACAACCTCAAGACTTAAAGTTTGGAATAGGCCCTAAGCACCATGGTTGTGATCTTCCAAATGAAAGAAAAATATATACATATGTTTCATAGAAGCCAAAACAATATTTTTTGGGGGCCACACCCAGCTGTGCTCATAATCCTTGCTCTGTGCTCATCGACCACTCATGGCAGGGCTCAGCAGACCAGCGATCAAAACCAGGTCAGCAATGCTCCCTTTCCACTGTTCTATATATCCAACCTCAGAACTTATTTTTTTCTTTTACGGCCACATTTAATGATGCTCAGGTGCTTCTCCCATCTCCGTGCTTCAGGAAACATCCAATGCCTCCACTCCATGCACCCTTTGACTTTTCTCTCTGGCTCAGGGACCATATGGGATGCCGGGATTCAAACCACTGCTCGTTCTGAGTCAGTCCTGCATGCAAAACACCCTACCGCTGTGCTATCTCTTTGGCCCCATGGCATCTTGTTTCTTAATTTTTATTTTTCAACAAAGTTGCTAATGAGCTAACAACAGAACCCAGCCATGTTTTTCCTCCTCCTTACCACTATAAGTTCTGTTCCCTTGAAGCAATAACTTTAAACTACTTTAGTTGACTTGAAACTTTTTTGCTGCCAGTTACCATGACAAACGCCCTACAGCTGTGCTATCTCTTCGGCCCCATGGCATCTTGTTTCTTAATTTTTCTTTTCTTTTTTTTTGTTTGTTTTTGTTTTTTGGGCCACACCTGGTGACGCTCAGGGGTTACTCCTGGCTATGCGCTCAGAAGTCGCTCCTGGTTTGGGAGACCATATGGGACGCTGGGGGATCGAACCGAGGTCCGTCCTAGGCTAGCGCTGGCAAGACAGACACCTTACCTCTAGCACCACCACACTGGCCCCTGCTGGCCCCTAATTTTTATTTTTCAACGAAGTTGCTAATGAGCTTACAGCAAAACCCAACAATGTTTTTCCTACTCCTTACCACTATAAGTTCTGTTCCCTTGAAGCAATAACTTTAAACTACTTTAGTTGACTTGACTTTTTTCTGCCAGTTACCATTCCCAGCCTCCTTCTCTTGCCATATTCCACTCAAAAGAAGAGTTAGTTAAATTCTTAGTCATGCTTGTGGGTAAAAATGGCTCTATTTCTCAATTACTGCCATGAATTGTTTGTGAAGTTCTTTCTCTTAAGGTATTTGCCGTATAAGGCTTTTTTCTTACACACAATTTGCTACCTTGATTATAATTGTGCTGCCTGGGTCATCAACAGCAGTAATTGTGACTGGGGATAGGCATGGAATGAATAGTCAACATCTTAAGGAAGAAAAATTTTTTTTTGGTTTTTGGGTCACACCCAGTAGTGCTCAGGGGTTACTCCTGGCTCTATGCTCAGAAATCACTCCTGGCAGGCTCAGGGGACCATATGGGATGCCAGGATTTGAACCACTGATCTTTTGCATGCAAGGCAAACGCCTTTCCTCCATGCTATCGCTGGTCCCAAGGAAGAAAAATTTTAGAAGAGAATAGTTCCTTGAAGACATTATTGAGCAGCTGAATTCACACCATACTTCTGTTAATAATGAATTAACTTCCCTTCAAAAATAATACCATATGTATTTAAGCCATAAAGCCATGTCAGTGAATTTTTTGTTATTTATTGAAAGGATTTTATGTAATGGATCATTATGTTTCTACGATCTACACATACATAGAAATCATTTTTAATTTTTTTTAAGGAACAGGATTTTGGTTGGGGGCTTGGGCCACACCCAGTGGCATTTAGGAGTTACTCCTGGCTCTGCACTCAGAAATCCTGGCAGGCTTGGGAGACCATACAGGGTGCTGGGGATCAAACCTGGATCAGTCGCGGGTCTGCTGCATTAAAGGTAAATATCCTATTTTTGTGCAATCACTCCAGGGCCTTATACAAAGAATTATACATAGAATCATAGAATTGTATTTATTACAATTAGAGGCTCACTCACTCACTCTTTTCGGACAATACTCAGCAGTTCTCAGGGACTAATCCCAGATAATTGCTCACATTTTTGTTTGGGGGCCACACCTGGCTGTGCTCAAAATCTATTCAGTTCTATACCAAGGGGCATTTCCTGAGAAGGGTTCTCATGGTGCCAGGGATTGAGCCCTAGACTTCCACATGTAAAGCATGTACTTAGCCTATTAAGCCATTTCTCTTGCTCAGAGGTGGTCACATTCTAATGAGAGCAAGTGGAAAATATGATTAGAAATGGTTGAATCAGGTTTTAGGAGGACCTTTAATACCAGCACTAATCCTTGTGCACAAGAAACCTTGGTGAGTAGGGTAATAACTCAATTTACCCAAAATTATTGTGTTGTGGTGAGAGAGCAATAAGCTCTTTGCCCAGCACCGCGTGGGTTAAAATCTTGCTCTGCATCTGAGTTATTTGTAACCCGTTGTCATGGGAACAAGTTTGGCAAGCCAGCCAGTGCTGCAAGCTTCTGACAGTAGGAAGGGGAGGACAGTGGGAGAAGATGGAAGATTTGGAAGTGGGTTTCGACCATAACCTTCCCTCTGATTTGTCTGAAGTGTTTAGCTGGAGATGAGAGTGAGCATGTTCCAGGGAAAATAATTGGATGCTGGAAACTCTCCTCTCCTCATATGCCAGAATTGAACAAATACCCAGAGAAGCCTAGCATTTAACTTGAGGTCACATAGCAAGTTGAGGATAGAGAATAAATTATATTTTAAAAAATGAAAGGACTAGGGTCATATAACTTTAAAAACAGCAAACAGGACATTTGCAAACATTTTATTCACCTCTCCAACAACATATACATTCTTTAGTTTACATGCAAAATCTATGACCCAGAATGGGTTAGAACTAACACAATAACGTAAATGAGATAAGATCAGTTCTTGTGCTTCCCAAGAAATTGACAGTCTACAGTTCAATATTCAGGAAATCCCTCCCTGATAATTGCCAACTTGATAATTTCCTTGGCTTTTAACTTCATCAAATTCAATGCATGTGTTCAGGTCACATCTCTCACACACTCCTTCCCTAAACATCTATTTCATATGCAGGTATGTGTTTGCCACTGACAATTGCTAGGCTGTTACACAAATTGCAGCTTGGCACAATCCCAGCATGAACCAATCCTACATGTATCCATTTTCTTAAAATTAACCGACAGGACTAGATATCTATTATAATATTTTCCTTTTTAGTTTTGGGGACCACTTAGAAGTTACCGGTCACTACTCCTGACTGTGCTTGGGGTTTTCTTCTGGCAGTTCTAGAGTTGAACTGTCTTTCTGTGAACAAAGCAGCCTGTCAGCCTGTTGATCTGGCCCTTGGAATTCTTGAATATGATTCATATCTCAAAGCTATCATTTTCGCCTCCCAATTAACAAATAAAAGCCTAAAGGACCAGAGGAAGCAACGCGATTGGTCCTGGGACTCACTACTTAGAAGTCATATCCCCACAGAAGGTTTTTTTTTTATCATTTCTCTCCGATATTAGCTTATTAGCTCTCAGAATTCCTTCTGCCATAAACTTGGCTTTGATACCTTTGGTACTTGTGTAATACATTTCTTCTGTCTTCTCTGCATTGTATGTAGCTCCAACTCCTCTTCTCTACTCACTATCCCTAAGTCCAACTGATACTCCTTTCTGTCTCTCAAATCAAACTTATTTCCTTTGCCACTTCCCAACTCAGGCCTTAAAAGCCCTCACCAGAGAAGCCCCATGTCTCCTTATCTCTGAACTTCCATATAGGTTATCCTGAACTTGTTATTCACCAGCAGTGAAAGGGAATTAACTTAAAGCCAACACATTGCTTCCATCTGTGATGCCTCATCAAACTACAAGAATAACATTCTATTTTCTTTTTAGGCAATAAAGGTCATGCACAATTCTAACCTCTGCCAAACCTCCTGTTACTCTTAGTCACTAAACCAACTGCAGGTGGTAACTTAATTTTATGAGACTCTCATCTAGGTGATTCTAAAATCTTCCTCATAGAAAGCCTTTCACATTGCACTCCAACCCTGATAAAGTCACACACAGTTTGGATTCCCAAACTGGATTTAATCATGTTTTCTGGACTCCAATAGAAAACATAACTTTTGTTCTTTCCATTTTGTTCTTTTCTCATGTAAAAAATGTTTCCTGGCATTTTATTTTCTATTTCACAAGGCTGGAAGCTCCCTGGGAGTAGAAGCTCGACATCCAGTAAAGGACAACACTTGGACAGTCCAGTGGAAGGGTCATTGAATATTCATTACTTAGATTCAGGATCACAAAACCTTAAAAAATGAAATTGGATGGACCAGAGAGATAGCACAGAGGGTCCTCAGAATCCCATCTGGCCCTCTGAGCCTGTCAGGACTAATTTCGAGTGCAGAGTCAGAGTAACCCCTGGGTGCCTCCAGGTGTAACCCAAAAACAAAAAAAATTTGAAATTGGAATTCAATGCCTATGGTTGCATGTGACTGCTATAATGGATGTTGAGTGGTAGGCTTCTCTCTTTTCTAGGAAAATGGCTCTCAGAAAGAACCTGAATTAGTTCAGTTTATATAGGGAGCCATGCCATAAGCAAGGAGATGAGGAGTGATGGAAAAGAAGGAATGTACTATTGTATAGAAAATGAGGGTGTCAGGGGCCGGAGCCGTGGGGCAATGGTAGGGCACTTGCCTTGCACGCAGCTGACCCAGGACCCCAGTGTCCCATATGGTCTCCCAAGCCAGGAGCGATTTCTGAGTGCATCACCAGGAGTAACCCCTGAGAGTCGCTGGGTGTGGCCCAAAAACAAACAAACAAAAAAGTTAGGGTGTCTACTTATCTAGGGTGTCTACTATGATCTCTCCTTCACCTAAGAATCTTCTATTAGGGAAAGGAGAAATAACATTCCCCTATTAGGGGAAAGGAGATGGGAAGATTTGTCAAAGTCACCAAGATCAGTCTCCAATTCCAATCAACTCTGAGTCACTTTCCACATTGTCTCCACCTTTGAACCACAGATCTATGGTGGTTAATGATAGAATAATGGGGCTAGAGAGATAGCACAGCGGTAGTATGTTTGCTTTGCATGCAGCCAACCCGGGAGGGACCCATTTGATTCCTGGCATCCCATATGGTCCCCCAGTCTCCTAGGGGGCGATTTCTGAGTGCAGAGACAGGAGTGACCCCTGAGCACTGCTGGGTGTGGCCCAACAACCAATTAATCAATAAATAAATAAAGTTTAAAAAATAGAATTGTGCCTCAAACCTTAGTATTTGAGAATCAATTGTCAAAGAAGAAGAAAAGGAATAAATTGTCCTCTGCACACCTACTGGGACCTTGTGCTGAGGGAATGCCAAGAGAGTTGGTAGAGGAGAGTGGAATTTGAACATTTATCAAGGTTACATTACCTGCTCAGATGTCTCAATACATAGCTTCAACATAGCACAAACAGTTCTTTGGCATAGATATTATTAATTCTGGTGGCTGAAATGACAGTACGGCAGGTAAGGTGTTTACATTGCATGCAACTGACTTGGAATTGATCTCTGGCATACCATTTAGTCTCCTGAGCCCACCAGGAGTAATTCTTGAGTGCAGAGCTAGAGCACCACCAAGCATGACCCTAAAACAGAAAAAAATTATAAATTTTCCATTTAATTTCTTTAAATCAGAGGCTTCCAGAGAGGAAGTGAATTATAGACATCTATATATTTAATAAACAGCAAAGACAAAACTTGTATAAGTGTGATAGGCTTTTAGAACATGCAAGGGACTAGGACAAGAAGAGCAGGTGGAGGATGGCCTGACCAGCAGGAGTACTGGTGAATCTCTGCTCTGAAAGGAATGCCAGGCTTCAGGGTGCTATCTGCATTATTTTATACTTAATAGCACATACAATGTGTACATATGCTTTATATTTGAGAGTAAAAATTTTTTCTGATGCTGAAAGTAGAACTCACTATAATCATTTAAAGATTTGTCTTTGGAGGAAGGGTAATGAGAGTGAGGTGTGGAAATTCTGAAGAAAGAATACATAAAATTAAGTGAAGAAACTTGACAGATCTAATGATGATAATGTATCTGATGATTAACCTCATCTTTTGCCTTATTTTCCCCAAGCTACAAAAGAAATGTTCCTCCCTTCAAAATAAACACATTTTCCCTGATAAAAACTGAGGTAAAAAAAAAAACACATTCTGGAACTGGAGAGATAGCACAGAGGTAAGACATTTTTCTTGCAAGCAGCCAATCCAGAACGGATGGTGGTTCGAATCCCAGCATCCCATATGATCTCCTGTGCTTGCCAGGAGCAATTTCTGAACACAGAGTTAGGAGTAACCCCTGAGTGCTGCCGGGTGTGATCCAAAAACCAAAAAACAAACAAACAAACAAAAACAGAACATCACATTCTACCAAACACAACAAGTGTTAGCATGCTGGCATATTTAAGCTTCATTCAGGCCTAAAATTTTTGAGATCATACTGTGCATTCAATTACATGTTGCCATTTTCACATAAATATTCCTCCATTAATTATTTACAAAGCTCACTCAGAATCACTGATTTTTCCTAGTGCCCTGCCTTACCATCCCTCTCTTATTCTCTTTGGGGACACCAATCTGACCAAACTTCAGGTACACCAGTATTTGAGCTGTTATTATCAGGGCTTTTTGGAATGAGCATGGGCACCCTCCACCCCATCTTCCTTCTTCCTGGAAGCCTGACAGCTATGCCCACAAAAGCAATTGCCATGTTCACACTGGGCCAGCTCCATAGACTCACTCTTTTCTCAAAGAAGATGTAAACTGAGCCATGGAAAGTCATGAGTACATTGGCTATACAGCAGAATGCTGGCAATGGTGGAAGGAGAGGGTGAGCTAAGCCCCAGCCCTGCTGAAGCCACCCAGAATCACTGGTTTGACTATGGTCCTGCCTCAGCATACCCCTTTGATTCTCTTTAGGGACACCAATTCAACCAAACTTCAGGTACACTGGTATTTGGGCTGATATCATCAGGGACTTTTTTTTTAATTTTTATTTTGATCATATTGGCTTACATATCTTTCACAGTAGTATTTTAGATACATACTAACATTGAATCAGGGGAATACCCATCACCAAATGTGTCCTCCCCCTATCCTCATTCCATTCCTGCAACCCATATCCCCCACCATCACACCCCCCCCAGGCTGCTAGAGTAGGTGGTCCCCTCTTTTCTAGCTTACTATTAGTGATCATATATCTGCTTGGTCCTGGTACCCTCCCTTGTTTCCTCCTCTATTTGAGAAGCGGAGCTAAATAATTCGAGTTATGTGGTTTTGGTTTTTTTTTTTTTTTTTGGTTTTTGGGCCACACCCGGCGGTGCTCAGGGGTTACTCCTGGCTGTCTGCTCAGAAATAGCTCCTGGCAGGCACAGGGGACCATATGGGACACCGGGATTTGAACCAACCACCTTAGGTCCTGGATCGGCTGCTTGTAAGGCAAACACCACTGTGCTATCTCTCCGGGCCTGTGGTTTTGTTTGAAGGAAAGAAAAGCAATAGAATGGGGTAAAAAATAAGAAAAAATAAAAAATAAATAAAAATTAAAAAATTAAAAATAAATAAAATAAATAAAAAATCAAATAAGCTGAAAATGGGTGGAGTCCTTCTAGAGGCTTTCAACCTCAGTTTGAGAGAGGATATGAAAAAAGTAATTGAAACACCACAACAATACAGAAAGAAATATCAAATTAAATATCCAAGTGAGCACTACAGCAAGAAAGACAAGCATCACACAATAGTCTCAGTTCTGAAATCAAACCATGCCGGAGTGCAAAAAGAAAGAGAAAGAGAAAGAGAAAGAGAAAATTAAATTAAAATAAAATAAAATAAAATAAAATTGGAGACATCAACTTCAATATCTACACTAAAAATAAAGACGTCAAAAATAGATCAATCAATAAATATATATGTGGAAAATTATTATTTTGTGCTTTTTTTTTCTTTTTCCCCCTGCATAGGCACAGTAACTATTGGGGATATTATAGAGGGAATTCCCTTGGCCTAGGAGATACAGAGTTTCTCCACCCGTGAAGTATACTATCATGGGATTAACTGTAGACTCCTTGTATGATCATTTACTCTCCCCTCGGTGCATTTGTGGTATATGGAAGACTTCTGCTTCGTCATGGATGATAAAATCAGACCTCTGTATCTAGAGATCTTCGTGTCTGTACAGCTCAAGGAATGGAGCTTATGATGAAGTCTTTGTTTTTTTTGTTTTTTTGTTTTTGTTTTTGTTTTTTTCCGGGCCACACTCATTTGATGCTCAGGAGTTACTCCTGGCTAAGCGCTCAGAAATTGCCCCTGGCTTGGGGGGACCATATGGGACGCAGGGGGATCAAACCGCGGTCCTGATCCTTGGCTAGCGCTTGCAAGGCAGACACCTTACCTCTAGCGCCACCTCGCCGGCCCCATGATGAAGTCTTTCTTTGTGGTTCTAGCAGTTCTGCTTCTTCTGTGTCGTTTTAATCCATCTTCTGTAGTTGGTGGTCTTGGTCATTATGTTGCTCCTTGGATGGAGCCTGGGATAGTCTTTTGTTATATTTCCGGAAGATTCGTTCAGTTACGATTGTCTCAGTCAGACCTCTGGAATTGGAAATCTTGTTTGTTGAACAGATTGTAGACCAAAAGCTAGGCTAAAGTTTTTTGTTGTTATTGTTGTTGTTGTTGTTGTTGGTCCCGGGATGTGCATCAGGGACTTTTTGGATTTACTGCAGGCACCACTTCTCTGCATCATCCTTCCAGGAGGCCTGGCAGCTGAGAACATGCTAAAAGCTGAAGTATCAGTAATAGTGCTTTAAATTTATGTACTTCATTCATTTGATGCTGTCATCCCTATAGGAACACATCAATTTAACAGAATGAGCAGCTAACAAGAGCTTAGTAAACCTCTTACCGTTTATTAATGACTTCATTGGAGATACAATAATCTCCCCAAATGTGCTTGCTACTATAATTTTTTTCCTTTTTTCATAAATTCTCTTTTCTTTCTTTTTCTTTCTATTTTTTAAAATAACGCTCTCTTATTTATCTGAAAACAAATGTATTATGGTCAACTATGTGATGCCTTTTCCTTAAATAAAGTAAAAATATTTTACAAATATAAATGACTTTAAAATATTCCACTTACGATGAGAATTGGTAGGTAGGCCCACCCAAGCGCTACCAGAAGTAATCCCTGAATACAGAACCAGCAGTAAACCCTCTTTGCAGCTAAGCACCCCCCAAACATATGTATATGTGTAAATATACATATATATTTTTTTTCCACTGTGTGAATGCACTTATGGAATTTCCAGTGGGTGTTGGTATATTTAGTTACTTTTCTTCCTTTGTTCAGATTTTTTTTAGCCAAGGTTTAAGCTCAAGTATTATTTTGGGGGAGATTGTTGTTCAAGAGAAGTTAAAAAATTTTTATTACAAGGAGTAGTGTTTGAAGGAAATATTAACCAGATAAAATGATGCCAAATTATACAAGAATAGATATATAATGTGATAAAAGTCTGTTTCTCATCCCTTGCCTCAGTTTTCCAGTTATCCACGAAGGTATACCCTATTAGCACTTTCTTTTTTTTGGGTGGGGTCACACCTGGCAGCACTCAGAGGTTACTCCTGGGTCTGCGCTCAGAAATCGCCATATGGGTTGCCGGGATTCGAACCACCATCATTCTGCATGCAAGGCAAACACCCTACCTCCATGCTATCTCTCCGCCCCCCTATTAGCACTTTTTGTATGTTCTTTGGGTTTATAATATATGTGTAACCATTTTGTTTTTATAACAGCTTTATGGAGATATAATGTAACTTTTATGCAATTCACTTACTTATAGTTGTATATTTGGTGGATTTTACTATATGAATAGTTATATCAATTAATTTGAATATATTTGAAACATCCCCCAAAGCAACCCTACAACCTTTCCTGTCCTCCATCCCTATGCAATTATTTGTAGAGGAAGATTCATGCCACAACCCCACAGAATTAGAGGGAAGCGAGACTGAACGCAAACAAGGATGCAGGAAATAATCCATTCACAGTTAAGGGAATAAAACAGGCTCAGGAACTTGCATATGTAAACCTTCTGCTCCTAAGACACAGACAGCTCAGTGGTAGAAAAACTGAAACAGCAAGCGTTTTTTTCCTTGCAACCTAGGATCTTTATTGGGAAGCACAAAACTACACCCTGGGTTAAGTAAGAGGTAGGGTAAAAAACCAATTCAAAGTGTTCTTCCATCCAAAAGTGTTTCTGATCAATGAGTAACAAGCATATCCTGAATAGGATGGAAATTGGTTAACCCAACATCTCCCCCTTTTTGACTTTATAGAAAAATGCAGGAATATCAGGTAAAACAAAGTAATTCATGTCCCAAAGTTTTTTTATTGTAAGAATTTATTCAAGAGACAAAATGGATTAACATAATGAGGTAAGCTAACATAACATAATATAGTGACATAACATAACATATAATATAATTGATATAATAATAATACATGTAAGTCAAAGAAAGTTTCTGATTAAAAACATATTTTTTCCATAATGGCTTACATATCTTTCACAGTAGTGTTTTAGGTACATATTAACATTGAATCAGGGGAATACTCATCACCAACTATGTCCTCCCCCCATTCCAGTTCCCTTTCTACAACCCATATACCCCACCATCACCCCCCGGGCTGCTAGAGTAGGTGGACCCCTCTTTGTCTGGCTTACTATTAGTGATCTCATATCTGTTTGGTCCTGGAACCCTCGTTTCCCCTTCTATTTAAGAGGCAGAGCTAGAAAAATCGAGGTATGTGGTTTTGTTTGAAGGCAAGAAAAGCAATAGACTGGGGTACAAAATAAGAGGAAAAAAAAGAAGTCAAAAGTCAAATACGCTGAAAATGGGCTGAGTCTCTCTAGAGGCTTCCAACCTCAGTTTGAGAGAGGATGTGAAACAGGTAATTGAAATACCACAACAATACAGAAAAAATTATCGAATTAAATAACCGGTGAGCACTACAGCAATAAAGATAGGCACCACACAATAGTCTCGGTTCTGAAATCAACTCATGCTCGAATGCAAAAAGAAAAAGACAAGAAAAAATAAAATAAAATAATATTGGAGACACCAACCGTAATCTCCACACCAAAATAAAGATGTCAAAAAAATCAATCGATAAATAAACATGTAGAAAAATGGTTGTTTTGTGCTTTTTTTCCCCCTCCTTTTCTTTATCCCCCTGCATAGGCACAGTAACTATTGGGGTTATTGTAGAGGGAATTCCCTTGACCTAGGAGACACAGGGTTTCTCCACCCCTGAAGTATACTGTCCTGGGATTAACTGTAGACTCCTTGCATGATCATTTACTCTCCCCTTGCTGCTTTCATGGTGTGCGGAAGACTTCTGCTTTGTCTTGGATGGTAAAATCAGACCTCTGTTTCTAGAGATCTTTGTGGCTCTGCAGCTCTAGGGAATGGAGTTTATGAAGTCTTTCTTTGTGGTTCTAGCAGTTATGTTTCTTCAGTGTCGTTTTAATCCATCGTCTGTAGTTGGTGTTCTTGGTCGTTATGTTGCTCCTAGACTGAAGCCTGGGCATGTCCCAAAGTTTTAAGAAAAAGGTGGATGCCTCTGTCTAAAAGATAAAAGAGATGGCAGTTCTTTTTTGCATAGGCACAGCAAAATCTGGGAAAATCGAGAGAAAACTTTGGGCCTAAAAACAGAGTGTCCCTATTCATGAAACATTCTGCCATAAGATCAACTACAGACTCCAGGCACACTCATTTTGTCTAACTCCAAAGTCTTTCTTCATGGTCTAAGGAAAGGTTCTCCTCAAACACGGTAATCACAATCAAGCTTCAGTAATTAGAAATCTTAGTGTTAGCACAAATCCTAAATCAAAATTAGGATGTCCTGAGGCATCTCCTGGTATCTTCTCACCATTAGGTGACGAGGCAGGGAAATCTGTCTTCAAAGCAAGTCATTGCTGATTTCCAAGTCATACTCAGGGTGGTGTATGAGCCCACCCTGGGTAAAGTAGGTGCCAAGGCAGTTCTAGAGCCTGTCCTGGTAGAAGGTCGATTCCTGATGTAGGTGCAGAAATCCTTGCCAGATAGCAATATGAAATCCAAGTTTCAGGGGTGATTAGCCGATATCCAAGTAACTGAAGCCCAAGTCAACTTTTATTCTGGTAAAAGGTCAGAGTGGAAGGTCACTCTGTAACAAAAAATTTTTTTTGAGTTACCATCCATAATGGATAGTAACTCTCTGTATCTAAAGTTTTCCCATTTTAATGTGCCCAAACAAAATGAACAGGATACTTTGGAACCTACAGAGATATAATAACAAACCAAACAATTCATATAACCTAGTTCTTTTTTTTAATTTTTTATTTAAGCATCATGATTATAAACATAATTATAGTTGGGTTCCAGTCACAAACAAAACACCTCCCTTCACCAGTGCAATATTTCCAACCCCAATGCCCCCTCCCTCCTTCCTATTCCCTGCCTGTATTCGAGATAGGCATTATACTACAGTTATTTTTTTTAAGTTCAGTAAGCTGTTCTTTTAGTAAAGGTGTGAAAGTGGCGATAGCCGTTGTTTGCATAGGCCCAGCAAAATATGGGGAAAACGGGAGAAAAAAATCCTTGGCCTGATTACAAGAAGGCCTCACCCCAGAATTTTCTTGGCATAAGACCGACTCTGGGCTTCAGGCATACCAGTCTGTTCAACCCCTGAGTCATTCTCCATGGTCCCTGTGAAACTTTTTCGCACTTTAGCTGTTGTTGGTGTCAGGTTCCTGTATTTAAAGATTCTGGATTCTGTGCATTTCCTTCATCAAAGTCAGGCTGATGTGGAGCATCCTCTAGTTTCACCTCACCATTAGATGCTGAGAGACCTGCCCTGCAAGCAGGTTGTTGCTGGCTGTTTCTGGTTGTTGAGCGCACTCTTTGGAGTAAATCAACGCCAGAGCAGTGGTAGGATCTTCCCTAGTAGAAGTTTGCATCCTGGTAATGTTATAGACAATTGTGGTTGTTTCCATAGATGGTATCCATTGTTCAGGGGTGTATGGGCAGTGCCCATTCTTCTGAGGCCTAAGCCAAATCATTATGCCAATGTTCAGGAACTGCATTACAAAATTTGTGTTCCCATCTCTACTAGATAAGAACTTGTTTGCATATGTAATATTTTCCCATTTTAATGTGACTATGCAAAAAAGAAACCATGCCACAAGGTATTGTTGGTACATCTGGGGGCCGAGAGAGCAAGTCCAATATTCCCTGTAACTTAGTTCTAACATGAATTCTATACAGAGATACTCTTCTACCAGCATTGCTTATTGAACAGATCTCAAAGGGTAAAAAGCAAGCAGACAAACAAAAAAACCAGTGGGCAAAATTGTCATTATATAAGAGGATATTCAAAAAGAGTTATAGATGTTAAGGGAATACATATAAGATACACAAAGGAGGTACACATGTCCCTTTTATGTTTTAGAAATAGTCATGGGGGGGAGGGTGTTGTTTCCGCGACACCACTTTGGTCTGTGATTTGGCCATCTGGAGTCTGTAAACAGCTCCCATCACTCCCGTATCACATATAAACTAGTTCTAACAAAAACACAAACTCAAAGGATACTATCTACTTTAAATTCCTACTAGCAAATCCAAGGAGAAGGGGGGAACTATATCTACAAAATGAAATATACAGTAAATAATTGCACATATTAAAGAAATACACCTAAAATATACAAAGGAGGTATACCTAACCCCTATAAGTCTTTTTAAGTAGCCTGAGGGACAATAAATTTTGTATCACAAGTTCAGCCAGTAACATAGTCTTGTGGAACCTGGAAAATCAGCTTGCAGCAGTCATGGATCAGGAAATGTCCTAGAGCCCTGGGTTTATCAAAAGCAGAAACCAGTTGTGGACAGCAGTCCATAGTGAAGGGAAGTGGAAGAAAGTGCAAAGAACACATCAGCAGCAGTGGTGGCAGCATCTTCTTCCCAGGGAGGAGATAGGAGTTGAGCTGGAGGTGAAGGTTCCTGATTAATTAAGACATAAGGGTAAAAAGAGTTAACTAGTGAGAAATAATAAATTAGGGGGTGAGAATGAAAGAAAACAATAGAAATTATTTGTAAAGTGGAGAGTTGGGGTGGGGGAAAGAAAGGGCTATGCATCACAAACAGAAGGAAGGGCTACAACATAGACATTAGGTACAATATGAACGAATATTAAAACAGTGGTTCTCAAATAGTGGGGCTTGCCCCCAGGAGGGGCAGGAGGCTTCATAAAGGGAGGCGCATTTGATCTCGGCAAACACAAGCTAAGCCCCATGTTTATGTCTCTGTATGTCTCTGGAGCTGAGAGCTGCTGTGTCCTGCTTCAAACCCCACTTCGAAAAGCTATGCATTGCAAAACGTGCTCATTGTAGCCATTAATCCAGACATCACCTCTGATTAAAATATCAGCTCAAATTATTTTATATATTTTTGTTTTGCAGGTTAAAGTTTTTTTTTTTGTTTTGTTTTTGGGTCACACCCGGCAGTGCTCAGGGGAAACTCCTGGCTCCATGCTCAGAAATTGCTCCTGGCAGGCATGGGGGACCATATGGGAAGCCGGATTCGAACTGATGATCTTCTGCATGAAAGGCAAACGCCTTACCTCCATGCTGTCTCTCCGGCCCGGTTAAAGTTTTTTTTTTAATAAGGATACTATTTATAGTCGCGCAGGGAGGGCGCGAAAAATGTTTTCTTTTTCCTAGGGGGGCATGACAAAAAATAATTGAGAAGCACTGCATTAAACAGACATAGAGGTGGTCACCACACACACATAGACATACAAAGCAGATTGATCCATAGGTTGCAGATTAAAAACTGACCCAGTTGGAATAGGTCAAATCATTTCAAAATATAAAGCCAGCAAGTCAGGTGAAAAAAATTTCCAATTCTTTGGGGTAATCAAATTTAATGGAGAAGAACTTTGCTGAAAAAGGCTTCATGGTCTACAATGAGCACAAAACATTCCCAAAAGAATCATAATTTTCAAGTCTAGAATACTAAGTAATATGGTAATGAGCATTGTAAAAAGAGTTTACACCTTACATATTTTGAACACCAGCTACCTTTTCTGAAGGCAAATTGGAACAAATGCATATGATATAATAGAAAACTAGTAAGTATTAAAAATAAATTGCAACCCTCTCCCTCTTCCTCTTCGTCCCTTTCTCCCTTTTGCTCTCCCTGCCTCCCTTTCTACTCCCTCTATCTCTCCCTCTTACTCCTTTCTCTCTCCCTTTCCCTTTCTTCTTCCTCTTTCCCCTCCCCTCTCTCCCCCTCTCCCTCCCTCTTCCTCCCTCTCCCTCCCTCTCACTCCTTTCTCCTTTCCCTCTCTTCCTCTCTCTTTCTCTCCCCTCTCTCCCTCCCTCTCCCTCTCCTCTCTTCCTTTTCCTCTCTTCCTCCCTCCCTCTCCCTCTCTTCTCTCTCCCTCTCTCTCACTCCCCTACTCCCTCTCTTCCTCTCCCTGTCACTCCTTTCTCTCCCTCTCACTCCTTTCTCCTTTCCCTCTCTTCCTCTCTCTTTCTCTCCCCTCTCTCCCTCCCTCTCCCTCTCCTCCTCTCTTCCTTTTCCTCTCTTCCTCCCTCCCTCTCCCTTTCTTCTCTCTCCCTCTCTCTCACTCCCCTACTCCCTCTCTTCCTCTCCCTGTCACTCCTTTCTCTCCCTCTCCCTCTTTCTCCCTCCCTTTCCCTCGCCTCCTCTCTCCTTCCCTCTCTCTACCCCTCTCTTCTCTCTCACTCCTTTCTTCTTTCCCCCACTCCCCTCTCTCTCCCTTCCTCTCCTTCTCCCCCATCTCCCTCCCACTCCCTCTCTCTCTCACTTTCTCCCTTTCCCTCACTCTCTCTCAAAAAAATAGATCACAGACTCTTGCTCCCTCACCCACCCCACCCCCATTTAGGCAGACAGGCAGGCAGGCCAGGGCCTGTGACTTGTGTCTTACTGAAAGAAACAAACAACTCTAAAAAAACATGAAGAGATTAAACATGGAGAGCAAAAATAAAATAAAATAGGGGCCGGAGAGATAGCAAGGAGGTAGGGTGTTTGCCTTGCATACAGTAGGATGGTGGTTCAAATCCCAGCATCAAATATGGTTCCCCGAGCCTTCCAGGAATCAATTTTTGAGCGTAAAGCCAGGAATAACCCCTGAGCGCAGACAAGTGTGACCCCAAAACCTAAATAAATAAATAAATTGCAAAAGTATACTTAATGACTGAACGATGTAGCAGGAGCCTGGAATACAGATTATCAGAGGATATCTGTGAAAACATTAGATTATAAAATCAGGCATAATCAAGTGGAAAATGAATAATTTGAAATATTTCTTTTTATTTATAATATCTTTATTTAAACATCTTGATTACAAATATGATTGTGATTAGGTTTCAGTCATGTAAAGAACACCCCCCTTCACAAGTGCAACATCCCCACCAACAATGTCCCAAATCTCCCTCCATCCCACCCCACTCCCACCTGTACTCTAGACAGGCTTTCCAGTTCCCTCATTCATTCACATGATTATGGTAGTTCTCAGTGTAGTTATTTCTATAACTGCACTCATCACTCTTTGTGGTAAGTGAGCTGGAAGTTCCAGCCCTCCTCTCATTGTCTCTGAGGATTGTTGCAAAAATGACTTTTATTTTTCTTAAAACCCATAGATCTCTCTTTCTCCCTCTGACTTATTTCACTCAGCATGATAGATTCCATGTACATCCATATATAGGAAAATTTTATGATTTCATCTCTCCTGAAGGCTGCATAATATTCCATTGTGTATATGTACCACAGTTTCTTTAGTCATTCGTCTGTTGAAGGGCATCTTGGTTGTTTCCAGAGCCTGGCTATTGTGAATAGTGCTGCAATAAACATAAGTGTGAGGAAGGGGGTTTTGTATTGTTTTCTTGTGTTCTTAGGGTATATCCCTAGGAGTGGAATAGCTGGGTTGAATGGGAGCTTAATTTCCAGTTTTTGGAGGAATCTCCATATCGCTTTCCATAGTGGTTGGACTAGACGGCATTCCCACTAGCAGTGGGTAAGAGTTCCTTTCTCTCCACATCCCCGCCAGCACTGCTTGTTCTCATTCTTTGTGATGTGTGCCAATCTCTGTGGTGTGAGATGGTACCTCATCATTGTTTTAATTTGCATCTCCCTGATGATTAGTGATGAGGAGCATTTTTCATGTGTCTTTTGGCCATTTGTATTTCTTTTTTTTATCAAAGTGTCTGTTCATTTCTTCTCCCCATTTTTTGATGGGATTAGATGTTTTTCTTGTAAAGTTCTGTCAGTGCCCTGCATATTTTGGAAATTAGCCCCTTATCTGATGGGTATTGGGTAAATAGTTTCTCCCACACGGTGGGTGGCTCTTGTATCATGGGTACAATTTCTTTTGAGGTGCAGAAGCTTCTCAGCTTAATGTATTCCCATCTGTTTATCTCTGCTTCCACTTGTTTGGAGAGTGCAGTTTCCTCCTTGAAGATGCATTTAGTCTCAATGTCATGGAGTGTTTTACCTACGTGTTGTTATATATACCTTATGGTATCAGGTCTGATATCAAGGTCTTTAATCCATTTGAATTTTACCTTCGTACATGATGTTAACTGGGGGTCTATGTTCGCTTTTTTGCAAGTGGCTATCCAGTTCATTATAATAATGAGCACTGTATTAGGGTCCAAAGGATATATCACTGTAATGTGAAACCAGGGCATCTAATCTATATCCCTAAAGATCACTGTGAACAAAAACATTAATAGATTATTATAAACAAAATAAAAGTTAAGACACTAAACTATTCTAATAGTGAGCACTGTAGTGGGAGTCCCTGGCTTCCAACATCCTGCAGCTGTTTCTGTTGGTAAAGAAATTAGAATATTATTATAGACATCTACAAAGAATACTTTGTTGAACATCTGTTTGACCTAAACAGCTGTATTCATCGCAGCAGATCTCTTTGAAATATAAAAAAGAATATAAGCTGCTGAAGATCTCACAAACAAGTTGGGAGTTTCTAAAACTTCATCATCAAATCTAAACCAATATTGTCTTGCTACATTTTTGCCATAAGTTGTGCAATGACCCTTTTATATTTCACCATAATTATTCAAAACAAAGAATAGCTTATATTCTTCAGGGTTGTCCTTAGAGTCTATTGTGTGTGTGACAAGTCAAAGTTTTCTAAAGGAAAGTCTACATAGCTCTGTAATTTTTCATCCTCTTGACATTGTAGGAAAAGTGTTTCAAATGTATTAAGAACACAGGTGATAATTTCCAAATTTCTATCCATTTTAGAGAATACTGCTGTGTGTTGCAGTGGCTGTAATAAACCTTATTATTGTGTCTCAGTTCTTTTATAAAATATAATTTAAGGCAATCTTGCAACATGTATTTATTTGTAGATGTCAAAGAAAAGGACAAATGAGTAAAGATCTCAAGAGACTGAGATCCTTGGTTTCAGATGAGGCACTGAACTATGGGTTTGAACTGGCCATGGAAAGGTATAGCAATAATAGACTCATTAAACTGCTTGTGTCTCTGCCACACTTACTTTGCAGCTTTTGAGTTAACAAGATGATCACTATTTTCCTCTTTGTTTTCTCTGCCTATAAGCTTTGCTGAAGTCCTGATGAAGACCATTCATCAAGAATAGAAGTAGTTCATGTCGATATTGTTGATTGTGCCCTGAAAACTGGTCATTTAGCTTTCCAATGGTCATCTTAAAGTCCTTTGGTTTGATATACCTGTGTTGTCCTGCCCACAAATTTTATATAATTTTACCAAATTCTTCTGCCACTTTGCGTTTATGTCCCAACAGATTTGACCTGTTAATATCCTCCTTGTAATGGTTATGGTAAAAGTAATCAGTCAAATTTGAAATGTTATACAGGCATTGTATCACTGAGTTCATGTAACAAATGTTTCCTAAATTGTGAAGTTCAGTGAGAGCAGGACCAGTTCCCTCATCTACAGAACTGACATTCTGGAACTGGTCATTTCCACTCCTGATAGTATCTGCCTCATTGTGGTGTGTCAGCTTATTTTCCTGGTTACCTGTTTCTTGCTTTCATCCTTTCAAATGATCTATGTTGGGACTGAGGGGAGGCTTTCAGTCTTATCATGCACTGGTGTCAGTTTTTTTATTTGTGAGAATATTGCTTCTGACAAGGCATAGTGGGACACAGAGTTTCTTGGCAGGGCTGCCATCTGCAGAAACATAAGCATATTCTTATTCTCTAAGATTACCAGCAACCCATTCATTATTTTTACCCATATAGGTGAATTATTTGGCATCTTCTTTAAAGTTTCTTTCTATAGCTGTAAAGGGATCTTCTTGGGGTAAATGCAAGAAGTTTAATGAAAAATAATGTTAAAAAAAAGAAAAATAATGTTACGTATAAAATGTCTGTTGGTGGCATGTCCCCTTTTTGTATTTAAATAATTGAGTTTTCAGTTTTATGTTAGCTATTTTAAGTATGCCTTGTCCTCATGGGTTATAGAAAATTTCAGTAATATGTTTAATTTGCCATTTTTTGAAAAATGATAGAAAAGTTTTACTGGTGTAGGCAGGGCTATTGTTCATTTTTATGGATTGGATGATGCCCATAACAGAAAATCACCGTAGCATGAAGTTGAAAACAACTTTAGTAATTCTGAAAGAACTTTCAGAAGTCATTGAAGTTCTCCATATGGAGTTAGGTTTTTTTTTTTTTTTTTTTTTTTTTTTTTTTTTTTGCAATTTCTTCTGTTGTATGGAGTTGTTATGCACCTCATCTTCCAGCTCACCGATTCAATCCTCAGCTGCTGTTATTCTGTTGGAGAAAACCATTGAGGTTTTCAATTCGTTTATTGAGTTTTTCAGACCTGTTATTTCAGTTTGGAGTTTTCTGATTTCTATCTTCATATCCTCTTGACTCTTATTTGTGTTTTGCTTAATTCAATCTATGCTTTCTTTGAGTTCTGTGAACATATTCCATATTTTTTCTTTAAACTCCATATCTGAGAGACTAACTAGGTGGTTGGCAGTTTTCAGGTTATGAGAGCTGCCATCTTCATTTTCAATATCTGACATTGGCCAGCATTGTTTCCCCAGTGTCACACTTGTATTGTGGATTTTTCTAAGTGTTGTGGTGGTGTTCATTGGCTAAAAGATGTGTGTAGCAGCGAAGTAAAACAGAGTGGCTGTGCTCCTCTGGCTCCACCCTTTGTGGGTAGGATGCTCACCTCTGAAGAAGATGAGACCTCAAGGAACAATGGCGGAGAAGAACTAAATCCCAAACTGTAGAACAGCAGAGAGAAGGCCTGGGATGTCTACCATGCTTCAGGTCACAGAGCAGAAAGCAGTTTCACTGTAGGAAGGACGCTCACCTCTGAAGAAGACAAGCCCTCAGGGAACAATGGCAGAGAGGAACTAAATCCCATGACGCAGAACAGCAGAGAGGAGGCCTGAGACCTCTGCCGTGTTTCAGGTCACACAGCAGAAAGCCAGAGATAGGGTTTCTTTTGGAAAAATCAACAGGTGTAAAATACATTGGCCATAACTCATTTGTCTGTAAACCTCGGGGGTTGGCCCCAGCTGTGTGTGTTCTTTTATTCAAACGTGCAAAAATGGTATATGTATTGACAATCTGTCTGGCTTTCTTTCATGAAATATGATAGTTCACTGTAGGTGGTGGGTGTTTGTATGTAGTGCTGCATGTTCTTCTGCAGGTGACTTAAATGTTGGCATAGCCAAACTTTCAGCAGTTTCATTTCCTCGAGCCATCGGCCTGAGAGACCATAATGGGCTTTTATGTGAACGATAAAAATTTGATGAGAATATTTTTTTCCAGAAGGGCTTGTATTTGCTGCAGCAAATTTTAAACAACCTGGTTATGAGCATTTAAAGAGGCAGTTACTCTGCCTGGGAACTCTGCCACATAAGCTGAATCATTTATTATGTTGCATGGCTCTGAAACATGTGATAGAAAGTAATTTAAAGTAGCAAGATCCACTTGTTGTGCAGACTTGTAATTTGTATGCACTGTTGTGGCCAGTGATACTGCCTTTTCCTGATGACTACTCATCTATATAAAACATGGGGATGTGAGGTATAGGGGAGGAATGGATAATAAAGAAAATCACAAATTGTGTCTTTTTAAAGAAGTCCAAGATTTTTCCATCAGGATATTGCGAAGAAAGTTTTCCTGAAAAATCAAATAGGGCTTGTTGACAGGTATCACTGAGACCCAGAAAACTGAGCTATATTTGGGAAAAATTTTTTGTAAGTTGGACTTAAGACCACATCAACAAAATATTGATACATGGTTGGTGAATTCTCTATGCCCTGAGGCAAAACCATCCATTGAAACCACTGCGTGAGCACTCTGTTATTGTGAGAATGAACTGAAAATGCAAAGTGCTAAAACTTCTTCTACGTCTGTGTGACTGTGCCTGTGCTTCTGAATCCCCGAAGGTTTCCTCATAGGCCTAGGGAGCGCACTCCCAAAAAACTGCATTTTGAAGCTGCTGAGTAAGTATATTCTGGCTGCGGGGGTCGCTGTCCAATAAGCTGAGGTCTCTGGCCTGTGGAGGCTCCGCCCTGCTGTGCCTTTGTTCACTCTGAGGACTGTCAACTAGAGGAAGCAGAAGAGTTCGCTTTGTGGCCGCACACTCTTTCTAACCAATGAACCCCACCACAACAAGCAGGAAAAACCACACTACAAGCGTGACAATGGGGAAAACTCGCAGGCAAAAACCATCCACAGAGAATGAAGACGAAAGCTCGGATGACCTAATAAATTCCAACCACCTGATTAAACTTTCAGATAAGGAGTTTAGAATAGAAATATGGAATATGTTCATAGAACACAAAAATGCATAGATTGATCTGAAGAGAACATAAAGACAGAAATTAGAAAACTCCAAACTGAAATAACAGATCTGAAAAACACGGTTTCTCAACTGAAAACCTCAATGGATAGCCTCACCAACGGGGTATCAGCAGCTGAGGAGAGAATCGGAGTACTGGAAGATGTGATGCAGAAAAACTCAACACAACAAAAGAAATTGAAAAAGAACCTTAAGACAAACGAACAGGCAATGGAAAAGTACTCAAGGCATGTGAACAGATGAAAATAAAAGTCTTTGATAAACTCAATAGAAACAACATAAGAATCATTGGAGTCCTAGAAACCCAGGAAGGAGATCTCCAGGAAGAATCAACTGTCAAATACATCATCAAAGAGATACTCCCAGAGTTAGAGACTACATGCAATCAAATCCTGAATGCCCGAAGAGTACCAGCTAAAAGAGACCCAAAGAAAAACACCCCAAGACATATGCTCATTACAATGACAAATCCCATAGATAAAGATAGAATACTGAAAGCATCAAGATCAAAAAGGGAAATTACATTCAAAGGAGCATCCCTAAGACTTACAGCAGACATGTCAAAAGAAACTCTCAATTCCAGAAGACAGTGGTGGGATAGTGTGACAAGACTGAATGAAATGAATGCCTCACTGAGAACACTGCACCCAGCCCGACTCACATTCAGGTTTGAAGGAAGAATACACAGATTCATGGATAAACAACAGCTCAGAAACTTCACAGATTATAAACCAGCCTTAAAAGAAAAATTGACAGGTCTACTCTAAGACAAGAGAGACCAACAAACACAGCAAACTTATCTAGAAAGATGACACAAAGTCCTATGACAATCATCTCCCTCAATGTCAATGGACTAAATTCACCAATTAAAAGACACAGAGTGGCAAAATGGGTCAAAAATATGAATCCAACCTTCTGCTGCCTACAAGAAACACATCTGAATAGTCAGAACAAACATAGACTCAAAATCAAAGGCTGGAGGAAAATCATCCAAGAAAACAACACCCTCAAAAAAGCTGGGGTGGCCATATTAATATCTGATGACACCAACTTTATACTCAGAAAAGTGGTAAGGGACAAAGATAGACACTATGTACTAACCAAGGGATATATACAACAGGAAGAAATCAGACTATTAAACATATATGCATCCAATGAGAGACCAGCAAATTATCTAATACAATTACTGACAAATCTGAAAGAAGAAATCAATAATAACACAATCACTGTGAGAGACTTCAACACGGCCCTATCAACACTTGATAGGTCAACCAGACTGAAACCCAATAAAAACATACTAGCCCTGAAAAGAGTTATGGAAGAAAGAGGACTAGTAGATATATATAGGACACTCCATCCCAAAAAAACCTGGATACACATTATTTTCCAATGTACATGGGTCATTCTCCAGAATAGTCTACATGCTGACACATAAAACATACCTCCATAAAATCAAGAGGATAGAAATCTTGCAGGCTACCTTTGCTGACCACAAGGCTCTGAAATTAGATGTGAACTACAAAGCCACACAGAAGAAAAACTTTAACAATTGAAAATTAAACACCCTGCTACTGAACAACCAGTGGGTCTGAGATGAAATCAAAAAGGAAATCAAAACTTTCCTGGAAACAAATGATAATGAAGACACAAACTGCCAGAATCTATGGGATACAGCAAAAGTGGTCCTGAGAGGAAAATTAATAGCTCTACAAGCACACATCAGGAAGGAAGAAGGAGCATATCTGAATAACTTAATGACGCAGCTCAAAAAATTAGAAAATGACCAACAAAAGGAACCAAAAATAGGGAGACAGAAAGAAATAACAAAGCTGAAAGCAGAACTCAATGAAGTGGAAAACCAAAAAGCAATCCGAAAGATCAATGAAAGCAGAATCTGGCTCTTTAAAAAAATAAACAAGATTGATAGACCATTGACAAAACTCACAAAGAAAGAGAGAGAGAAATCTGAGAACCCGTATTAGAAATGAAAAGGGGGAGATCACGACAGAAATTGCAGAGATCCAAAGGGTAATCAGAGACTACTTTGAGAAACTTTATACTACTAAATATGAGAACCTGGAAGAAATGGAAAAATTCTTGGACACTTATAACCTTCCACATTTAAGTAAGGAGGATGTAGCGTATCTAAACACCCCCATCACTACTGAGGAAATTGAAACTGTAATCAAATATCTGCCCAAAGAGAAAAGCGCAGGCCCAGATGGTTTTCCTAATGAATTTTTTTAAATCTTTCAAAAGGAGCTACTACCAATCCTAGCCAAGCTCTTCCATGAAATTGAAAAAACGGGAACACTCCCAAACAGCTTTTATGAAGCCAACATCACCTTGATACCAAAACCAGACAGAGACGCTGCCAAAAAAGAAAATTACAGACCAATATCCCTGATAAATGCTGATGCAAAGATCTTCAACAAAATACTGGCAAACAGGATCCAATGCATCATCAAAAAGATCATACACTACAATCAAGTAGGTTTCATCCCAGGAATGCAAGGATGGTTTAACATCCATAAATCTATCAACATCATACACAACATCAACAGCAAGAAAAATACAAATCACATGATCATATCAATAGATGCAGAGAAAGGATTTGATAAGGTTCAACACCCATTCTTGATCAAAACTCTCAGCAAGATGGGAATGGAAGGAACCTTTCTCAATCTAGTTGAAGCCATCTACCACAGCCAATGGCACATATTATTCTCAATGGAGAAAAACTAAAAGCCTTTCCTCTAAATTCTGGTACAAGACAAGGCTGTCCTCTCTCACCACTCCTCTTCAACATAGTACTGGAAGTTCTTGCTATAGTGATCAGGCAAGAAAAAGATATCAAGGGAATCCAGATAGGAAAGGAAGAAGTCAAGCTCTCATTGTTTGCAGACGACATGATACTCTACTTAGAAAACCCTAAAGACTCTATCAAAAAGCTTCTAGAAACAATAGATTCATATAGCAAGGTGGCAGGCTACAAAATCAACCTACAAAAATCCATGGCCTTTTTATACACCAATAATGATAGGGAAGAGATGGAAGTCAGGAAGGCAATCCCATTCACAATAGTGCCACACAAACTCAAATATCTTGAAGTCAACTTGACCAAAGACGTGAAGGACCTATACAAAGAAAACTATAAAGCCCTGCTCCAAGAAATAAGAGAGGACACACGGAAATGGAAACACATATCATGCTCATGGATTGGCATGATTAACAAAATTAAAATGGCAATACTCCCCAAAGCATTATACAGATTTAATGCAATCCCCTTAAAAATACCCATGACATTCTTCAAAGAAGTGAATCAAATACTTATGAAGTTCATCTGGAACAATAAACACCCTAAGGAAGAGGAAAATGGGAGGCATTACTTTCCCCAACTTTAAACTGTACTACAAAGCAATAGTTATCAAAACAGCATGGTATTGGAATAAAGACAGACCTTCAGATCAGTGGAATAGGCTTGAGTTCTTAGAGAACGTTCTCCAGACATACAATTACCTAATTTTTGACAAAGGAGCAAGAAATCCTAAATGGAGCAAGGAAAGCCTCTTCAACAAGTGGTGCTGGCAGAACTGGTTAGCCACTTGCAAAAAAGCGAACATACACCCCCCCAGTTAACATCATGTATGAAGGTAAAATCCAAATGGATTAAAGACCTTGATATCAGACCGGATACCATAAGGTATATAGAACAACACGTCAGTAAAACACTTCACGACATTGAGACTAAAGGCATCTTCAAGGAGGAAACTGCACTTTCCAAACAAGTGGAAGGAGAGATGAACAGATGGGACTACATTAAACTGAGAAGCTTCTGCACCTCAAAAGAAATAGTGCCCATGATACAAGAGTCACCCACCATGTGGGAGAAACTATTCACCCAACACCCTTCAGATAAGGGGCTAATATCCAAAATATACAGGGCACTGACAGAACTTTACAAGAAAAAACATTTAATCCCATAAAAAATGGGGAGAAGAAATGAACAGACACTTTGATAAAAAAGAAATACAAATGGCCAAAAGGCACATGAAAAAATGCTCCTTGTCACTAATCATCAGGGAGATGCAAATCAAAACAATGATGAGTAACATCTCACACTGCAGAGATTGGCACCAACATTGGATAAGAGTTCCTTTCTCTCCACATCCCCGCCAACACTGCTTGTTCTCATTTTTTGTGATGGAGCACACTTTCTTATATTGACTGAAATAGTCCATATTTAATCCCACATAGTTTGAAGTTTGATTGTTTTCCTGATGGGGAATATTTGTTTCTGATTCTGTGTTAGTACCATTTTCATTTGGGCCACATCCAGTGATGCTTAGGGATTACTCCTGGCTATGCGCTCAGAAATCACTCCTGGCTTGGGGGACCATATGGGATGCCGGGGGATCAAACTGCAGTCCATACTAGGTTAGCACATACAAGGTAAATGCCCTACCACTTGTGCCACCACTCTGGCCCCTTGTGTTAGTTCCATTTTGTCTGAGTATTAGCAGATGTGAGGGACAAGGCAAGATCCTTTCCACACACTCTTTAAGAAAGAGGGGTTCATCTCAGTTTTTTTATAAAGAGTTGTGGTCTAAGAGGGGTGGGTGATAATACTACAGATCCACTTTCTGATTTAGCATCTGATTGGGCTATTACTCTCATTTTCAACATTCATTTCATTTAGCAAGTCAATATCAGCCAGTGAAAAAGCCAGTCGCTCTTCTGGCCTAGTGCCAGTTTGGGGTGGCAAAATACCAGCATCAGGGCTTTTGGCTTGACCATGTGTTATTACTGGAAATGCTTTTTTGTTTTCCAGCTTTAGAGTTTTTTATATTTTATTTATTTATTTATTTATTTATTTATTTATTTATTTTTGATTTTTGGGTCACACCCGGTAGTGCTCAGGGGTTACTCCTGGCTCTATGCTCAGAAATCGCTCCTGGTAGGCTCAGGGGACCATATGGGGTGCCAGGATTTGAACCACTGACCTTCTGCATGCAAGGCAAATGCCTTACCTCCATGCTATCTCTTCGGCCCCATTTTTTGGTAGAGTCTTTTTTAGAAACAATAGGAGACATTTCAGAAACATTTGAAAGCATTTCAGAAACATTTGGCGTGGTTTCAGAGCATTCAGCTCTCATTTTTCACATTTCACAATACATTCAAACTACAATACAAGGAGAACCACTACTAGAGCAAATACCGAGATCTCTAGATACAGAGGTCTGACTTTATCACCCAGGAAGGAGCAGAAGTCTTCAATACACCACAAAAGCACCAAGGGGAGAGTAAATGAACCTTAAAGGAGTCTATAGTTAATCCCATGACAGTATACTTCAAGGGTGGAGAAGCCCTTATCTCTTAGGCCAAGAGAATTCCTTTTCAAATGACCCCAAAATTTACTGTGCCTGTGCAGAAGGGAAAAAAAAGGCAAAAAGCACAAAACATTTTTTATTTTATTATAACTTTTTATATATTTATTTATCTAGTTTTGGTCAATTTCTTTGTTTTGGTGTGGATATTGAAGCTGTTGTCTCCAGTCTTATTTATTTATTTTTATTTTTTCTTCTTTTCTCTTCTTCCTTTATGCACTCTGCCATGTTTTTCATCTCAAGACCATGGCTTTTATGTGGTGCTTATCTTTATTGTTGGAGTGCTCACTGGATATTTTATTTAACAGCTGTTTTTTGTACTGTTGTGGTGTTTCACCTTCTTTTTCTCCTTTGTCTCTCAAACTGAGGATGCAAGCCTCTAGAAGGACTCCGCCCATTTTCGACGTTTTTAATTTTTACCCCAGTTTATTACTTTTCCTTTCTTCAAACAAAACCACATAACTTAAACTATCTAGTCCAGCCTCCCAATTAGAGGGGGAAACAAGGGAGGTACCAAGACCAAACAGGTGTAGAATCACTAAGCATTAAGCTGAACACAGAGAGGACCACTCATGCTAGCCCTGGGGGTGAGGAAAGAGGTTATGGGAGGCAGGACGGGAACGGAGGTGGAGGGAGGACAATTCAGTGATGGGAATTCCCCTGTTTTTATGTTACTATGTACCTAAAATATTATTGTCAACGATATGTAAGCCACTATGTTTAAAATAAAAAAATATTATTAATAAAAAATTATGGGTACAAAGGCCCCCAGCCACACAGCTAAAATCTGGCAATCTCAGGGGAAGAGGGTGAACCAAGACCCCATTCTCCCAAAGCCATGCCTCCTACATCCATCAACCATAATCGCTGCTTCCCCTATGACCAGGCTTCAGTACTCTTACAGCTCTTTGCAGAGATACCAATTTGACCAAAACTCCAGGTATGATGGTATTTGGGCTGATATCTCCAACACTTTTTTGGAGTGAGTGTGTGCATCCTCACCCCACTTTCTTGACTTATGGAAGCCCTGGCAGCTGAACATTTATCCCACTGAAACCCAACTATAACAAATAGTGTTTAGAATTCCTGTACCACACAGCCTCCAATGCAACTGTTCAACAAATTTTAACTTAAGCATTTTTAAATTACAGTAATTTCAGTAGGTGTAACGAACTGAAAAGTAGGATAAGCAGTCAGAGAGAGAAAGAGAGGAGAGAGAGAGGAGACAGAGATAGATAGAGATAGATAGAGAGGGATAGAGAGGAGAGAGAGAGAGAGAGGAGAAAGAGAGAGAGAGAGAGGAGAGAGAAAGTAGAATCAATGTTGCCTTTTATTCCTGAAGTTTGCGGGGGGTTAATAGAGAAATAAAGATATCACTGGCAAGAGATACTGGAGGAGGAGGCCTATAGCTCCAGGACAATCTGTTATAGTTTATTCAGAGGGAAAGAGAGAGAGAAAGGCAGAGCAAGCTGCTTCTTGCTTGTACTGTGTATCAAGCCCAGTGCAGCTAGAGGGCCTGGGCCTCCAGTTCCCTGTGGCAGGATCTACTCTGGTATTTTTCCTACATCCTCACAACTGCCAGGCTTTACCTTTTTATAGTAGGGAAGTTGCCCATTACAGAAGGACATATCAGAGTACAATTGTTGTTACAGGGGGGGGCATTATCATCCATTAAATATACATTGACAGTAATCTCCTTAAATGCATTATCAAGTAGGGATACACCAACTTGGATGCCAATGTGTATCTGAAGCCATTTAATGTTCAGAAACAAAAGAATAGAATCATTAACTAGCCATAAGAGCTTACTAAATGACAATTATCTCATTCTGAAAAACAACAATTTTCACATATTTACTTGCTGTTGTACTCTTTATCTCTCTTTTGTCTTTCTTTTCTTTTTTAAAAAATAATATTTTTCTCATTTAATTGGACAGAAATGTATTCTGATCAACTATTTCAACAATATGATGCATGGTCTTTAAATAAAGTAACTTATATTTAAAAAAGATTAGACTCCACATCACTAATCATGAGGGAGATGCAAATCCAAACAACAATAAGGTGGGTGAGGTGGCACTAGAGGTAAGGTGTCTGCCTTGCAAGTGCTAGCCAAGGAATGACCACGGTTCAATCCCTCGGTGTCCCATATGGTCCCCCAAGCCAGGGGCAATTTCTGAGCGCTTAGCCAGGAGTAACCCCTGAGCATCAAACGGGTGTGGCTGAAAAACCAAACCCCCCCACCAAAAAAAAAAACCAATAAGGCACTCAGGGGTTACTCCTGGCTCCACACTCAGAAATAGCTCCTGGCAGGCTTGGGGGACCATATGGAATGCAAGAATTTGAACTAATGACCTTCTGCATGCAAGGCAAATGCCTTACCTCTCTGCTATCTCTCTGGCCTCATCAATGAGGTATCATCTCACACCACAGAGACTGGCACATATCACAAAGAAGAGAATATTTGGTGCTGGAGGGGATGTAGAGAAAAAGGAACTTTCATTCACTGCTGGTGGGAATGCCATCTAGTCCAGCAAACAATATGGAGATTCCTCAAAAACCTAAAAATTGAGCTCCCATATGATCAAGCTATACCACTCCTAGGGATATACCCTAGGAACACAAAAATTCAATTCAAAAATTCTTTCCTCACACCAATATTCATTGCAACGCTATTTATAATAGCCAGACTTTGGAAACAACCAAGATGCCCTTCAACAGACAAATGGCTAAAGAAACTGGTACATATACACATATACACAATGGGATATTATGCAGCTCTCAGGAGAGATGAAGTCATGAAATTTTTCTATACATGGATGTACATGGAATCTATTATGCTGAGTGAAATAAGTCAGAGAGAGAGATAGACACAGAATTGTATCACTTATCTATGGGTTTTAAGAAAAGTAAAAGATGGGGCCGGAGAGATAGCATGGAGTTAAGGCGTTTACCTTTCATGCAGAAAGTCGGTGATTCAAATCCCAGCATCCCATATGGTCCCCTGAGCCTGCCAGGAGCGATTTCTGAGCATAGAGCCAGGAGTAACCCCTGAGCATTACTGGGTGTGACCCAAAAACCAAAAAATAAAGTAAAAGACCATTTTTGTAATAATTCTCAGAGACAATATAGATGAGGGCTGGAGGTCCAGCTCATGATATGAACTCAATACAAAGAGTGGTAAGTGCAGTTAGAGAAATAACTACACTGACAACTAACATAACAATATGAATAAATAAGGGAATTAGAAAGCCTGCCTCAAATACAGGCAGGGAGTGTAGGGAGGTGGGAGATTTAGGGCATTAGTAATGGGAATGTTGCACTGGTAAAGGGGTGTGTTCTTTATATGACTGAAACCCAACTATAATTATGTTTGTAATCAAATTATATAAATAAAAATAGTAAAAAAAGATTAATGATAGCAACAGCAATGATAAATTGCATGTTCCTGTGATAAGGTCCAGTTGTAAAGGAGCCTAAGTTATATAAATCTAATAATTTTTTTTTGTGCTATCACTCCAACCCCCTCTAATAAAATTTTTAAAATAACACAAAGCCTTGTTTTATAAACATGAATTTTCTGTTTATTTCACAGAATGAATTTGTTTAGTTCCTCATAACTTAATTTTTGAAACATTAGATATTCCATAACACAGTTTGATGACTTTGACAGAGAAGTGATATTTTATTATTATTAAAGAGACTTCCATAAAATTCTCAAATATTTGTCATTATGGCCAAATGACTATAAAAAGTCATTATATGGCATAAGAAAATAAGATGGACAGAAATGGAATACTCAATTAAAAGTAAAACTCAGAAAATGGAATATCTCAATTTAAAACTAAGACTTAAATCTATAAAATGTTGGAGTTTTGTTTTGTTTTGGGGCCACACATGGTGATGCTCAGGGGTTTCTCCTGAATATGTTCTCAGAAATTGTTTCTGGCTTGGGGGACCATATGGGAAGCCAGGGGATCAAACTGAGGTTCGTATGAGGCTAGTTTGGGCAAGGCAGACACCTTACCACTTGCGCCACTGTTGTATTAAATAATTAACGATGGAGCAGGATGGAGAGGGATGGAGGCCTTTGTCCTTAGGCCCCGGCCACGTGGCTTCATCCCCCGTCAACCGGCGGGTCTGGGGTCCAGGAAAGCGACGGGTATTGAACTCACTCACAGGCAGGCACCAGGAAGCATCATCTTTATTCATGCCCTATTCACCACATGTGTGGCCTATCTCATAACCTTTTAAGCACAGCCATTCTTAGCCCTGCATCTTAACTCCTTTCAGCCATCTTCCCTTTCACCTCCATGCTGGTCAAAGACCAAAAGGCGCAAACCCCAAGAAGCCAGAGAGCCCAGCGGGGCAGAAGGCCCTAATCCCCTGGCTCAAAGGTTTATCTACCTTTTCCAAGACCCCTCCCAGGAATGGGCGGGGTCTTGCAGGTAAGGTCAAGTTACCTAGGGAGAAAGGGTGGGGGATGAGGCTTCATCTCCCCCTTCTCTGAAATATAAATTACCTTTTGTAATCCTAACTCCACCTTTAGCCAAAGGTGGGTTAATATTTTCATGCAGCAACGTAATACAGTGAAAATTAACATACCAGCCCTTTTCAAAAACATAACATTTCTGCAAAATATACTATACACACCTGTAACTTAAAATTCTCAATGCTTTTCTACCAAGCACTATTTCGGAACTTTCATGTTCCTATACTTTTAAACTATATTGGGGGAACTTTCTGTTCCTATTAACCTTCCCTACACACAAGTACTACAGCATAAATACATAACATACATTTTAAAAACAGGCTAAGTACATTAAAATACACACAGTGAAACATTTTGCAATTGAAAATATTAGCTATGGAAGACAAAACACAGTTAAATTATAAAGAAAATGACTTAATGAAGACAAAGATGCAGGCGGTTAGAAATCAGATCTTTAAATGGGCTAAACTGCTAATACTCCTTTTTTTTAAACCACTAACTAACTAAAACTTATCCCACCACTCCAGACCGAAAAGTTGTTTTTTTAATACTATTGGTAATGACCAAATGACAGTAATAGATGGTAATGACAGTATAGATGACCAAATTACATCTTTATTGAGAACATTAATTGGACAAATAAACATTTATTATATCTACCATCTTACATTTTAGAAGAATTTACCATTACTTATAAATTTTTTAGTAATTTACAGGGCCTCAGTGATAACACAGTGGGTAAGGCATTTGCCTTGCATGTGGCCAACCCGGATTCAATCCCTTGCATCCCATATGGTCCCTTGAGCCTGCCAGGAATATGTAATTTATGAGTGTAGAACCAGATATAATATTTGAGTGCCAGTGGGTGTGGCCCCCAAAACAAAACAAACAAAATACTTCTTAGTCATTTATGTAAGAGTGCTGATTATCTGTTGTGTATTGTTATTAGGGACATTAATTGAGCATGTACTATTGTTGTGTATGTAAACATTTTTTTTTTTTGGTTTTTGGGCCACACCCGTTTTGACGCTCAGGGGTTACTCCTGGCTATGTGCTCAGAAATCGCCCCTGGCTTGGGGGGACCATATGGGACGCCGGGGGATCGAACCGCGGTCCTTCCTTGGCTAGCGCTTGCAAGGCAGACACCTTACCTCCAGCGCCACCTACCCGGCCCCGTGTATGTAAACATTTTATGGGATTATTATGTTACTGACCCTACACTGATCGGTGATTGTGCCCTACCCTAGGGTGTGACCTGTCAGTCTGCCCGCACCCTAAGGTGGTACCTGATTCTGCTTCCACCATTGGTATCTGATCCCACCATTGGATGGTACCTGATTCTGGGGGATAAAAACAATGGTCTGTGGAAGGCGGGAGGCCTTTGGCTGGAACTTATGCTGAGTCTTTGGACTTCAGTCTTGTACACTGAATAAAACTAATATTTCCACAAGCCTGACTGTCTGCGAGCTGTTTACCTGCCGTTTCACCTCAGAACCGTCAGCTAGACAGGGTGGCAGATGCGTGCTTCGAGCTGGAGGGGAAAGACCTCATCCTCCATCCCTCCATCAGTCAACCTTTTCAGGGGCTGACTTGCAACATACTATGTGCCAAAAACATACTAAATCTTAATCTTTCTAACATCTTTCTACAAAGGCCACTGAAAAGAATTATAAATCATTTTACTTTATGTTGATGAGAGTTTTAGTAAACATGGCAATCAACACTATCTCAAGTTTACTTTTTAACACCATTTCAAGTTTACATGGCATCTGAATCATTGACTCAGTCTTGTTTCAGAAGAATATCATTATTGATTAACTGTGCTCTAGAAACTTGTGCTTTTTGTTTGTTTGTTTGTTTGGGTTGATTGATTTTTGGGCCACATCCAGCAGCACACAGGGAATACTGGCTCTGCACTCAGAAATCACTCCTGACTGGTTACAAGGGCCATATGGGATACTGGGGATTGAGCCTGGTTTGACTATGCACAAGGTAAATGCCCTATCAGTTGTGCTATCGCTCTGGCTCTTAGAACCTTGTGTTTTTTTTTTGTTGTTGTTGGTGGTGTTTTTGTATTTTGGGTTTTTTTTGGTGGTGGGGTGGTGGTGGTGGTGGTGGTGGTGGTGGTGGTGGTGGTGGTGGTGGTGGTATGGTGGGTGGTGGTGGTGGGGTGGGGTGGTAAGGTGGTGGTGGTGGGGGATAACCTTGTGTTTTAATCAAACAAATGTAGTCCTCAAAAATCATCTAAGCAAACAATACCCTTAAAAATGTTGGGATGGTTCCCGCTCACCAGCCCCAGGGTATCTTTCCCCCCTTCCACCTCCGTCTCTGCCCCCTTCTTCTTCCTCCTCCTTCTCCTGCCTGCCCACCCGCGGGGGGGCCCTTGCCTTCCAGAATGCCCCTATTGTTCCACCCCCAGCCTCCAGCCCTTCTCCTTCCAGCCTGCCTGCTTCCCTCTTTTAAAATAAAAAAGAAAAGTAAAAAAAAAGTGACAATATTGGGTGACAATATTAATATCTGATGACACCAATTTTAGACTCAGAAAAGCTGTAAGGCACAAAGATGGACACTTCATACTAATCAAGGGATATGTGCAACAGGGAGAAATCAGACTACGAAACATATATGCACCCATTGAGAGACCAGCAAATTATCTAATACAATTATTGACAAATTTGAAAGAAGACATCAATAATAACACAATAATTGTGGGAGACCTCAACATGGCCCTGTTAACACTTGATAGGTCAACCAGACTAAAACCCAACAAAAATATACTAGCCCTGAAAAGAGAAATGGAAGAAAGAAGACTAGTAGATATACATAGGACACTCCATCCCCAGAAACATGGATATACATTCTTCTCCAATGTACATGGGTCATTCTTCAGGATAAACCAAATGCTGGCACATAAAACATACCTCCACTAAATCAAGAGGATAGAAATTTTACAGGCTAGCTTTGCTGACCACCAGGCTCTGAAATTAGATGTGAACTACAAAGGGACACAGAAGAAGAACATTAACAACTGGAAATTAAATAGCCTGCTACTAAACAACAAGTGAGTCCAAGATGACATCAAAGAGGAAATAAAAACTTTCCTGGAAACAAACGACAATGAAGACACAAACTATCAAATCTATGGGACACAGTAAAAGCGGTCCTGAGAGGAAGATTTATAGCTTTGCAAGCACACATCAGGAAAGAAGAAGGGGCATATCTGAGCAGCTTAATGATGCAGCTTATAAAATTAGAAAATGATGAACAAAAGGAACCAAAAATAGAGACAGAAGGAAATAACAAAACTGAGAGCAGAAATCAATGAAGTGGAAACCAAAAAAAAAAAAAAAAATAATCCGAAAGATCAACTAAAGTAAAAGTTGGTTTTTTGAAAAAATAAACAAGATTGATAGACAATTGTCAAAACTCACAAAGAAAGAGAGAGAAAATTGATCACCCATATTAGAAATGAAAAGGGAGAGATCACATCAGATATTACAGAGATTCAAAGGGTAATCAGAGACTACTTTGAGAAACTCTATGCCACTATACAAGAGAACCTGGAAGAAATGGATAAACTCTTGGACTATTATAATCTTCCACGGTTGAGTAAGGAGGATGTAGCATGTCTAAACACACCAATCACTATTGAGGAAATTAAAATGGAAATCAAATGTCTTCCCAAAAACAAAAGCCAAAGATCAGATAGATTTACTAATGAATTCTACCAATCCTGGCCAGAATCTTTCATGAAATTGAAAAAACGAGAACACTTCCAAACAGCTTTTATGAAGCCAACATCACCTTGATACCAAAACCAGACAGAGATGCTGCTAAAAAAGAAAATTACAGACCAATATCCCTGATGAACACAGATGCAAAGATCATCAACAAAATCCTGGCAAGTAGGATTTAATGCCTCATCAAGATCATCCACTACGATCAAGGAAGTTTCATCCCAGGAATGCAAGGATGGTTTAACATCCATAAATCTATCAATATAATACACAACATCAACAACAAGAAAAGTAAACATCACATGATTGGGGCCGGCGAGGTGGCGCTAGAGGTAAGGTGTCTGCCTTGCAAGCGCTAGCCAAGGAAGGACCTTGGTTCGATCCCCTGGCGTCCCATATGGTCCCCCCCCAAGTCAGGGTCAATTTCTGAGCGCTTAGCCAGGAGTAAACCCTGAGCATCAAACAGGTGTAGCCCGAAAAAAAAATAACATGATCTTATCAATAGATGCAGAGAAAGCATTTGATAAGTTCCAACAGCCATTCTTGATAAAAACACTCAGTAAGATGGGAATGAAAGGAACCTTTCTCAATATAGTCAAGGCTATCTACCACAAGTTGATGACAAATATTATCCTCAATGGAGAAAAACTAAAACCCTTCCCTCTAAATTCTGGTACAAGACAAGGCTGTCTGATCTCACCATACCTCTTCAACATAGTACTGGAAGTACTTGCTATAGTGATTAGGCAAGAAAAAGACACCAAGGGCATCGAGATAGAAAAAGGAAGAAGTCAAGCTCTCACTGTTTGCAGATGACATGATACTCTACTTAGAAAACCTTAAAGACTCTACCAAAAAGCTTCTAGAAACAATAGATACATATAGCAACGTGGCAGGCTAAATAATTAACACACAAAGATCATTGGCCTTTTTATACACTAATAATGCTTGGGAAGAAATGGACATTAAGAAAACAACCCCATTCACATTAGTGCTACACAAACTTAAATATCTTGGAGTCAACTTGACCAAAGTTGAGAAGGAACTATACAAAGAAAAATATAAAACCCTGCTCCAAGAAATAAGAGAGGACACTAGGAAATGGAAGCACATACCCTGCTCATGTATTTGCAGGATTAACATCATTAAAATGGCAATACTCCCCAAAGCATTGTACAGATTTAATGCAATCTCTCTAAAGATACCATGACATTATTCAAAGAAGTGGATCGAACACTTTTGAAATTCATTTGGAACAATAAGCACCCTCGAATAGCTAAAGCACTCCTAGGGAAAAGGAATATGGGAGGCATTACTTTCCCCACTTTTAAATTGTATTACAAAGCAATAGTTATCAAAACAGCATGGTATTGGAATAAAGACAGGCCCTCAGATCAGTGGAATAGACTTGAATACTCAGAGAAAGTTCCCCAGACATACAATCACCTAATTTTTTATAAAGGAGCAAGAAATCCTAAATGGAGCAAGGAAAGCCTCTTCAACAAGTGGTGTTGGCACAACTGGCTAGCCACTTGAAAAAATTGAACTTAGACCCCCAGCTAACATAATGTATGAAGGTAAAATCCAAATGGATTAAAGACCTTGATATCATACCTGATACCATAAGGTATATAGAACAACACGTAAGTAAAACACTCCATGACATTGAGAGTAAAGGCATCTTCAAGGAGGAAACTGCACTCTCCAAACAAGTGAAAGCAGAGATTAACAGATGGGAATATATTAAGCTGAGAAGCTTCTGCACCTCAAAGGAAACTGTGGCCAGGATACAAGAGCCACCTACTGAGTGGGAGAAACTATTCACCCAATACTCATTAGATAAGGGGCTAATATCCAAAATATGCAAGACACTGACAAAACTTTACAAGAAAAAACATCTAATCTCAGAAAAATAAAGGACTGCTGCCTTGCTCTCTGCCTCCTTTTCTGCAGGAGGCAGACAAGGACACACCTAAAGTAATCTCTTCAGGACTCAACACCAGGTAAACTGTCTCTTCCCAATAAATATGGAGCCATAGGAGAATGGACACTCTGCTTCACTGCACTGCATACATCTTCTAACCCAGTGATGGATAACCTTTTTGAGCCCGAGTGCCCAAACTGCCGCACAAAACCAAAGAATTTCCTCAAAGTGTCAGCACATCAATTAACCTTAATAACAAGATTTTAGTATCTAAAAACTTTATTAATTTTATAAATTTATTAATTGCGGACCTTCCCTCATGCCAGCTGCAAGGCTTTCACATGCCACAGCTGGCATGCATGCCATAGGTTTGCCATAGCTGTTCTAACCCATGAACCACAGCACATAGTAAAAGCCAAACTACAAGCGTGGAAATGTGGAAACAATGCAGGACAACACCATGTATAGAGAATAAAGATTGATTACCCAAAAAGTACCAACTAGCTAAGTATCATCTCAGATAAGTCATTTAGAGAATAAATATGGAGAATGTTCATGGAGCTCAAGGAAAGCGAATAAAGATTGATGACCCAAAAAGTACCAACTAGCTAAGTATCATCTCAGATAAGTCATTTAGAGAATAAATATGGAGAATGTTCATGGAGCTCAAGGAAAGCATAGATCAAGTTGAATTGAACACAAATAAGAATCAAGAGGATATGAAGATAGAAATAAGAGAACTCCAAACTGAAATAATAGGTCTGAGAAATTCAATAGATAAAACGAAAACCTCAGTGGAAAGCCTCTCCAACTGAGTAATAGCAGCTGAGGATAGAATCAGTGAACAGAAAGAGATGAATAACAACTCCATACAACACAAAAAAAAATTGGAAGAGTTTTAAGTCAAACAATCAGACAATGGAAAAAAATAGTCAAAATGTGAAATGAAAACCTCAATGGAAAGTCTCTCCAACGGAGTAAGAGCAGCTGAGTATGGGGTCAGCGAGCTGGAGAATGAGATGCAGAACAACTCCATACAGAAGAAGATATTGGAAAAGAACCTTAAAGCAATCGATCAGACAATGGATAAACTGCTCAAATAATGTGAACATATGAAAATAGAAGTCTTTGAAAAATTCAACAGAAACAATATAGGAATCATTGGGATCTCAAAGACCCATGAAAAGAATGATAATACGACGAGTTGGAGGAAGAGTGAGAAGAGGAAGAGGAGGAGGACGAGGAAGAAGAAGAAGAAGAAGAAGAAGAAGAGGAGGAGGAGGAGGAGGAGGCCGGAGCAGTGGCGTAAGCGGTAAGGCATCTGCCTTGCCTGTGCTAGCCTAGGACGGACCACGGTTCGACCCCTCAGAATCCCATATGGTCCCCTAAGCCAGTAGTGATTTCTGAGTACATGATCAGCAGTAACCCCTGGGCGTCATCGGGTGTGGCAAAAAAATAAACAAGAAGAAAAAGAAGGAAAAGAAGAAGAAGAAGAAGGAGGAGGAGGAGGAGGAGGAGGAGGAATAAGGAGGAGGAGGAAGGAGGAGGAAGAGGAAGAGGAAGATAAAAGAAGAATGGGAAGAAGAGTAAGAAGAAGGGGAAGAGGAAGAAGAGGAAGAGGAGGAAGAGGAAGAAAAAAGAAGAGAAGAAAAAGAAAAGAGGAGGAGGGGCTTGGGATGTGGTTCAATTTGTAGAGAAGATAACTTATAGGTGTTAATCCCTAGATTTGATCCCAGATGATCTCATGTTCATGCTCTAATATTCTCACAACTTGTATGGATTTGTGTATATCTAAAATATGTGATATACTTATGCATGCTCACATATAATAAAGCAACTGTAAAGAAAAGAAAATTTCAATAACCAAAAAAACAACCACTGGATCTAAAAAGGGGGAGAGAAGATGAACAGACATTTCCTTGAAGAAGAGATACAGAAAGGATAGTCAGAATAAAATTATTTGGGAATGTTCCTGTTTCTTCAATCATGAAAGAACCTGAAAAGTTTTTGGTAGTAGTTCCTTTTGAAAGGTTTGAAAGAATTCATTAGTAAATCCATTTGGGCCATGGCTTTTATTTTTAAGAAGACTTTTGACTACCATTTTAATTTTCTCAATAGTGATGGGATTGTTTAGATATGACAGATCATCCTGATACAACCGTGGAAAATTCAGAGTCCAAAAACTTCTACATTTCTCCTAGCTCTTCATGCTTTGTGGCATAAAGTTTCTCAAAGTAGTCTCTTATTACTATTTGGAACTCTGTATTGTCTGTAGTGATGTCTTCTTTTCATTTATAATAGTTATTACTTTATTAGTACAATTTCTTTTTTTTCAATAAAACATTATTTATACAAGTACAACAATTTTAACCAATGGGAGCATAAACACATTTTGATGGCGGGAAGGATAAAGAGGAACCTGGCAGGATGGGGGGAGGGGAAGCAAATTCTTAAACAAATAGCTAATTGATATTTACGCAAATACAATTATTTGTTTAGCCTATTTTCCATTTAGATCTATCTTTTGTGCAAGCAATAAGGATCATAATTTAAACTTTACAAAAACATATCTATAACTACATGCTTGAGAGCAGTTACAAAAACAGGTTCCATGGAAAGGTTAAGGAATCTGGTTAAGCCAGATTCTTTGTGCTGAGCTAAATTTATTTGCAGAGTTTTCTGTTGGTTCGGGGCTATGCAAACTTTTGTGGCTTGAATCAGGCAGGCGGTGAAAAATTCATTCAGAGTTCCTTTGATATGTGGGGTGCTCGGTCTGCCACATCTCCCCCTGTTTAGTATACAATATGGAAGGGACAGACGTGCCTCGGTGGACTGGCCACACTGGGTGAAGAGGTGTGGGGCTTCCAGTCACCGCATCTGCTACCCTTGAGTCAGTCGTTTCCAAAGCTTGGCAAGGCGCGAGCGCACAGATTGAGGTCTATGCGCCAGCTCCTCGATAACTTCAAACTTAAGAGGCGGAGAGTTGGCAGGAGGGGAGATGTCAGGTGTCAGCTGGTCTTCTGAGGTGCATAGTTGTTGGTACAGAACCTTTGAGTCCTTTCTGGTTGCTTCATCCACTTGATTCTTTACGAAGGTGGTGAGTTTGCAAAAAGCCCAAGGACCAAAGGAAACTAGCAACATAAAGCCAATGAAGGGCCCCAAAAAGGCTGGGAGCACTGTTGTTATCCATGGAGTGGTAGAAAACCAATTTTTGTACCAGCTCTCACTCTGCTCTATATCTTTTTGTCTATTTACTAAATTATCCTCTATGTGTTGATGCTATCTCTAGGTAAGCCAAATTTATTTTAAAAAGCAACATTTTACTCTAAGGATGACACAAATTCCCCCCTCCCTCAAATAAAATGTTAATTTTGAACCACGGCGGTTATTCTGCACTCTTTGCTAGGAAATCAACAGTAGTGTAAACTTCTTTAAGTTTGTAAACATTTTTAGCAACAGTTATAAGGCATTAGCAGATTCTAGAGTATGAACCAATAAATAAATATTTGTGCTTACACCAATAACACCTAGGCCTTTTAATAAGGCTAGGGTGATGGCAGTGTTTGATTTTTGTACTGCAGCAGGGGAGAGACACAAGATTATATTTAAGAGGTAATAAGGCAATTTTTGATCTAACAGTCAATTTAGACATTAAAACAACCAAAACACAGTGGTACTAGGACTAAAGAAACAAATGTAAAACAATGGGGGAGATAAGCTAGTGTAACAGGCAAAAAACGTTAAATTGGGGGCAATCATGAACTGAAAGGAGAAATCAACCACAAGAATTTGATTACAATTTTAGGGGGAATCATATTGGGTACCAAAAGGCAAAGATCAAGTTCCACCACCTGTTCCAAGGTGATGCCGAAGTGAGGCTTGGGGCTGGATTGCAGGGCGAGGGGGTCAGAGACAGGCACGGGGTCGCCAAAGCAGAAGGGCGGTTGAGATGAATAGCAGATAGGCAGGGTCAGTGATGGTGGAGGCGTTGACCATCTGCAGGATGAGGTTCCAGGTGGAAACTGGACCAATAGGTTTGATGGTTAATCTAGGCATTAACAAAGCTAATAGTCATGATAAGCAAGAAACATTTTAGTAACAATATGGGGAGAATGTCCAGTGGAGCTGGGGGCTCCCAAAAGACAATGTCCCAAAAGACAATGGGAAAAACTGTACTTCCAACATAGGCATAAAACCTGTAATACACCACCTCTTACCTGCTCTCCCCCAAATGTAAGGTAGTCCTCTGCACCACTTTGGTTCCTTAAAAACTTCGCTAACTTATTTTATTTTTATTTATTTTTTGTTTTGTTTTGTTTTTTTGTTTTTGTTTTGTTTTGTTTTTAATTTATTTCTTTATCTTTTTTAAATGATTGTCCTACATATATATTGGTGAGCATATACTTTTTTAATTCCCCCCCCCTTTTTTTTCCCCCTCGTTTTTGGGTATGTGACCTGTTTCGGTTATCCCATCAATCCACCCACAAATATACAGACATTATAATGTAGCACCACTTCTCCCTGCAAAGGCACACTAAGTAAAGGGGAAATTTTACATAAAAAAAATAACTAACAAGTTTAAGAAAAATCATTTAAGTTCAGTTTAAAAGTTTTTAAACAATTGGCGATTGTTAATTATAAAATTTTTT
Source organism: Suncus etruscus (assembly GCF_024139225.1). Taxonomy (NCBI): domain Eukaryota; kingdom Metazoa; phylum Chordata; class Mammalia; order Eulipotyphla; family Soricidae; genus Suncus; species Suncus etruscus. Next base: position 55,590,344 of record NC_064868.1, on the reverse strand, counting down.
TTGAATGCTGAAGTCTTACAGAAGTCAGGAGGCATTCCCGTGGCATTCAAAAATAACCTTTTTACCTCCTGCCAAGCTGTTTTCTTACAGACTTCCTGCAGCTTCCAGCAGTCCTGTCCTCATTCACTTTAAAACAGCCTGTCACCCCTCCTGCTAGCCCACCATTCCTGCCGGACCTGTTTCTGACTGACTCTGCCTAAGGGGAATGCTGGATGATACTCTGCCTGGCAGCCCTTCTATAAACCTTCAGCATGCCCACTGCTACCAACAACCCTGCTGACCTCCACTGGGGAGCTGAGACTCATCAAGGCATACCTTTGACACAGGTCATGGGCGTGGGACCTTGCTTACTCGGACCATATATGCGCCCCCCCTGTGCAACTATCAAACATTTGCAATCAAACCATTGTGGTTAATAACACTTCCATCTTATTAGTACAATTTATTATTTCTCTTTCTAGCTTTATTTGTGTTTTGTTAGTGGTTTACGATTTTGTTTATTTTTCGAAAAACCAACTTTTGTTTTCGTTGATCTTTTGGATTGTTTTTTTTTTTAATTTATGTTTCATTGATTTCTGCTCTAAGCTTTGTTATTTCCTTTTGTCTACCTATTTTTGGTTCATTTTGTTTATCATTTTTTAATTTAATAAGCTGTTTCATTAAGCTGTTTATGTAGGTCCATTCTCCCTTCCTGATATGTGCATTCAAAGCTATAAAATTTCCTCTTAGTACTGTTTTTTTCTGTGTCCCATTAATTCTCATAATTTGTGTCTTCATTATAATTTATTTCAGGTTTGTCCTTTGTCATTTGTTTCAATTGTCATTTGTTTTTATCTTTGATTTCATCTCTGACCCACAGGTTGTTCAGTAGTGAGATGTTTAATGTCCAAGTGTTAAAGTTTTTCTGCTGTATCCCTTTGTAGTTCACTTCAAATTTCAGTTCATTGTGATCTGAAAAGGTAGTCTGTACAATTTATATCCTCTTAATGTTTATGTTTATCCTCTTATGTTTTATTAGCCAGCATGTGGTCTATCCTGGAGAATGGCCCAGCTGCATTGGAGAAGAATGTGTATCCAATTTTCTGGGCAAGGAGTCTCCCTATATATACACTAGGCTCCTTTCTTTCATTTCTCTTTTCAGAGCTAGTATATTCTTGTTGATTTTCTTTTTTTTCTTTTTCTTTTTTTGGTTTTTGGGCCACACCCGGCAGTGCTCAGAGGTCACTCCTGGCTGTCTGCTCAGAAATAGCTCCTGGCAGGCATGGGGGACCATATGGGACACCGGGATTTGAACCAACCACCTTTGGTCCTGGATTGGCTGCTTGCAAGGCAAACACCGCTGTGCTATATCTCCGGGCCCATTCTTGTTGATTTTCAGTCTGGTTGACCTATCAAAGGGTGACAAGGCAATGTTGAGGTCCCCCACTATTGTTGTGTTGCTATTGATGTCTTCTTTCAGAATTGATAATAATTAATATTTTGCTTGTCCCTCATTGAGTACCCATATGTTTAGAAGAGAGATTTTTTTCCTGTTGTACATATCCCTGGATTAGTACGAAATGTTCATCTTTGTCCCTTACAACTTTTCTGAGTCTAAAGTTTTTGTCATCTGATATTAATATGGCCACTCCATCTTTTTTTTTTTTTGGCAATTAACTAATTGGTTTTTGGGCCAAACCTGGAGATGTTCAGGTACTCCTGGCTCTACACAGAAATCTGAGCTCAGAAAGCTCAGGATACATATGGGATGCCAGGAATCAAACTGGGTTTGTATGTGGTCAGCCACATGCAAAGCAAATGCCTTCCCGATGTGATATCTATCCGGTCTTCTCACTCCAGCTTTTTTAAGGAAAGTTGTTTTTTTGGATGATTATCCCCCAACCTCTGATTTTGACTCTGTCTTTGTTATGTCTATTTAGTTGTGTTTCTTGTAGGCAGCAGAATATTGGATTCAGCATTTTGATACATTTTGTCAATCTGTTTCTCTTACATGGTACATTTAGTCCACTGATGTTGAGATAGATATTTGTCATGGGATTTAGTGATATTTTGTGTAGAAGTTTGGTGTGTCTGTTGATTTGTATTGTCTTAAAGTAGGCCTTTCTGTTTTTCTTTTAAGGCTTGTTTTGAGTCTGTTCAGTTTCCGAGCTGTTGTTTATCCATGAAGCTAAGTATGCTTTCTTCAAACCTGAAAGTGAATCTGGCTGGGTTCAGTATTCTAGGCAAAGCATTCATTTCATTAATTTTTGTTTCTATATACCACCATTGCTTTCTGACCTTGAGGGTTTCTTGTGACATTTCTGCTGTAAATCTTAAGAATGTGCCTTTGAATGTGATTTTCCTTTTTGATCTTGCTGCTTTCAGTACTATATCCATATCTGCAGGATACATTATTGCGACTAAGATATGTCTTAGGGGTGCTTTTCTTGGGTCTCATTTAGCTGGTAATCTTTGGGCATGCAGGATTTGGTTACATGCAGTCTTTATCTTTGGGAGTTTCTATTTAATGGTGTCCTTGACTGATTATTCTTCCTGGAGATTTTCTTTCTGGGTCTCTGGGACTCTCTGCAGAAATCACTGCCAGCTTTCTTTTTGAGCTGTCCCTATGCGATCATGGCGACTGTGTTTGTGGACCAAGTTACAGCTGCAAGGCTTCCTAGAACAAGAAAAATACGGGGATAGTATGTCCACACTCACTCCAAGAAGCCTTCATTTTTGGCCTTTGACAAATATAGGCACTATAACCATACCATTGAACAGAATTTTATTTTTTATATATGTATATAATATTTTATTAATTTTAAATATTTTATATATCCAAATTTACATGAGTTGACATTACATAAAATAAAAACAATCAAAGGGCTGAAGAGATATCTCAGGAGGTCAGGGGCTTGCCTTGCACAGAGCTCATCCTATTTCAATTCCCAACACCACATACAGTCACTGGAGCACCCCAAGAGTATTGTCACCTTGTCAGTGAATACAGGCCCCTCCCACCAAAATGAAATATTATTTTAAAAAGTGTTTACTATGAACTAATATCAGTTAAGTTATCCAAATTCTAAAAGTAACTCCACAGTTTCAAAGATGGCTAATATCAACGGTGGGACATCCCTAACAAAGTTGATGCTAAAGAAAGCAGGACAAAGATATATGGCTTGTACCTATAAAATTTCTTTTCTTCGGCAATAAATTCTATGAGAAATTCTGAAACCAAGAAATGCATGTTGATAAAATAAAGGCTTCACTGAAATTGACATAATTCTGTTGGATTCAGATATCTAACAACTGGAGAGCCTTGTTCATATCTGGTATTTCTCTGCTCTCTGTCTCTCTTTCTTTTCCCTTTCTTCTGTCTCTCTCCTTTCCTTCCTTCCTTCACATTCCCTTCTCTCTCCCTGTCCACTTTGTTCTTTTCTAAAATTTTATTTTATTTTATAAATCTTTACTTAAGCACCATGATTACAAGCATGCTTGTAGTTGGGTTTCAGTCAAAACAGAATACTCCCCTTCACCAGTACAACATTCCCACCATCAATACCTCCCCTCCTCCCCCACCCCACCTATATTTGCTACAGGCATTCCACTTCTTTCATTCTTTAACATTGTCATGCTAGTTTGAACAGAATTTTAGTGTACTAAAAACATCCCTTTTTTTGGGTGGGGGGAGATTACATGCCCTACCAGCTGTACTATCTCTTTAGCCTCATATCTTCACACGTCTTAAATTTGGGATATTTTTCTTTGTTTTTAGGCATTACTTGGTGGTGCTCATGGCCTACACCTTTCTTTCCACTCAGGAATTATTCTTTGCAGTGTTCTAAGGACCATATGAGTTTCTGGGGATAGAATTCATGTCTTTCTTGTTTAAGGAAAATGCCTTATCCACTAACTATACTGTTACCTTAGCCACCTAGGATTTTTCTTTTTATTCTTTTTTAGGTAATTTTAGATTTTACAGAAAAGTTTCAAGAATAGTACAAAGAATTGTATACTCTTCACCTAGACATGTCAAGTTTAACCTTTTATCACATTTATCTATATTATTATCCTGTCTCATATATATTACATTTTATATAATATAAATTATATATATATATAAAATTGGTTTTTGGGCCATACCCGGCGATGCTCATGGGTTACTCCTGGCTGTTTGCTCAGAAATAGCTCCTGGCAGGCACGGGGGACCATATGAGACACCGGGATTCGAACCAACCACCTTTGGTCCTGAATTGGCTGCTTGCAAGGCAAACGCTGCTGCGCTATCTCTCCGGGCCCGCCTCTATATATTTTTATGTCTAGTTCATAAGATAGTGAATTATTTACTTAAACACAGGAAAAAATTGAAAATCAAGAAATTATTATGGCTACCATGCTATTGAATTTATAAAATCTGTAGAACTTATTAAAAAATCACCACTTTCCTCAAAAATATCCTTAATTTATTTAGAAGGCCTCAAGTAACTCTGAGCAGTTATTAGAGCCAAGGGTGCTCTCAATGATGTTAAGGTGCCATGTAGTGGCACGTGTTCTAACATGTAAGCCTTCTGCACACAGGAATCATTTCTAGCAGTGCTTAGAGAACCATGTGGGATGGCAAGGATAAAATACAGGTTGGCCTCAGACAAGACAAGTGACCTACTCTCTGTACTCGCACTCTGGCCTTCTTTTAAATAGATGTGTTTCTCAGTTTATCTTAGAGCTCTTCTTAAATAGGCAAATGTTCCTCAGTCTATTTCATTTATTTTTTATAACTATTTTACTTAAGCAACATGGATACAAAATTGTTCATGATTGAGCTTTATTCATACAGTATACACCACCATTTATTAGTGCACATTTCCCACCATAAAAGTCCCCAGTTTCCTCCTACCCACCCCTTCCTGCCTCTGGGACAGATAATTAATTCTCTCTTCTTTTCCCCCTTTTTGATACTATGGTTTGCACTATTGTTAATGAATGGGTACCATTCATATCACTTTATCCTTTTGAGCATCCAGTTCTTATCCACAGTAATCAGTTCCAACTATCATTGTCATAGTGGAGGCTTCTCTACCATAACTGTACTTACCACTCTTTGTAACAAGCTTCTCTGTGGCTACCATTGACTGGTCCACCTGGCCTTCATCTCTATTGCCTCTGGATATTATTACCATACTATATTTTATATTTCTTATATACCACAAATAATTGAGATTTTTTAATGTTTATCTCTCTCCTTCTGACTCATTTCAAACAGTATAATACTCTCCATGTCCATCCATGGATAAGCTAATTTCATGACTTCATTTTTTCCTAAGAGCTGCATAGTATTCCATTGTGTAGGTGTCCCAAGTTTCTTTAGCCACTCATCTGTTATCAGGCACTTGGGTTGTTTACAGATTCTGGCTATTGTAAATAGTGCTGAGATGAACATAGGAATGAAGAAGTCTTTTCTGCATGTTTCTAAGGTATGTTTTTAGGAGTGATATTGCTGAATTATGTATATAGAAGCTCAATTTTTAGTTTTTTTTTTTTTTTGAGGAAAATCCATACTACTTTCCAAAAAGATTGGTCCGGTCTGTATTCCCACCAGTAGGGAATGAGAGTTCCTTTCTCAGTGCATCTGCCAGCACTGGTTGTTCTTGTTCTTTGTAATGTGTGACAGTCTCTATAGTGTAAGATATCTCATTGTTTTTATTTGTATCTCCCTGATGATTAGTGAGGTGGAGCACTTTGCATGTGCCTGTTGGTTATCTGTATTTCTTCTTTGAAAAAATGTCTGTTAATTTCTTTTTCCCAGTTTTGGATGCGGGTAGGTGTCTTCTGACTCTGACTCTTTTTCTATATTTTTAGGGCACAACTGGAAGTGACTAGAGATGGTGCTCATAGGATTGATTATACTCTGTAACAAATTGCAGTCACCGGTGTATAAATTAGGCTAGAGTCTTAATCCCTGTACTAGCTCTAGAGCCCTGACTCTGACATTTTCTTTTGACAAAGAAAGCAGTCTGATTGTTTTCAGACCTACCCACAAGTTGGATTTGACTGATATAAATTAGATTCAGTAATATTATTGATAAGAACACCACAGAAGTGATGGCATTCCATATCATGAGGCACTAACTTACTGTTTTTATTTTATTTTTTAGCTATACCTATTTATGATCCTGACTCTTAGCTCAGGGATCACTCATGGTGAAGGTCGGGGACTATATGGTTATCCGAATTGAACCAATGCTGACAGACTTTAAGACAAGTGCCTTACCTGATGTACAATGGCTCCAGCACCATGGAAGAATAATTTTCTTTTTCAACATTTATTTATGTATATCTGCATGCATTTGTGGATGTTCATTTTATTTAATGTATTATAACTATTAATATAATTCTTCTGTTTGATGTTCAAATGCCCCATATTTGTCCATAAGGACAGCCATCTCTATTTTGGGGCATGGTCTCCATGATTCTTTAGGCATGTCTTTATCTATGGCTTTACAGACTACCCCAGAACATCTTGTACTTTCCCTGCTCCATTCAGCCTTGGACCTAGTACTTCCACAAAAGTGTTCTGTTTTTTAGTAGAAGATGATATTCAGAAAGTGAGATTTGGCAACTAATATTTATAACTATGTCTTAAGACTTTGCTTTTTTTGAGTTAGGAGAGGGAATTTTAAAGTTAGAACACTGCCAAGCAAATGTTCTTTGTTCTAAGTGTTGGGATATGGGAAATATCTGCCTATAAAGTGATTGGATGTTGGTGTCATTTTAGAGGGACTAATCCTTGTGCTGCCTGGGGAACTATGCAGTGCTGGGGGTCCAAACCTGGGTCTCCAAAACACAAAACAATTACGTTAAACCTTGAGCTATCTCCATGTTTCTATTGATAGATTTTGAAAGAATTTGCACCTTGTGAGATACCACAGAGATTCATAGGAAAGAACAAAATTAAGGAACAAAAGAGAAGCTGGGTTAAAACAGTGAAAGAATAATAACAGCTAATGGCTTCTATTCACTGTGTGCCAAATAGTGGGTTGGGAGCTTTACAAATATCTCTGGTCTTTACAGTAATCCTGGAAGACAAAATGAACTTGGCTGACTGGCTAGTAATATCATCCAAAATGCTAATACAGAGAGGCAGGAAGATGGTGGAGGTCAAAAGAGCACATTAAGCATAAAAAGTGCATTTATATGTATTTTGGAAATGTTATATAAGCATAATCAGCTTGGAATTTAAAGACTAAGGCTCTAGTCTCAGTTCTTACACCCACTAATTGTAAGATCTAAGGTGGTCATGTAGTCTCTTTAAATATCACCTGATTGGGAATGTTGCACTGGTGAAGGGGGGTATTCTTTACATGACTGAAACCCAACTACAATCATATTTGTAATCATGGTGTTTAAATAAAGATATTAAAAAATAAACATCACTTGATAACTCACAGTGTTGTTATGAGAATATAATTAAATAATGCTCAAAAAGATTGTAAACAATGAAGTGTTAAACAATTGTGGTATATTATTATAATTATGTGAAATATATACAACTGCAGTATTATATTATAAAGTATTATATGTTATTATACAAATGTGGTTATTAATATTTTTATTTAAGCACCATGATTACAAACATGTTTGTAATGGGTTTCAGTTATGAAAAAAGAACATCCCCCTTTACCAGTGCAACATTCTCACCACCAGTGCCCCCCATCTCCATCCTCCCCACCTCTGGCCTATATTCGAAACGGGAATTTTATTTCTCTCAATCACTACCATTATTATGATTGTTATCAGTGTAGTTATTTCCCTAACTGAACTCACCACTTTTTGTAGTAAATTTCATATTGTGGGCTGGACCTTCCAGCCCTCATTTTTATTGTCTGTGTGTATTATTACAATAATGTCTTTTATTTTTCTTAAAACCCATATATGAGTGAGACTATTCTGTGTCTCTCTCTCCCTCTGACTTATTTCTCTCAGCATGATAAGTTCCATGTCCATCATGTGTAGGAAAATTTTCATCTCTCCTGATGGCTGCATAATATTCCATTATGTATATGTGCTACAGTTTCTACAGCCATTTATCTGTTGAAGGGTATTTGGGTTGTTTCCAGATTCTGACTATTTTAAATAGTGCTGCAATAAATATAGGTGTGCAGGAGAAATGTTTGTATTTTGTACACACAAAAGTGTTCCTAAGGTATATCCCTAGGAATGGTATAGCTGGATCATGTGGGAGATCAATTTCCAGTTTTTTTTAATGAATCTCCACTTTGTTTTCCATAAAGACTGGACTAGACAGCTTTCCACCAGCAGTGAATGAGAGTTCCTTTCTCCTCCTATCCCCACAAGCACTGATTGTTCTTGTTCTTTGTGATGTGTGTCAGTCTCTGTGACATGAGATGGTATCTCATTGTTGTTTTGATTTGAATCTCCCTGATGATTAGTCATGTGAAGAATTTTTTTCATGTGCCTTTTGGCCATTTGTATTTCTTCTTTGAAGAAGTGTCTGTTCATTTCTTCTCCCCATTTTTTGATGGGATTAGATGATTTTTTTCTTGTTAAGTTTGGTCAGTACCTTGTATATCTTAGTTGTTAGCTCCTTATCTGATGGGTATTGGGTGAAAAGTTTCATTCTGTGGGTGGCCTTTTTATCCTCGTCACTATTTCCTTTGAGGTGCGGAAGCTTCTCAGCTTAATAGAGTCCCATCTGTTTATCTCTGCTTCCACTAGATTGGAATGTGAGGTTTCCTCCCTGAAGATGCCTTTAGTCTCAATGTCATGGAGAATAACAACCTACTTGTTGTTCTATATACCTTATGGTTTTGGGTCTGATATTAAGGTCTTTAATCCATTTGCATTTGACCTTTTTGCATGGTGTTAAATGGAGGTCTGATTTTGCTTTTTTGCATGTGGCTGACCAGTTTACCATCACCACTTGTTGAGGCTTTCCTCATTTTTTATTTCCTTTTTTTCCCTTCATTTTTATTTCTTGCCCCTTTATCAAAAATGAATTTATTGTATATCTGTGGAACATTCTCTGAATACTCAAGTCTATTCCACTGATCTAAGGATCTGTCTTTCTTCCAATACCATGATATTTTAATGACTATTGCTTTGTAGTACAATTTAAAGTCAGGGAAAGTGATGCCTCCCATCTTTTTACTAAGGGTTGTTTTAACTATGCATGTGTGTTTATTGTTCGAAATGAATTTCAGGAGTGTTTGATCCACTTTTTTTTAGAATGTCATGGGTATTCTTAGAGGAATTGCAATAAATCAGTACAAAGTTTTCCAGAGTATTGCCATTTTAATTATGTTAATTCTACAAATCTATGAATAGGGTATGTATCTCCATTTCCTTGTGTCCTTTATTTTTTGAAGCATGGTTTTGTAGTTTTCTTTGGATAGTTCTTTCACTTCTTTAGTTGACTCCAATGTATTTGAGTATGTGTGGCACTAATGTGAATGGTATTGTTTTTTTTAATGTTCATTTATTCTCTATAATTATTTTTATAAGAATGCCAATCAATGCTGGCAGAGATGTAGAGAGAAAGGAGCTCTCATTCACAGCTGGTAGGAATGCTGACTAGTCCAGCATTTATGGAAAACAATATGGAGATTCCTCAAAAACTGGAAATTGAACTCCCATATAACCCAGCTATACCACTCTTAGGAATATACCCTAGGAACACAAAAACACAATACAATAATGCCTTCCTCACACCTATATTCATTGCAGTGCTATTTACAATAAATAGTCAGACTCTGGAATGCCCTTCAACAGATGAATGGTTAAAGAAACTGTGGTACATATACACAATGAAATATTATGCAGCCGTCAGAAGAGATGAACTCATGAAATCTTCCTATACGTGGATGTACATGAAATCTATTAAGTGAAATAAGTCAGAGGGAGATATATAGACACAAAATAGTCTCACTCATCTATGGGTTTTAAGAAAACTTCAAGACAATACTGTAATAAGGTCCAGAGAAAATATAGTTAAGGGCTGGATATCAATATCAATAGCAACACAATAATAAAAATCAAATAATTTTTCCATTTTTTTCAGGTTTTCATGTTTCGTGCCATAGAGTTTCTCAAAGTAGTTTCTGACTACCATTTGAATCTCTGTAGTACCTACTAGTCCACTTTCTTCCATTTCTCTTTTCAGAGCTAATATATTCTATTGGATTTCAACCTTGTTGACCTATCAAGGTGTGTCAGGGCAGTGTTGAGATCTCCAACTATTATTGTGTTGCTATCTTCTTTCAAGTTTTTAGACAGTTTTATTAAATATTGTTTATTAAATATTTTATTAAATATCGTGCTTCTATGTTTAAGAGTGTGATTTCTTTTTGTTGTACATATCTTTTGATTAGTATGAAATGACCATCTTTGTCCTTTACAACATTTCTGAATCTAAAGTTTGTTTCATCTGATACTAATTTGGCCACTCCAGCTTTTTAAAGGGTGTTGTTTGCTTGGATGATTTTCCTCCAGCCTTTGATTTTGAGTCTATGCTTGTTCAGATTATTCAGATATGTTTCTTGCAGGTTTCTTGTAGGTAGCAAAACTTTAGATTTAGATTTTTGATCCATTTTGCCACTCTGTGTCTCTTCACTGATCTATTTAGTCCATTAACATTGAGAGAGATAATTGTCATGGGATGTAGTGTCATCTTTGTCTAGAAGTTTGGTTGTTGGTTGGTCTTTCTTTCCTTAAAGTAGACCTTTTCAGATTTTCTTTTAGGGTTGGTTTTGAGTTTGTAAAGTTCTGAACTGTTCTTTATCCATGAAACCATGTATACTCCCTTCAAGCCTGAAAGTGAGTCTGACAAGGTGCAGTATTATAGGTGAAACATTCATTTTGTTGAGTTTTGTCACTATATCCCATCACCGTCTTCTGGTCTTGAGGGTTACTTGTGAAAGTTCTGCTGTAAATCTTAAGGATGCTCCTTTGAATGTCATTTCTCTTTCGATCTTGCTGCTTTCAGTATTGTATCTCAATCTGTGGGATTCTTCATTGTGACTAGGATTTGTCTTGGCGTACTTTTCTTTGGGTCTCTTTTTTTAGCTGATACTCTTTGGACATGCAGGATTTGGTTGCGTGTAGTCTTTAACTCTGGGAGTTTCTATGTAATGATGTCCTTGACTGTTGATTCTTCCTGGTGATTTTCTTCCTGGGTCTGAGACTCCAATGATTCTTACGTTGTTTCTGTTGAATTTATCAAACACTTTATTTTTATCTGTTCACAATCTTTGAGTATTTTTGTCTTTGTCTGATCATTTGCTTAATGCTCTTTTCCAATATCTTCTGCTGTATAGAGTTGTTATTCGTCTCATCTTTCAGCTTACTAATTCTATCCTCAGTTGCTGTTACTCTGTTGGAGAGGCTTTCCATAGTTTTTCATTTCATCTACCGAGTTTTTCAGTCCCATTATTTTAGTTTGGAGTTTTTATATTTCTATCTTTGTGTTCTGTTAAGATCAATATGTGCTTTCTTTGAGTTCTATGAACATCCTCCATATTTCTATTCTAAACTCCTCATTTGAGAGGCTAATTAGGTGGTTGGTAGTTTTTGAGTCATCAGAGCTGCCATCTTCATTCTCTATGCATGTTGTTATCCTGCGTTGTTTCCCCATTTCCAGGCTTGTAGTGTGGTTCTTACTATGTGTTGCAATGGGGTTCATGTTTTGGTCCCACCCTTTGTGGGCAGAGACAAGCCTACCTGTGCACTGGGTGCTTGAGAGCATTTTTTTTTGATGGGGTCTTTTTAGGCTGTTGCATACTGGGAATCAGGAAACCAGGCACATGTGCTGCTCTTTATAGAGTCCCCTTTAGCCCAAACACAAGCAGTAATTAGCCCCCATTCTTGTGTGCAGAGAGAAGCCTACCTGTGCACTGGGTGTTTGAGAACTTTATTTTGCTGGGGTCTTCTTTGGTTGTTGCACACCAGGAAAGTTTTCTCATTTCTACTTTTAAATCCTTTTGAGTCTTATTGGCTGTCCATTCCATGGGGTCTTTGAATTCTTTGAATATTCTCCACATTTCTCTCTAATGTGCTCATCAGAGAGGATATATAGGTGGCTGATTTTAGTTGGGCTCTCAGAACTACGATATTCATTCACTAAGTGTTGTGGGCTTTGAATTGTTTTCCCACTATGAAGTTAGAATGTGTTGGTGTTTTTTAGGTGGTGTTGTGGGGCTCATTGACTAGAATAAATATGCAACAGCAGAGCAAAGTGGAGTGGCTACACTCTTCTCTTGTTGCACTACCCTAAATTCAGAATGGCCTTTTTGACTCCAGAAGCTGCTCCGATCACCATTGCTGCTGGTCTTTGGTCCTTTTGTGTCAAGGCCACTCTTTTCTTGTGGTGAAGGTACTTTAGTTCAAAATGCAGTGTGGACTCAAGGCCCTGCCTGGGTCACCTAGAAAGGGTACCAGGGTCAGGAAAAAGAATGTCCACAGGAAAAAAGATTCCCAGCCTTACTGTCACTGCTGGCAGTGTTGTAGCTATATCATAGTTGTGCTGCCACTCTCCAAATAGCCAAATTGCAGGGCCCTCCTGCCTCGCTTAGTCTTTCCTCTGCTGCACTCCCTCGGTGCTAATGTCCACATCCCATGAACTCAGCCATGTTGATAGGCCTTTGTGTTGCTATTGATATATTTCTTCAAATTTGTAAACAATTGTTTTAAATATTTTGCTGGTCCTTTATTGGGTGTGTATGTGCTTAGGAGTGTAATTTCTTTCTGTTTTACATCTCTTGATTATTAAGAAATGTCCATCTCTGTCTCTTATAGCATTTTAAAGTCTAAAAAAACCCGTGTCATCTGATATTAGTATGACCACACTAGCCTTTTTAAGGGAGGTGTTTGCTTGGCTTTGAACCTTTGACTTTGAGCTGATGTTTGTTCTGACTATTCAGATGTGATTCTTGTAGGCAGCAAAATGTTAGATTCAACTTTTTTTTTGGGGGGGGTTACACCCGGTGAGACTCAGGAATTACCCCAGGCTCTGGGCTCAGAAATCACTCCTGGATTGGGGGACCATGTGGGATGCCTGGGACTGAGTCCACATCCATCCTGAGTCAGCTGCATGCAAGGCAAGCACCCTACCACTGTGCTACCACTCCAGCCCCCTGGATTCAGCTTTTTGATCCATTCTGCCACTGTGTCTCTTAGCTGATGCATTTAGTCCATTGATGTTGGGAGAGGTAATTGTCATGGGATATAGTGTCATCTTTCTGTAGAAGTTTGGTGTGTCTGTTGATCTGTCTTGCCTTTAAGTTGACCTTTCAGTTCATTTTTTCAGACTGGTTTTGAGTATGTAAAGTTCTGAGCTGTTGTTTATCTGTAAAGCTGCATATCCTTTCTTCAAATCAGTATGTTATTCTCTGGCTGGGAGAAGTACTCTTGGTGAAGCATTCATTTTATTGAGTTTTACCACTATATTCCAACACTGCCTTGGTTCTTGAGGGTTTCTTGTGACAGATCTGCTGTAAATCTTAAAAATTCTCCTTTGAATGTAATTTCCCTTTTTGATCTTGCTGCTTTCAGTATTGTATCCCTATCTGTGGGATTTGTCATTGCGACTAGGATGTGTCTTGGGGTGCTTTTCTCTGGGTTTCTTTTAGCTGATACTCTTTGAACATGCAAGATTTAGTTGTATGCAGTCTTTATCTCTGGGAGTTTCTCTGTAATGATGTCCTTGACTGATGATTCTTTATGGGAATTTCTTCCTAGGTTTCTGGGAATCCAATGATTTTTTAAAATATATTTTTATTTAAGTAACATGATCATATTTGGGTTACAGTCATAACCAGAACACCTACCTTCACCAGTGTAACATTACCCCCTCCTCCTTCCCATCCCCTGCCTGTATTCGAGACAGGCATTCTACTACAGTTATTTGTTTTTAAGTTCGGTAAGTTGCATTTTTTTTCTTAAAAGATAAGAGTAAAAAAATATAGTAAAGGTTTGATAGTGGGAATCACCATTGTTTGCAGAGGTCCAGAAAAATGGGAAAATGGAGAAAAACTCCTTGACCTGATTACAAAAAGGCCTCACTCTAGAAGTTTATTGGCATAAGACAGACTCTGAGTTCCAGGCATACCAGTTCTTCCAACTCCAGTCATTCTCAAGGTCCTGGTGAAACTTTGCACACTTTAGCTATTGTTGGTATCAGATTCTTATATTAAAGATTCTGGATTCTGTGCATTTCTTTCATCGATGTCAGGCTGATGTGGAGCATCCTCTAGTTTCAGCATACCATTAAATGCAGAGCGATCTGTCCTGCATGCAGTCTGTTGCTGAGTCGTCTGGGTGTTGGGAGCACTCTTTGGAGTAAGTCACTGCCAAAGCAGTGGTAGGTCTTTCCTGGTAGAGGCTTGGATCCTGGTAATGTTAAAGACAGTTGTGGTTGTTTCCATAGATGGTATCCATTGTTCAGGTGTGTGTGGGCGATGCCCATTCTTCTGAGGCCTGAGCCAAATCATTATGCCAATGTTCAGGGTAAAAGGCCTAATTACATTACCAAATTTGTGTTCCCATCTCTATTAGATAAGAACTTGTTTGTATATGTATTATTTGTTTGTTTTGCTCCCACTTATTTGTACAGTGGTGTTTGATTTTTGACAATGCCTTTACCAAAAATTTTATGCAGAGTTCTGCATACATTTTCTTTTATCTACCTTGTGGTTTCAGATTTTTATAGAGGTCTTTATTTTTTTAATTTTTGGGGGGGCCACACCTGTTTGATGCTCAGGGGTTACTCCTGGCTAAGTGCTCAGAAATCGCCCCTGGCTTGGGGGGACCATATGGTTCATGGGGGATCGAATCACGGTCCTTCCTTGGCTAGCGCTTGTTAGCGCCACCTCACCGGCCCCTATTTTTTAATTTTTAATTTTTGGGTTTTGGGCCACACCCAGTCATGCTCAGGAGTTACTACTGGCTATGCTCTCAGAAATTGCTCCTGGCTTGGGAGACCATATGGAATGTCTGGGATCAAACCCAGGTTCTTCCTGGGTCAGCCACTTGCAAGGCAAAAGCCCTACATCTGTGCTATCACTCAGGTCCCTATCAGTCTTTAATCCATTTTTAATTTAACTTTTGTTCATCACATCAAAGAGATATAATTTCCCTTTATTGAAAGTAATTAACCAATTTTTCCATCACTGTTTCTTGAAGAAGATTTTCATTCTCTGCTTCTTATTTCTTTCCCCTTTATCAAAGATTAATTATCGTAAACCTGAGGATAAAGTCTCAGAATATTCAAATCTATTGCATTGATCTGAGGGCCTGTCTTTACTCCAATATAATGCTATATTAATGACTACTGCTTTATAGTACTGTTTAAAGTTGGGTAAATTAATTTGCCCCTCTTTTTTCCCAAGGATTGTTTTAGATCTTTGTAGATGTTTATTATTCTATATAAATTTATGATGTTGGGCCTATTTTATTAAAAATATGTCCTGGGCATTCTTATAGGTTTTGTATCTATTGTATACTATGATTTGAGAAGTATTGCCATTTTAATATTATTTTCCCAATCTATGATCAGGGAATATAGTTTTAGTTCTTTGTGTCCACTTTTATTTCTTTAAATAGTGTTTTGTATTTTTGTTTTATGGGTCTTTCACCCCTTAGTCAAATTGACTGCAAGTTACCTAATTTTCTGAGACACAATTGTGAATGGAATTTTTAATGTCTCTTTCTTCTCTTTCATTATTGTATATAGAAGAGCAATGGGGTTTTGTGTATTGATTCTGTAGCCTGCCACTTTACTATATAAATCTATTGTTTCTAGTAGCTTTTTTTGTAGAGTCCTTAGGATTTTCTAGATATGATATCATGTCATCTGAACACAGTAAGTGCTTAGTTTCTTCCTTTCCTATCTGGATGCTTTGATATGTCTTTCTTGTCTAATTTCATTTTTTTTTTGGTTTTTGGGCAACACCGGCAGTGTTCAGGGGTTACTCCTGGCTGTCTGCTCAGAAATAGCTCCTGGCAGGCACAGGGGACCATATGGGACACCGGGATTTGAACCAACCACCTTAGGTCCTGGATCGGCTGCTTGCAAGGTAAACACCACTGTGCTATCTCTCCAGGCCCTTCTTGTCTAATTTCTATGTAGGTTGCTTCTATTACTATATTGAATAGGAGTGTTGATATGGGACAACCTTATCATGTGCCAGAAAAGGCTTTTGGATATTTCCCATATAAAATAATGTTTGCCATGGTCTTGTCATAAGTGGCTTTTATATACTGAGAAAAGTTCCTTCAATTCCCATCATTTTGAGAGTTTTTATTATAAATGGGTATCAAATACTTTTTATGAATCTATTGGTATGATAACGTGATTTAATTCTTTTGTTGATATGCTCTATTATGTTTATTGACTTGCATATGGTAAACCATCTTGCATCTCTGTAATGAATCCTACTTGGTCATCATATATGAACTTGAGTTGTTGGATTCTAGTTGTTGGATGCTAGAATTTTGTTGAGGATTTTTCATCTGTGTTCGTCAAAGATACACGTATATAAATATGTTCTTTTTAAAAATTATTTAAACTCCCCCTGCAAGAAAAGGCAACCAACTCCCCTGCGGATTCATGCTGCATGGCCCTCCCTACCAAATCCCCCTACCATGGACTGTTACTTGAAACCGGACTTAGCTCTAAAAGTATCCCCAATGCAAGAACTCTTACAAGACCTCCCTGCTGCAAATCCTTTGCCAATCTCAAGAAGGTCAGGGGGAGTGATGGAAAGGTGCCTGGGAACCCACACACCACAAGAAAATCACAAAAGACAATGGGGAAACCTATACTTCCAACATAAGTATAAGACTGGTATTACACCACCTCTTTACCTGCTTTTCCCCAAAAGTAAGGTAGTCTCATGCATCACTTTGTTCCTTTAATTATTTTGTTAATTCATTTTTTAAATGTTTGTTCTACGTATACATATGTGAGCACATATACTTTTATTCCTATTTTTATCTTTTTTTGATGTGTGACCTGTTTCTGTTTTCTTCTCTGTCCACCCCCAAATGCACTGACAATATAAAGTAGCACCATTTCTCCCTGCAAAGGCACACTAAAAAAGGGGGAAATCTTACATACAAAAAAGAGCTCTTGGGCCCAGAGAGATAGCACAGCGGTGTTTGCCTTGCAAGCAGCCAATCCAGGACCAAAGGTGGTTGGTTTGAATCCCGGTGTCCCATATGGTCCCCCGTGCCTGCCAGGAGCTATTTCTGAGCAGACAGCCAGGAGTAACCCCTGAGCACCGCTGGGTGTGGCCCAAAAACCAAAAAAAAAAAAAAAAAGAGCTCTTATCTACTAGGGATAAGAACTCATACTTGTTTACAATACAGGGATATCTCCCACCTTGAAAATACATCACGCGGACCCAACTAAGACCTCAGGTGATTAGACACCATCCGTCCAACCTTGAACCCTGGATCCCAGACATAGAATCGACACAGTTCTTCACAACAGCTACAGGAAACAAATCCCATCCCGGACATCCTTAATACCGCTGGGCCACCAACAAGTGCCAGCTCTAATATGATATCCTGACAAGGAAAATGGGAACAACTTGACCTAAGAACAGGTTATCCTACCTCACCAGCTAACAATAAGACAAAATCAGAAGACTTGTCACCCTTTGGTCAGTCCAAAAGCCAAGTTCATGATTTACAGATGACTGGCTGCTAGAACCATGACTGACTGAATATATCTTGAGACCAATAAAAAAGCCCTAGTCTAGGGTTTGAACTACGACCCGCACAACAACCATGATCTCCAGTTCGAGAGGTCTGGCAGAGACAATTGCAACGGAATGGGGCTTCTGGAAACACAATGAAAGACGCTATCCTAGGTTCTATCCTAAGATCAGTGCAAAGAACAAGACCACTAACCACAGAAGATGGATTAAAATGACAGTGAGGGAACAGAACTTCTAGAATGACAAAGAAAGACTTCATCATAAATCCCACTCCTGGACCTGTGCAGATATTGAAATCTCTGGATACAGAGGTCTTATTTCATCACCCAGGACGGAGCAGAAATCTTCCAAACACCACGAAAGCACAACCAGTAGAGTAAATGAACCTGAACGGAGTCTATAGTTAATCCCATGACAATATACCCCAAGGGTGGAGAAACCCCATAGGACTTAGGCCAAGTGAATTCCTTTTCGAATGACCCCAATGTTTACTTTGCCAGTGCAGGACGGAAAAAAAGGCAAAAAGCACAACACATTTTTTATTTTTTATATATTATTTTTTCTTCATTTATTATTATTATTATTATTATTATTATTATTATTATTATTATTATTATTTACCTATCTACTTTTTGTCGATTTCTTTGTTTTGGTGTGGTTATTGAAGTTGTTGTCCCCATTTATATTTATATTGTTTATTTATTTATTTTTGTTTTCTTTTCTTTCTTTATGTGCTCTGCCATGTTTTTTAACTCAAGACCATGGCTTTTTTTGTGGTGCCTATTGTTATCACTGGAGTGCTCACTGGATATTTGACACTTCTTTTTGTACTGTTGGGGTGTTTCACCTTCTTTTTCTCCTTCGTCTCTCAAACTGACGATGAGAGCCTCTAGAAGGATTCCACTCATTTTCGGCATATTAGACTTTTACCCCAGTTTATTACTTTTCTCTTCTTCAAATAAAACCACATAACTTGAACTATCTAGTCCTTCCTCCTGGTTAGAGGAGGCACCAAGACCAAGACTACTAAGTAGTAAGCTAGGTACAGAGGGAACCACATATTCCCGCAGCCCAGGGGTGAGGGAGGAGGATATGGGAGGTAGGATGAACACGGAGGTGTAGGGAGGACAAATCGGTGATGGGAACCCCCCTGATTTTATGTAAATATGTACCTATAATATTATTGTCAACAATATGTAAGCCACTATGATCAAAATAAAATTTATATTAAAAATTGTTTAAACTGCCCTGATTTACAAAGTTATTTATAGTTAAGTTTTATACATACAATGTTACAATACCAATCCCAAAACCAGTGTTAATTTCCCTCCACCAAGTTTCCGGAGTCCATCCCATTCCAACACCCTTTAGTTACCAACTTTTATATAATCAGTTCAATAGATCACATTTTTAAGTAACAGGAAACCTGATACTCCACCATTACAACCCACAAAATGCAAAGAACAATTAGAAAACTATGGAGTTCAACTGCAGTTGTAGAGAGAAAGAGAAGTATGGGCAAATCTTCAAGCCCTTCAAAACTCCTGAGCCTGTTCTATGAGGACATAAAATCAACTCTATGTTTTAGCAACTGAAACTAATCAGGCATTGCCAGTGAAATTAAGCAATTGATAGATAATCAATTCATCCTACTCATAGAATAACTCTTTCAGAATATGAGAGAATCCATACTAATAGAATTGATTGAAATGAAGAACATGCGGGCCGGAGAGATAGCATGGAGGTAAGGCGTTTGCCTTTCATGCAGGAGGTCATCGGTTCGAATCCTGGCGTCCCATATGGTCCCCCGTGCCTGCCAGGAGCAATTTCTGAGCCTGGAGCCAGGAATAACCCCTGAGCACTGCCGGGTGTGACCCAAAAACCAAAAAAATAAAATAAAATAAAATAAAGAACATGTTAGCAAAGTGTAGTAGCAGAATCATACAAGTGTAAAATATATAAACAAACTTGAAGACAAATTAAAGCCAGCATTTTTAAGTTGTCAAACAAGAAAGGAGAGGCCGGGCGGTGGCGCTAGAGGTAAAGTGCCTGTCTTGCCTGCGCTAGCCTTGGACGGACCATGGTTCGATCCCCCGGTGTCCCATATGGTCCCCCAAGCCAGGAGCAACTTCTGAGCGCATAGCCAGGAGTAGCCAGGAGTAACCCCTGAGCGTCACCGGGTGTGGCCCAAAAACAAAAACAAAAACAAAAAAAACAAGAAAGGAGAGACAAAACACTGGAAGAAAAAAAGATACTTAATGCACAGAGACAAAATAAGTAATCTCCGAATTATAGGAATACCAGAAGGGAGGAAGAGGGGAAAGGGAACAAACAGGTAGTGGGAGAGATATTAGCAAAGAACTTCCCCACTCTCTGGAAAGACACACATCCAAGAGACAAAAAGAGGTACCAAACAAAATAGACCCAAACAGAATAACACAAAGACATATAGTAATCAAAATCAGAGATAGATGTACTTCTATAAGCAGTAAGAATGAAGAAATACCTTAAATAAAATGAAAAAAAAAACCATAGAAATTACACCTTAGGGCTAGTGTATATCATGCAGCTAGAGTTGATTTTGCTGAGGAAATGGCAGCCTAGGGGAGTTGGCTGTTAAGTGACATTGATTCTCCCTACCCTGCCTGATACCTGAGAAAGAGACACATCCCCAGATGCATGAGGATGTGAGGATGAATTTCTGGGAAGGGGGAGTGAGAGTTTCACCCCAGACATCAGCACAGCAGCGGCAGACACAGAGTTGTTTATGGAAGATTTATACAAGAATAATACTTCAGAGACTGCATATCATTCTGGTTTAACTATTAAGGAAACTCATTTCTCATGTTACTTAACAGGCATAATCTTTATCAGAAAGTGAGAAATCTCAGGACTCATTAGACATTATAGGCTCTTCACAGAAAGCCCAATGTATTCTTGCACAATGCCTATATTACAGGTTTTTGAACTACATCGACTTGTTTTATGGGGTTTATTTTTCTGGCAGTGCTCAGGACTAACCCCTGGCAATGCTCAAGGGATCATTTGTGGTACTAGGGGTTGAAACTAAGGTGTGGCCTCTGGAGCTATATTTGAGAAAATTTTTGAAAGACCTATCTTCTGAAGATACCAGAGGTAGAAAAGGAGATGGAGAAAAACCTCTGGTTTCTGCTGTCACTTTCATGTCTGTTCCAATTCCCATATATCAGACTAGTACTGGACAGTACATTGCCATTGCCCCCAAATGGAACCTTACAGGTGGCCAGTCCAGGCACAGACGGACTTCAGGTATTATCCATGACAAATTCAGGCAATACTCAGTAAGGTACAATAATTTTCCTCTGATGGACAGAAAATACTTGTGCATAACAACCAGGTGGTGTACAGATTGCATCAGGAGATATGCGGTTGTATTAGATCCATACCACACTTTAAAGTAATGCCAGCTAAAAGAGATCCAAGTTAATGCACCCCAAGACACATCCTAGTCACATGATGAAAAACATATAAAATACTGAAAGTAGCAAGATTCAAAAGGGAAATTACATATAAAGAAGCAAACTTCAATTCTTACAATAAAAAAAAAGCAAACTTCACTGCCACAGACTGTAGTGACGACATCTCCTGTGACTTTTACATCTCAGACAACTAATACAGAAGGACCCAGTTAAAAATGAAATAATGCTGATGAAAAAACAAAGATGCTGCTCGAGAATGCCCTAAAAAGAAGAAATAATAAGTGAAATGATTGGAAAATAGAGTTTCAGTCCTGAAAAATAAAAATAAAACTCTAATAGAAGAATTAAAATCTTTGAAGGATCTTTATTCCTAGAAAATTGTTTGATTCTTAAAAAATATTTACATGGACTTACCTAAAATTAGATACATTCACTTTTTTGGGGTATGAAACATTTAATTTATTATCTGTGGGGAGAAATTGATGCCTCACCAGCATTACATTACAACTTAGCCATTAACCTTACAGCTTCATCAACACTGACTGGATCATTTTCATGACACTTCTGAGGAAACAGCTTTTTCTGCAGAGGTTCAAGACAAAGGCCTTTTGAGAAATGTGCAAGTTCCTTTTGTATGTCTACAAAAGCCTTATTCACTCTATTTACTTTTTCATCATTTAGGATGTTTATCTTTTTAAGATTAGTGGTAACTGGTTTTGCTTTGCCTTTAGCCTTAAAGTTTTTCTGGTTGGCTATTTGAAATACATTACTGGTCTTAGGACCTCTTAGTTTGTTTCTGGCCATTGTCTGCTATTTCCAGTCGATCTGCCTCACTTGGGGCACGTGCAAAGTGAAATGTCCAAACACAGAGCAGGGGAGTCCTGGGATTGCTTCAATCGATCTGACCCTGACTCCCCCAGTCAGCGCACCCACAAGATTCCCGGATTCACCTCTCCAAATGCACTTTTTTAGTGGAGTATTTTACTTAAAAGTTCATAAATAAGGGGCCAGAGTGGTGGCGCAAGCAGTAGGTCATTTGCCTTGCAAGTGCTAATCTAGGATGGACCACAGTTTGATCCCCTGGCATCCCTTGTGATCCCCCAAGTCAGGAGCAATTTCTGAGCACATATCCAGTAGTAACCCTTGACCGTCACCAGGTGTGGCCCAAAAAGAAAAAAAAAGTTCATAAATGAAGCTTTTATAGGCTCTTGCAACTCAAGGATACTTTACACAAGAAATCTGGTGACACAGAATAAAGTGTAAAATGACCTCAAAGAAGTAACTGACACAAATGGAACCAGTAGAAAGTGTATTTATTCAAGAAGCATAAAATGAATTGTCAGAAATTTTTATTTTCTAGATACCAGCAGTGGTCAATAAGCCAACATTGGCATATAAGATGAAATTTGGTTTGGGGACCATGCTCAATGGTGCTCAGGAGTTACTCCTGGCTTTGCACTCAGAAATCACTCCTGGTAGGTTCAGGGAACCATATAAGATGCCAGGGATTGAACCTGGGTCATAATTCCAGCCCCAAGTACATTGAAATGATTAAAAATCAGTTTACCCTATAGTTTTGCCTTTACTGTTTCCTAAAATTTGCTGATTTAATTGTGTGTTTCTTGCTTTTTAATTTAATTTAATTTTATTGATACTATTTGTGATTTACACAGTCCTTCATAGTTCGATTTCAGACATATAATAAAATAATATATATTATAAAATAATATATATAATATAGTTGGATTTCAGACATACCATGAATTAAGGTCACCACCAGTGTTGAACTCCCTCCATCAATGTTCCCAGATGCATCCCATAACACCACTATTTACCTCCTGGCCTGGCAGTAAAACAGACCCATTTTAAGTTTGTATTGTTACAATTTTGGTCTCTTGATTTGATTGTTGTTGACTTTGGCTTGGATATTTACTTTCATCCATTTTTTATCTCCACCAATACCCTGAGACCACTTGTCCCCTGGTTCCTATCCTTTCTTTCCCCATTCTTAATTTTATAGAAAAATGCAGAAATATGAAGTAAAGCAAAGTAATTTGTGCCCCAAGTTTTTATGAAAAGGACAGAGCCCTTATCAAAAGAATAAGAAAGGGGTTACAGTTTTTTACATAGGCACAGCAAAAGTTGGGGAAAATAGAAAGAATAAACTTCTGGCCTAAAAAACAGGGTGTCCCTACTCATAAAGCACTCTGCCATAAGGCCAACAATAGGATTCAGGCATATTAAGTTGTCTAACCCCAAAATCTTTCTTCATGGTCCAAGGAAAATTTCTCCTCAATCATGTTTCTCACATTCAGGCTTCAGTAATTAGAGCTCTTGGTTGTTGCACAGATCCTATGTTGAAGTCATTGTGTCACAAAGCTTCTCCTGGTTTCATGTCACCATTAGGTGGCTAGGCAGAGAAACCCACCCCAAAAGCGAGTTTTTGCTGTTTCCAAGTTGTCAGTGTGTCATATGAACCTACCCTGGAGCAAGTTGGTACCAGAGCTAGTCAGGGAAATCCACCTCGAAAGCAAGTTATTATTGTTTCCAAATCATTAGGGTATCATATAAACCCACCATGGAGAAAGTCAGTGCCAGCGCAGCATTAGTGCTTTCCCTGGTAGAAGTTCGATTCAGTGCTGGTGTAGACAATTGTGCTGGTTTCAAAGATGGGATACAAGGTTTAGGGGTGAATGTTTGACCAATTAAAACCTAAGTCAAATGTTCAGGGTGAAAGGCCTCTTTGCAATAAAACATTTAGGAGTTCCTATACCTTTTAGATAATAACTTTTATAAGTAAGATTTACCCCCATTGTAATGTGCCTATGCAAAAAGAAATAATGCCACAGGATACTATTGGTGCACATTGGGTAAAAATAACAAGTAAAGGGGCCGGCAAGGTGGCGCTAGAGGTAAGGTGCCTACCTTGCAAGTGCTAGCCAAGGAAGGACCACAGTTCGATTCCTCGGCGTCCCATATAGTCCCCCCAAGCCAGGGGCAATTTCTGAGTCCTTAGCCAGGAGTAACCCCTGAGCATCAAACGGGTGTGGCCCGAAAAACCAAAAACCAAACAAAACAAAAAACAAGTTAAGTAATATTTATAACCTAGTTCTAATAAGCTCAAAACCCAGGAGAAACTTAACTACTATAATTTCCTACTAAACAAATCCAAAAAAGGGCTATAAATACTACATCTACATTAAGAATAATACCTATTAAGAAAATACAAGTAAAAGAATATACTAAGAAAATGTACATATCCCCTTTAAGTGTTTTGAAGTAGTCTGAGGGGTATAAAATCTTGAGCTTCAACTTGCAGCAAGGTCTTATGGAGTCTAAAAAATGACCCCCAGCAGTCACAGATCAGGAAATCAGGCCGAGTGTCCCTTAAAAGCTGAATATGGTAGTGAGCAACAGTCCAAGACAAAGGAAGGTGGAAACCCCCCCTTCCGAGCAAATCATCAGTGGCTGTGCGGCTGTCTTTTCCCTTTGGGAGGAATGGGGTGGGGAGAATGTTTCGGTTCCTGAGGAGTTAAGAACGGAGGGTAAAAGGGTTAAATAG